>NC_133831.1:5344215-5663306 GCF_047830755.1 Zonotrichia albicollis | reverse complement strand
CCATGAGTCCAATGGCACAGCACAGCTTTAAACTTGTCAGTGGTTTCTTCTCCCTCATTTGATAGCAACCTCATCAAGTGTGAATCATAAAACCACATAAACTGCAACAGTGCTGTCCTTCTACTGACTTCTCGGAACATAAACAATAATAATGTAAATAGGACTTACCAAGGACTTAAGTAAAGCACTTAAAGGAAATCTATATTTTTACATAAACCACGGATGTTTAGTGAAGTGGTATGATGTTTCTGCTTAGCTCTGGATGGCTGGAAATTATCTCACTACTTAAAAGTATATTCCATGGATGCTGAGAATTAAAGCCAAAATTGGTCTTTTGTTTCTTACATATTTTTGCGTTTTCGTGTTAAGCAGCACAGGCATGAACATTATAGACTGGTAAATGATTCAGTTTTGATCAGTTTATAAATGACAAAATTCTAGCAAGTTCTTTGTGTGAAATGTGAAGAAAAGTTCATTTCAAACAGCTTGAAAGGGGAAAAAAGGATAATCTAGAAGAGATCTTATTTGCAGTTTATTGACCTCTCCTGAGTGTTCATTTGGCTGTTATTGGATCCTAACCTTAACTGATACTGAATATCCTCAGATGGAACTGAGCAGCGAGTCACGCACTCCTCATATTTCCATCAGCTGATCAGCAACCACAAATATTTGTAGTTTGTGTTATCTGAGCAATAATGAAAATCCAACATGGAAAAACTCAGACATGAAAATCAATGCTGAAACCACCTTAAAACCCTTAAGATGATAAAAGACAGAGTCAAGCCTGGAACACTGTCCTCAAAACACCCCATTTTTACTGGTTCAATCCCAGGCCCTTCCAGGAGCAGCTTAGCAAAGAACACTCATGGCCAGATCTTCTCACACAGCCCCTGATTTATGTCTTATAGCCCCTCTCCACCTGGGCTGCTTCCAGGCTAATTCCCTCATCCTCAGCCCCCTCCAAGCAAGCTCAGCCCTTCCTCTGCTGAGCACAAAGTCCTAACCCCAGTGCTCCAACTGAGCAATGCAAACACTGCTTTGACCATCAAAACTTCAGTGAGGATCACACTGAAACCTCAGCATCTGAACTGTCTGCACTGACTGAAGGGAAGCTTGGAGCCCTTGTGCTAAGTTAGAGCAGATTTTGAGCAGGATTTTTATCCTAGCTGGTGAAGAGGGGACAGCATCACTCTTAAGCAGGTGCTGTATCTCTGTGTCACTGAGTGACGCAGCCCCTGCCACACACCTCTCACATCTCACTTTAGAGGCAAAGTCCCAGAAAAAATCTGCATGTGCTCTTTTTAAAGTGCTGGGTAAGTTCTGAGGAAAGCACACAACAAAATATGGTCTAGCCAGAGAGCATACTAGGGCAAATTGAATCACTAGCTGTTTCTGTCAAAAAATACAATCAGGGAGAAAACAGAAAATTAGGATGTTCACCATCAATTACTGAAGTAAGCAAGATGAAAATAAAGCAGTTTGGGAAACCTATGATTCTTCCCCACCCAACACTCAATTCCAAAAATTTGCAAGAGCAAAATGGACTTTACTAGGATCAGGAATAGCAATGAAAATGATAAACAGTACTTGGCTAAATACATCTGGCCTATCAGACAGAGTGTTCAAAGAATAAACAAGGCTGAATTGTGCCAGTGCCTTCACACAGGTACTGTCACTGGTGCCTGCAATGGTTGATATTCAAAACTTCCACCTATTTTCTCCATCCTGCTTAATTGAATTGATTAGCAGTTTCAGAATCTATAGGTTTAATTTAAGGAGAATCTAATTTAAAGACCACAGGGCTGATAAATGAAGTTGTAAAGAAATCATAAGGAAAACTAAACTTGTCAACAGGTCAAAATTCCGCAAATAAAAGGTCCGGGGTATGGAAAAAGCATTCTTGCATCAGTCCCACATCAGCTGAGCTCTCACATGGGAGTGCCCAGCACTGAGGCCATGATTCCTGCCAGCACATTTAAGGGCTGCATTATTTACCTCAAAAAGGCAAACCCAGGCAGAAAACCCCAGCAGCTCTTTTGCATGGGAGCTCTGTGCCGTGACCTTGGGTGAGCCATGGGCTATTCTCCCTCTGTCAATGAGAGACAATGATGCGTCTCCCCTGTGACAAGTGCTTTGAGGTCTGTAAACAAAGGGCTCTGGATGTTGAAATCCTGGGTACACTCTGCTTGGCACGTTCCCTGAGCTTTGGGTGAGAAAGGTGCCAAAAACCTATGGATAAATACATGTGACACAGAGGAGTCATTATTTATAATATTCCCTGATCATTTGTTATTGTACCTGGTAATTGAGTGTAAGATGGGGTTTTCTTTTTGCTCTCATTGTTTATCCTCCTTTATTTTGCCCATCTATAGCATATTAGAGCCATTTGATACAGACTAAAAGTTGGTATCCTGGCCCACAGAACGACAGTGGCTGTACATTTTACTCCCTGTTTTTTTCAGGTCTGTTCTATTTTTGTGTTTATTTATTTGATCCACTAAATTATCTAATTAGTGGCATATATAGTTGAAACATGAGCTGCTGTGAATATTTACTGCACACTTGTTCAGGCATTTATCTAAATAGGTGGCATGCCAGGCCTATGTAATAAGGAATAATGATTCCTTAGAAGAGTTACAGGAAATTATGGAAGACAAAAAAAAAAAAAAAAAAAGGAAAGAAAAGTTTTGCATAGTGGGTTGTAACATCCAACAATATATATCAATTCTTCCAGAGATAGAGCAATTGCATAGTAATGACAAAAATTTTATTGTAACAAATAAATCAATACTTGCCCTACTGCAGTCTCAGATGTTACTTTTATGGATCTTCCCATGTCCATTACATAAAACTGCTCCTGATAGAGTGCATTAAATGACAACTTCTGGGGGGGTGACAAATACAGTACCACGTCTTTGCAGGCTGTGCTCTACCTGCTATTAATCATTATCTCATTGCATGGGGATCCATTTATATCACTGCAACAACAGTGCTGAGTGGCTCACAGTGATGGACTGTGCTGCACAGGGAATGTTTGTTTTTGCAGCAGAGCTGTCACCATTATGCCCAGCAAAAGGAAAATTCAAGATATCCCCAATTAGAAGTGATTTTAGGAGGGGAAAAAGGCCACCAAAAACCATACTGTGGGACAAAGAATGAAGACTTGTGCTCTGTATTCTCAGTCCTCATATAAACAAGCCAGATCAAATTTTCTCAAGGCTCCATACAATGCAGACAATCTCCCCCACACCATGACAGCCATCAGTCCCTTTTGTACCCAGCTCTGCAAGGTGATAGTAAAGCAATTTTTCATGACACATTAAGTGCTTTTGTGGATAGCTGGTGTCTTGACCACAAGTCAGATACATTAGATACAGAAAATTCTGTCATGTTTAAGATCACATTGTAGTAATTTGGTCAAGCCATCTTTGACTGGCATCTTCTCTAGGTACTAAAACAAGAAAAATTAACAACCAAATTCACAGTTCTGGTAATTAAGGAAGAAACATGAGGCCCAGAGAGATTTTATCCATTCTATTGCACCAGCATAGTCAGTCCAAGAAGGATATCCCTTACATCTGTTCCTTTTTTTCAGTCTTTCACCCTGCAGCAAACATGCCAGCAGGGCCCAGTGCCAGTGAGTAATAGGAAATGCCTTTGAAGTCCAGGGAGCACCAGGCGTGGGCAGAGAGAATGCCACTGTGACTCCTGGGAGAATTACACCAGTCCAACACCTCACCTTGCTTTACCTCACTGGGTAGTAAACACCCAGCGAGCTTCCCAACAGAACAAATATTTTCAAAAAATATTTAAATCAACAAACATTCCTAACATTAGAATAGTTTCTGAATAGTACTGCCTTCAAGAGGAACTTGCAATGATTAAATGCATCCTCTCATTGCTTTATTCCTCTCTTTACCCGTTTTTCTCCTCTTCCTCATCTTTTACCCATTAGGCACAGTGTCACATCAGATATTTCAGGTCTGTGTCATGTCATCATCTTTTTTACTCTCACTGCAATTTGGGCATTGTAATATAAAATAATAGTGATACCGCACAGCATTCTCTTTTTGGGACTGCTACTCAGAAAACCAAGTAAAAACAAACCAGCACTAATTAGAGTCCTTCCTTGGCCAGACACACTCCCCTCAAACACTAGGATATATATATATATATATATATATATATATATATATATATGCATACACACTTTACGTATACAGCTGAAATTCAGGTTTCTGGCCAGTTCCCATTTCTCAGTCTACAGGTGTCACCTGGATGGCATTCTCCTCATTCCACATGGCCAGTCTACCTCTGGTGTATTGCCCACACTCTGTAGGGATAAAACCCCAAACCAACACTTTTATACTGCACTTTAGCAGGATACAGAAGTTTCCTACTGAACTGGGGTTAATTTATTCACCAGTATGCTAATTTCATTTGCCTATGGCTATTAGTGAATAACCTGAAGCCTGAATTTGGCATGGCTGTTAGGAGTGCCTGCAGTGATAAATGACCAAGTGGGTATATCTACACAGCTTCTTTTTCTTCTGCATTTTAATTCATTAACCAAATGAGGTCTTAAAACCATTTACCTATTTCCTGCCCTTCTGATAGATTAGTATGCATTTCATAGTCATCCATCTGATAAAAGCAAAAAAAAAGCAAGACTCCCCTCCATGGTGTTACAGACAAGACTCTCTCCACCCTTCTCATTACTCAGCTAAACTCAGTTTTGTTCCCTTCCTGGTTTTCTGCTCCTACCGTGATTTGCAAGTGAATGACTCCCCTCTCCGAGGAGGCTGGATCAGATGCAGAGCGATTGTGCCAGGCTGGGATGAAAGGAGCTGCACGTCTCACACTCACTGCCTCCCAGCTAGCTGGGCACAGAGGTTATTTTCTCACCACCCTTGGGGATCACACACCTCCAGAAGAGCTGAACTGCCCTGCTCACCTGGCAGCTGCCCCTGGGAACGCTTTCCACCAGCACATGCCCATTTGGAACAGATCCCCCTTCCCTCAGGCCTGAGTTTCCTCTCTCCACTCCCACGGGATATAGAATTTGATGGTTTCAGGGTGAGGCACAGCACAGGAGGGATTCAGCTGCAGGCTCATCTTTTGCTATGAGTGCTGGGCCAGCAGAGCAGTGAGTGCTGACCTGGGAGGGGTGGCAGGAGCACAGAGCCAGGCACAGAAGGGGAAGCAGGAGGGAAAGAAAGCATCCACTGGGCAGTTGTGTGGCCCAAATATGATGGTGAAGCAGCTGCCAGTTGGGCAAAGACTGGCCTGTCTAGAGCTGATCAGTGAGCAGGGTGAACTTCTCCTGTTTCTGGCTTATTTACAGCTTTACCTCTAATACCTAGCTGGTTTTTGGTCACTTGTTTTGGAGCTTTGCTTTTTTCTGCTCGATTTTAAATTTTTTCTGCAAGCTCTAATAAGGCTTTAAAAAATGTTTGCCCTGCCTACATGGAGCACATTAAAGTGAGGAGGGCAGCCCATAACTCAAGGGCCACAGCTCCAGGTTTTGGGACACAAGCTCCAGGCAGATCTCCTATCTCCTCCACATCCAGCTTCAAGAGCTCTGCAGCTCAACAGACTTCATTGGTTTCACTCATATCTCATTGCCTGTCCTTTGGAAATCTAGCACTTCATTTAGAGAGACGTGCCCTTACTTGTCTTTCCTTTTAAATTCCAGTAAATCACCTTTCTGATCATTCAGTCCAAACTTTTTTTTTTTTTTAAATAAGTAGTTTCTCCAGAACATCCTCAACTATTTATTGACAGCAAGACTGAAAATGTGTCACCTCCTATTGACTCAGTAAATATTTGGTCATTCTTTCCAGTTCACATGCTACAAAATATATTTTCACTTTTCCCTTTTGGGATGGTGCTGGTGGTGAGACAAATGACACAGGATTCCACATCCCAAAGCTGCACATTATTGCCTGCTCTGTTTGTTGACTGAACTTTTCTGTTCCCTGCCTGCACTCCTGAATCTTACCTATAGCTCCAGCCTTTACCTGGCTTTTAATGATCTCACTTCTGAAAAGGGGAATTTAAAACCCAGCAATTGCTCTCCTGCTATACCATCTGGTCCCAGTCGATTTTATGCTCTTTAAAAGCCCAGCTTTTTTGACTCAGTAATTCCAAGTATTTTTAGTTTGCAGTTGTTGCTATTCTACAGCTGGGATCACAATGTTTTGAAGTAAATCAGATGAGAATTATACCGTGCAGAAAGTAGCAGCAGATATTCAATGCACCTATATTAGGTTAATGTATTCTTTTTATGGATTTATTTTTCTCAGTTCAAGACATGTAGAAAAGAATAGGGAAAATAATAAAATCCTTCAAACAAGTGATTTACTCTAAATCAGGGATGTGTTTACCTGCCCTACTTAGACAGGAAAAAAACAAGTTAGCTAAATATTACTAGATATGAATATTTTTGTCCTTTATTTCCATAAAGATTAGCTGCATATGGCCCCTTGAGTAAACAATGCGTATTGGCTCATGAGCTCTATTGGGAAAAAAGCAGCATTAAAGATGGATCTCTGCTCTCAGTTCTGCTGCAATCACACTACAACCAAGAGACTAAAAGAAACAAAAATGTTTATTGATTACTTTCCCCATAACTTTGTACAAAGAATATTGAAGACAAGCCGGGTGTACTAATGACCTAACTTCTCTCATTTAGTTATGAGGATAGTAGCAAAAAGCAACAGGGAAGAGATCTCTGTAAAGAGAATTTGGATTAGGAAGAACAACACAACCTTCATTTCTTTCAAATTAGGAATGTTTCCAAGCAGAATACACAGGTATCCTTCAAAATAAGGACTGAAAACCAATTTCATGGGCTCTCTGCAGTGCAATAACACAAGGCAATGCTGTGTCTCCACAGCTAACAGAGTGTCTATTTAGAGTGCTGTTTCCACAGATGCCTCCAGCCCTTCCAGCACAAGGATTTACATTCCCACAGCTCTTATCCCCCTTGCTGGTTCACAGAAGCTACTTCATCCTATCTCTGAACAATTTTCATACAGCTACAACATATGGATGGGAGTGGGACTAACGGCAGAGTAGACGTCATAGTTCTCTAATAAGACCATCTTTAAAGTTCCCAAACCCCCACAACAATGCACTGCTCTATAAGCACCTACTCTTTCTTTGGCATCTTGGTTTGAGGTTAGAAAAGAAACATCCTGTACAACTGCATTTTGTTCAACTTCACAGAACTTGAACATTTATCAGTTACTCCAGTGTTTAAGGCATTATTCATGTCAACAGCACTTACTTGCTTTTCATCCTTTCCCCAGAGGAACAGTAAAACAGATTTATCTTTACTTTCTGATCTTTATTCTTCATTGTTACTTTATACAGAAAAGTTCCTGCTTTCTTTCCCGTACTTCCACATAGGGGCTTTTTCCCTTGAAATCCAACTTTCTCAGATGCTGTTTTGTCCCCTGTTAATCATCACATTGCTCTAATTGGCTTTGCCCCTATCCATCTTATTCTGGTTTGTACCCAAAGCATCTCTGTGCTTTTAAATTTAAAGCCAGTCTTCAGCAGAAGAACTAGTCATGGGGATGGTGATCCCACAACACCAGCACATGCCTGAAAACCAGGCTGTTCCAATCCTGGTTGACCACCAGTGGCTTCCCTAATGATGGCTTTTTGGGAATTTGGTTCTGTTGTTCTCACCCTCAATTCCATGGTTAGATAGGGCTGCAGACATGGCTGCCTCAGGATATTCAGTTAGTCCGGTAAATTTGAGAAACAAAAGAGCATGTTTGGTCATTCAGACCCTATAACAGATGGAAATCTGGGAAGAGAAGGCATTAGGGACCTCTGGCCTATGGCTAGTTCCATCTTCAAGAAAAAAGCCATTTTAAATGACAACTTATTTGTATAAATGTATTTGATCAATAAATAGTGGAGTATTTACTAAGCTTCCTTAATAGCTGCTGCAGCCTTTATATATGCGCCTTGCCTTGTTGCCAAACATTTTCATCCTCCATGTACTGGAAAAGCAGAATTCACAGGATTTTACTGTAAACAAAGCTATGCTACTCCTCTAACCCCATTAGAAAGTAAGGAGAATTACTTTTACTAACAATGAGTTAAATTAATGTGGATAGTCAAGTACTGTAAGCAGAGATGTTATTATGGGGAGGGAGGATTGACATATAAACCAGTATAAACCTAACTCTTAAAAGAACCAGAGTAAAAATGGGATTTCTATTGTCCATAGCCATTCCTGATGGCTCTTAAAAACAAATAAGCTAAAAAGTATCATCTGTCTTTTTATTTTATTAAGAATTGGTCATCACTGTCCCATCTGCTCCATCACTTAATTCCAGAACATCTGAATGTAATATTAAATTAACCTAGCGTGGGATACTTACTCCTGTTTCTGTTTAAACAGCAGTATGTTGCACTTTTGGCTTGATCCAATGTAAGTTTTATGGGAACAAGCATATTACTGAACCGAGTTTTTAAGTTTCCTATAACTATTCTATAAACTGAACATGTGAATTTTCTCTACAGCAAGTGACTCTGATATTAGGAGCCCCATGGCAAAGTTGAATAAATCTGGTTGTAGCAGCACAGCACAAAGCCATCTGCCTTCCCATGTGGGTCATAGAGCCAAAACTGACCTTTTGCCTCGTGCACAATTATTTTCTGAGCAACAACTGGAAGAGGCTCCTCATGGTGAGCAGAGGCCAGAACCCCACTGCTTCGAAACCACGGTAGCTGTGAGTCAACAACTGTCACCACGTCAGTGAGATGTTACCATGCGGCCGAGGAATAAACAAAACAAACTAAACATAGATTGAACCATCTGAGGCTCATCTGAAAACTGCTCAAGTTCAGCACTCAGCTGAGGTTGTACTGAGCAGTTGTTTCATTAATATTACAGCAGGAAACAAAGGAACAAAACTTCAGGCACCAACATTGGTTGGTCTTTGGTTTCAGAGGAACAAGCTCACCGTGATTCAACAGCCATTATCAATCAAAATTACCAGAAGTCACTATTGCAGCTAAAAGATTCTTCAGGTCAGAGAAATGGGTCATTTTCAGTTAGAGATCACTTGAATTTATTTTCCTCTGGATTCATCTCAGATATCCAAACACATTTTTTTAACTATATAGCAATATAGCAAATATATTTTGACTTGAATGACTGTTTCAGTACAAACATAAACAGAAAGTTAATGGAAAACTTTGGGCAAGGTTTGGTCCCCAGATATCACTATGCTAATCCAAACAGAAGATTTGCCAGTATCTGGGAAGGATTCTATCCTGTGTTGTGTCAGATTTTTCTCAGGGATGTGAGAAAAATTCCCATTCTTATTTACTTCCCTAGGAACTGACTGGCTTTAATCTGAGGCAGAAGGCAAATTTTGCATGGGATTTCCCCCCTACCCAGACACTCTCCTTTCAAGCCTGGTTGAAAAAACCAGATTATGTGTGCATTTGTATCAGAACAGATATAATTACCAAGAAAAATTATTTGTGCTTACAAGAAAGGATTTGCCAAATAAATATGGGAGAGTTGCTATTTGACATCTAAGTACAAAGACATTAAGAAAAGTTTGCAACGTCCTTACAAAATGCCTCAAAGAAGTTTCAGTTATTTTACCCATCACAGGATGACATACAATGCCAGATAAATTTAAAAGCCCTGGTATGATTTTACATACACAGCTTATTGCAAAAGAGTGAAATGCAGTTACCACCTCCTTTCCCTTCACTCAAATATTCATCCTAACTAGTGTTAAGATAAAGGAAAAACAGAAAGAACATTTAAAGAAATGTTAATACTTATGCTCTTGGAATCATAACAGAGTGAGACCATACATTTATGGTGACTTGCCAGGAATTGCAAAACTGCACTGAGCAGTAAATAGCTTTGCAGAATCCAAAACAACAGTAAAACCATTTCCCTGTGCTTCCTAGGCACTGGTTTGAGCCAACACTGTGCCACACACGCGAGCTTTCCTGCCCTTCACATGCTGACAACAAAACAAATGGAGAGTGATGAGACAGTGCCTTTTTCACAGCTGGACTGTGCCAGGACAGCACTGACCATAACATTTCATAACAGAGAAAGGAGAGAGGGGAGAAATGGAAAATCATGTGCAACTAAACAAAATCTGGGTGTTTATACTTGACAAACTCTGTAAAGACCAGATAAACAAGAACAGCAGAAGGGACAATTCTGGAGAAAGAAAAAGCCCAGTGTGAGCAGTGAGGTGTCTCCAGAGGGATTAGTCCCTGACGGGGTCTGAAGCCTGAGGTTGGACTACCTAACCCTTGGTGGCTCCACTTTGCAGATTCATCTTTTCAATTTGTTCTTTGTAAAGCATTTTTGAAAACATATGGTAAATGGAGACGTTCTTGAACACATTCCATACAATAAATGTTTTATGTTGCATAATAAATAACCAAATTCAATTAAGCTCAGCATAAGAGCCATATTTTGTGAGCATTGTTGGGAATTTAAACATCCAACGCACTTTTAGAGTAAAACATTTTGTTAGCAGCTTTATAACAGAATTTGATGTTAGATAGCCTGAAGTCTTCTTTCAGACACAAGAAAGAATCTGGATCTAATTATTGTAATAATCCTGAGAATGGGATTTTGACCTCTCATTGGAGCAATCCAGGAATGACTCCTTTGAATCTTTCTCTTTACAGCTGTGGAAATTAGACACTAGACCACAATTGGTTTGTATTAGATTTTGGGATGGTGTAACATAGGTGGTTAAATCCTTGCTTCAATGCTCCATTTGTGATTTTTTATTAAACTCATTCAGACTACCAATATCTTGGAATGAAGTCAGGGGATCATGCAACTGAACTCCTGCCTTCTCAGAAGGAAACAAAACTACAAGGGTCTAACTGAAAAAGGATCCTTGAAATTGAAAAGAAAAATTTTTTCTTCTGAAGCTGGGCAGGTTTTTATGTGTGGCATATCCTTATTCATTTCCAAGGTTTAAATTTTGATAGCTTCAAACTGATGGGGTATTTGTGGGGTTTGGGTAGAGGTTTTTTGCTGTTGTTTAGAGCTTCTTGTTACTGGAAGCAAAAGTTGTGTGGCAAGACAAAAGAAAATTAATCTTTCTTCTGTTTGGAGCAAAATTTCAGTAAGTATCCTACTAATTTAATCTATGAAAGGTCAAGTAACGGTTTATTATAAGAATTGTAATAAACATTTCTACTTTAAAAGAAAGATTGGGAACATTTTCAGGTCATTTCACTGTCCTGGTGGACTAAGATTTAAGTTACTGAGAATGTGGAGTCATTAAAAACACGAGTAGATCAAGCTCCTTCTTACTGATTTAAGGAGCTCTCATATCATATCCAGTGACTAACAAAAATCACCCAACAAGGAGAGAGTAACCACCCAAGGTCTGAAGAATCACTATGAATATTAAGTTAGGATGACTAAAGCATAAAAACCATGGGAACACAACTGTTTTTAAGTCATCCAAGCTTGAGCTACAGACTGCAGTGATAGAGACTCCATCTCATGCCTATCCTGCTCCAGAATAAGTCTGTTGGAACAGAAGGACTTTCTAACATAATTCATTTTCCTTCTTTCCCCATTCATTTTTCTGCTGTGCCCCACGGGAAGCAACATCTGGAGTTAGGAACAGGACAGGGATGGGCCTTGCCTATAAAAACAGGCATTAAAAAGACCATCCTGAGAGATGGCACACTTATTTCCTATCCTGAATCTCCTGTGACAACCAGTTATTATATTTTCTATACCAGCTGTGGTATTTCAGTTGTTGGTGCTGTGGTAACCATTGCTGGATGACAACATTTTAGTGGTAGATACTTAAGTTGTACAAAACAGTCTGCCTGCCAAACAGGCAGTGACTTGGTTTGCAGTCTCCCTAATAAATGCCCAGTCTAATCATTAACTAGAAACATTTTTCTAATTCTTCAGAACTTAAATAAAACAGTCCAAAAATCTTAAAAGGGGAAAAATAGATTTAAAGTTGCTGGATGCTTTGAAGTTTCCATCTGAGACAGTGGAGTTTCCCCAGGTTTTCTGAGGCAGACTGTGGTCCTGTAAGATGCATCTCTTGTGGTTCACCCAAGATGCTATTTGGGAAAATCTGGAATTCTGCAAATGTTATACTGTTCAAATAACTTGATGGTTTGGTTTCTTATGATGCATGCAGGAGGAGTCTGGAAACTACAGCAATCAATTGTGGCCAGGTTTTGGATCATAGCAGAGATTTTAGACCTGGAAACTTCTCCAAGATATTCTACAGGCAGGGACTGAGAATGAAACTCATATTTCCACTCAGATACTCTCACTGCTACTCCCATTTCATGCTTTCATTCTACTACCACCCCACTTATCTGGCTTGTTCTATTTTATATCTGCATCATAAGATTCCCAGGCCTGGAAAAATTTTCTTTGAGGTCTTTCTATATAGCACATGCATGGGGAGATATTTGGCCAGCATTACTACATAGGTAGTACCAAATAAAAGTATTTCACACAAAGATGAAAAGGAGACTTCAAAATATTTTGCACCTAAGATTTGCAGCCCAGGTTCTCAAAGGAAGAAACATTATATTAAAGGAAATAAAAAAAAAAAATTCTTGCCCATACCTCAAAACTTCAAGGATTTTCCTACTTCAAGTCAGGATGGTTCCAGCCCTTCCAGGCAGGAGTTCTCAGACTTTTGTTCAGTATCAAATTCCTTCCCCAGCCATAAGACCACCAGCTCTTTAGTACAGAATAGGCTTCAGACCAAAAAACCCTCCAAGAAAAGATAATATGTTCTTAGAACCTGTGAAATGGGATTTTAACCAGTTTACTCTGAGGGCAGCAACCTCACCAACATACCAGGCTTCCATTCCAGAGCTCATCACTCTAGATCGCTTGTTTTGATGTGTTTAATTTGGTTTATGAATAAAACCATTCCCTGGTACAGATAGAAGGTACAGTGTGCTCTAGGATTCACTCTGTTTATGTAGGCTACTGTGAACAACAAAATATTAAAGGGCCTGGGTGCCTTGTAGCACTCCCATTTGATTTAGAGAAATAAAGAGCAGCATCAAACAAGGAAAATACCGGGTTACATTATGTTTCATGTTGCCACATATCTTATATATTTCATAAAAACCCATAATAACAGGAAAAAAGCAGGAATAGAAAAACATTACCAGCATTTATGACAACCTGCATCTTGAGTATTAACAGACCTGCTGAGATTTTTAGCCTTATTCTCCCATGTAAATATAGTCAGAAGCAAATAACAGACAACTGATGTTGCATTACAGAAAATCGCACATCAGCTATATTATAATATTTTAAAATAATGTTACAACCTCTCAACCATCATAGGCTATCAGCATTGCACTAGATTAGTTTTCTGAATTTTTTTTCATCTTTGAAAATCTGGACAGAAGATTAGTTTAGGTCATACCATCAGCACAATGAGTTTGGTGATTTCTCAGGCTAAATTAAGGACATATATCTTTACCACAGGAGCCCAATTTTACCTTTGTTACAGAAGCTGAGTGCTTTGCACTTACACATGTATTTAAATTTAGCTTTGGTTGCATTTTTACAGCACTAGCTTGTGTGGTAGTGATAACATGGTTTAAGTTATGAGTTATGCATGTACATGGGGGCTTGTGTTCATGATAAAAATTTACAAGCTAGATTGTAAAGCTATAGTTATCCCAGGCTAACACCCTGCAAGCTCACAGCTATTTTGGCATATGAATGTTTTTGCTGGATATGCTGCATACAAAGTGACATGGTCAGTGGCAAATCTCTGATAGGAATTTTGCATACCTAAAAATATTTTTCCAGCAGAACTCCCTGGTTGTTGTGCTGGTTGACAGCAATACAAGCAAGGGACAAATCTCAAAACGGAAACATTAAAAAATATAAAAGAAAAAAAGAAAAATAAGGGGAGGGGGGGGGAAGAGCTGAGTAGTAGAGCAGTTTCCACTCATGGTGAAGGTGACTTTGAGTTTTACAAGGAAAAGGAGACTCACATAAGATTTAAGGACAGTTTAGTAGGGATCAGTTTCACAGAGCAAAGAATTCCTACATGAACATCCATTAATTAATTACAGTTGAAGACACAGCACAGGATGCACACTCATCAGAAACACACTAGCATGAGATCTGGAGTGGGACAAAATCCCTTTTCCAATTCTGGAATTGGAAGGACTGACAGCTAAGCTAAAACTAAAAAAGAAACTCTAGTTGAGGTGTACACAAAAGCCACTGAAATTCAAACAGCTACAGAGACTTCCCCTCACTGAGCTTGTATAATTACACATACACTATATATATATATACCTGTAATTCTCTTAGCTCTTTCAAAAATCCCCCATTCAATGGTTTATGATAACATAAACTGTTCTGATTTATTTTGCAAGTCTGTGCAACATACTGACAGGTTTCAAAGCCAAAGGCTGAAGCCCAGCCCCAGACATTATTTAAAACAAAGCCACAAAATCTCCAAGCCTCAAACTGGCATGTTCCACCAAAAAGGTGATGATTTAAACCCACTAAATTTCACACAGAGAAAATGAACTGCTGAAACTTGGTCTTTAACCAATGCTTGGAGCAGACATCAAATTGCAGGGTCTGAGATGAGAAAGGTTCATCCAGAGGACACTGCAACAGGTCTGAGCCCAAATAGGTATAAACAACCAAAGTGAGCTGTACAGCTGCCTCGTTATTATACTCAGATGGCCAGAAACATATTTTATGTCTTGATGATGCTGTGTACAAGAGGCGGGAAAACCAGTCTCTCTGTTATGCAGATATTTTAAAAGATGAGCACATCTTTCAAAAAGTTTTGAAGGAAAAAATAAAATAAAGAAAAAATCAAATTAAGATCCCGCTGATACTGAGTTTATGTTAATTTGTATGTTTTACTTGAGTCAGAATCAGCAAGATTTATTTTCGTACCAGTTGGAGCCTTTCAGACATTTTCCCTCTTCCTTGCTGGGTGATATCATGCACGAGCCACGTGCAGAGAGCTCAGGCACCTGAAAGGCTGGGGAGGACAGCCTGGGACAAGGGACAGGAGAGGACTCCTGCAGGGCCAGGGTGGGAGTGCTGAGCTCTGGGAACCAAATGTTCAAATGCAGCCCTGGCAGGAGCACTGCAGAGCACAGAAATACCACTCTCCACCTTTTGCTCTCATGCAAAGTATGTGCAGGAACCCAGCAAGCCTCGCAGGGAAAGGCAGGTTCTAACCACACATCCTGGGGCTCCAAGCTGTGTCCTGAATGTTCCAGCAGCCCTGTTACCTCAGGAATCTCTTCTGGCACTGGGGAATTCCCATCCATTCACACAGAGAGTGCTGAAAACCTGGAAACAACCACATCCAGCCCAAGCCCCTCAGCTGACAGAGCCAGTCCGTGAAGGTCTCTGCTCCTGACCTCAGGAAAGCCACAATGGGAAACAGCATTTACATACACAGAGATAATATGGACTGGAAAGCAGATTAAACAACAACATTTCTAGATTGAATTTAAGATTTCAAACGAGTGTTAAAATATTTGTTTTACTAATGATCCAGATATGTAAACTGCCCATTAGAAAAGTCATAATAAGTCCATGATTTAAAACATAGTTCTTAAAAATTTAGTCAATGCTGGCAGTTAATATCCACTACCGGCTAACTTTTAATAAATTTTTCCTTTTTTTTAATACATCTTTAATTGAGGGAGACACCATGTTTTATGAAACAAAGTGGTTGCAGGATTTCACATTTTTTTGAAAATGTGTTTTGTAGCAGCAGTCACTAACAGATCTTCCTTTGCCATAGGAAAGGTTATCACAGCTTTGTGAAACAATCTCTGCTACCAACATAAATTTCCATATAACTGCATAAAATGTGACTGTACCAAGGAATTCATCTGCAAGGAGGACAATCAAGATTCCCCTTCCTTGGAAAGGAGCTGCTTTAGAAGTTTTTTAGAAGTTTTACTTCTCATTTTGATGACACATAGCAAGGTCCACACTCAATACAATATACTCAGTTCTCAAAACTTAGTTTTCACTAAATCCAAGACCAAAACACACATACCTCTGACATTAAATCGTGATTCATAGTCAGTGTTATATTTCATTAGATCATCTATAAATTTTATTATGATTCTACATTTATTTGAGGTCAACTTTCACAAATTATGATTAAGCCAGCAAAATCTAGTTCACTCCAATTGGTTTTACTACTACACATGGGTAATTCCTTAATATATCTCTTTTAGGCTATATTTCTCTTAATATCACTGCTTGCCTCTGCATTAAGCTTCTTCTGTCTTTCTGCTGTGGAGTCAAAAGGAGTCTCAAGATTCTTTTTTCATTGAAAAAACATGACACATAAAAGTAGTTTAATCAGGTCCTAGTTATTTTCAGGAAATATTCAGAACGAGTGATTAGAAGCTTAGTGTGGTTTGCCAGATTACCTAGGTATTTTTATGTTTAAATCATGTTGGTGCATTTTCCTACATTAACAGCCTAATACAAATTAATGAGGCACTCTAAATACCGCTCAATGCAATACTCTTCTTTTGCTTAATTGCATATAATCTTAGTTTAGTTCAGTATAATACTAGCTGCAAACAATTAAACACAATGGTAAAGCAGTTCATCAAACTTAAGCAAGATCCATGCCAAGTATTCAGCCTCTTTCCCCTGAGGTTAGAAGTTTAAGATCAGAATAATACTGAATCATATCCCTACTTGTAGCCCCATTATCTTTTCCTTCCTTAGTTCTTAGACAAAAATTGATGAAGAAGCCTAACCTCTAGATTTTTATCAGGCAGCAAGAACAGATCCATCACTTGGTATAAATCCACATTGTTTCCCTGAAGTCAATGCAGTTGTATTAATTTACTTGAGTCAAGGTCTGGGCCACTGCTTTTATCTATTCAAAGCTACAAGTACCAGATAACAATCACTCAGGGATTTTTTTTTGTTCCAAAACAGAATCAGCACATCAAATGCCTGTTTGATCTCGAACAGATTTTACATGTTTTATTGGCATAATAATTTGATACTATTGAAAACACTGGTTGTATGTAAGCTTTTATTTTTTCCCCCTCTAATTCACCTGTGCTACAGAAGTGCATAGTATGTAGTTATAGATCTATAAATAATTAAAATCTAAGAGGGTTGTTGGGAAAATTGTCTCAACTGATCATTAGCCATATTTCACCTGTCTAGACATATTTGCATAGCATTTATCCACCTCTTTAAAAGGGGCCATAGATTATACAAATCACAGGTGCCAAATGAGGATGGAGTAGAAGCTCCTTTCTCAAATCAGACACAAGTTCTAACAAGAGCCACCAACCTCAAATCATTTAAGTGCTTTCACAAATTTCTCTCAACCTCTTGTCTCATGCCATCCAGAACACATCTTGACAGAGGCCCCCATCTTTCTCATCTATCAACAGCATTGATTTCCACAAACATCTCTGGAGTTTAGGACCAGGAGGTTTGAAGGATGGCTTTAGGAAGGCAGGGGTTAGCAAACACCAAGAGAACACCAAACATCAAAACATGTCCACCACCCTTTGCTTTGCAAGGATCCTTCTCACAGAAGCCATTTTATACCAGCAGACTTTATGGTGTGAAAACAGTGCCTTTGACAGTGAGTGCAACCAAGGCCAGACTGAAAATGAGTATACGAAGTGCACAGAAAAATCTTTCCTCTCTCAATGAGAATAACTCATTTTACCTGTTATTTAAGAAATTTTAAAATTTGCTTATAGGTTATCTGCGGCAACAGCTCAGGGTCTTAATGATCAAGCAAAATAGTTCTTGATATCATCTTCCTCCAGTGCAGAACTCATTCCCACCACAGTTACAAAAAGAGTTTGCACATCAGCTCACTTGGTTTGCACCCTCTGTGCAGTAGAGCTCACTGCAGCTGAAGCCAGCACCACCCTCCCCATCCCTGGCAGCCCTTTGGGTGGTGAGTGACACCTGTGGTGAATGTGGAGGTCAGGGAGGGCATTCACCTCCCCTGTGCTGGTGATTTACCCTTGGACTATAACACCTCACCACAGCCTCAAACACACACAATTATCCTACTGAAAGCAGCCTGTTCCTCATTAGCAATTTCACAGAGTCCGAAAATAATGATGTGACAACAAACTCAACAAAATTTGCTCTAGGGCACAACAAGAAATAGACAAGATTTCCATATTTTTGGAGGACAATTTACTGTACTTGAAAGAGATAAATTCTTTCTGTTTACATTAACTGCCTCACTATTTGGTCCAATTATTCTGACTACTTCAGCAATCATGTTATGCTTGTTCAAGAAGAAAGAAATAACAACAGCTTATCTTGTTGAGAGCAAAGAACAAACAGTAAAAAATCAGTGGATGCACTTAGGCACTACAGTTGTTGCTATTGTGCTAAAGAGATGATTCATGTTCTCATAGCAACTAGGGTGAAAGAAAAACGTTCTTCTTCTGAAAAGGATTCTGTTGTAGTGGTTAAAGAACTCTTGAATAATCAAGCCAAATGGAGAGGGGAAAAAACACTTCCCTATGAAATGATGTGCACTGAACTCAAGGACATGTTGATCTTTATATTATATTGATCGCCATACATATCTCAGTTAATAATCTGCCACTGTGGTTTGGTGTGGAGTGAAGACAAAAAAGGACAGATCAGATCTCAGAAAGCACTTTAAATAAGGTGAACCTCCCAGCCAACAGCTGTGGTAACCGTGTGCTTATTGAGGCTTGCTACAGGAGGAATCTGTATCAGATACTCAAACCCAAATGCTCCTCAGTCAAAACCATTCATACAAATGATCAGTACCAGCTCCTTACAAACCGCCCCATACATTTTGCATTCACATGGCTAACTGGCCACAAACAGCAAGCACCAAATCTTTTCTGGCATTGCTGTCACGCCACGCTCATGTGTCACTTTGCTCTCACTGGATGCACATCACAGTCACAGCGCATTGCAGGGAGCTGCCAGGAGTGACAGAGGAGTTTGAGTGGACCGTGGTCACGTTAAGCTGACTTCATGGTTTCAGTGCACTGTGATCTTGTCCTCACCCATTGAGGTTTACACTGTTATCACAGTCAAAACAGATCAGAGTTTGCCAGCACATCACTGTCATGTTTTATTCATGCTGAATATGCTGTATTTTCCCCCCGTCCATTCATGGCACAATGGCTTTCATAAAGCACTTGGGAAGTGGCTGCAGGCATGGAGGGCAGCCTTGTCCTTGACCTGTGCTTTAACACTCTCCTTTGTGGCAAGCTTTAGTTTCAAATAATGGCCAGGTTGTGGAATTAGGAATCAATATTCAGAAGCACTGGCAAGAGAGAAGGGGTTTAATTTCCTGATACATGTCAGCATGACAGCGAGTTAGACCTAGACCAGGTAGCATCAGTTACCAGCGCTACCTTCAGGGGCTGCTCCGAGGATGAACTTCCTGAGAAAGGATAAATACATTTGCAATCAGCTGCATTTCCCTGGCTCCACTCTCTTTTCCTCTCTCACTGTCTTCCTTTCCCTCATCATCCTCCTGTTCTTCATTCACTCATTGACCCCTCTCCATTTAAAGGAGACTCAGCTGTCCCCAGTCCCCTCAGCCAGAGCAGGAATCCTTGCTGAATCCTTGCTGCTGGCAGGACCAGCTCAGCCTCTTTGGATGACAGAGACCCACAGTAGCCAGAGGTAAACATATTAAGTCTCTTGAACTGAGAGCTGGGCAAAGAGTTACTGTAAAATTCAGAGAATCCCACCCAAATGAGGGGATCCCAAAATTATGCCTTTTTATCTTACCAAGGTATGTTCCATGTTATTCCTGTGAGGGAGTATTCAGCTGGTGGCCAACAGCTGGCTGCAAGATGGGCTGCAGCCTTTAATGTCTATTTCCTCTGCAAATTCGTGTTGCAATTCTGCAGCCACAGAGAGTTCTCTAAACGACCTTTAATTAATAGTTTCATCCATGTACAGCTCAGAGTATCTGCCCTGTTAGTAATTACTATTTTGAAACTAAGGCTATATTGGTAAATTCCCTTAACAGTTTTTGCAGCAAGTTTTGACAGCTTTATACAGGGGAGTGGAGTGGTAGCAAGATATCTATCAATATATCATGACACTGTTTCCTTAAGCTTACCCAAAGCTTTTTAGGAACTTTTTGGAATGTCCTAGGGTTTCCCCATCCTCTCTCTACATCCGCTGGGATTTTGGCAGAGAAGCTGCTTTCATACCCAGATTTTGACTGGGTATAAAAGAGCCCCAGGGGAGATGCTGGATGGACCCAGACACCATTCCCAGTGGAACAAAGCTGCTGTGACTGCTGCAGGGTCCTGCTGGCAAAGCACAACTGCCAGCTCAGCACTGAGCCCTGGAGCTCGTGGTGATTGAGCTACAGAGATCTCCCCTGGATGTGATCCCTGCCCTGGCTGTTCACTGAGCATTTCTGAGACAATGATTCGAGCATGTGCCTCCTTCTGAGTTTTCAAGGCACTCAGATATATCTAAACAGACATGCAAATTAAAGCACTGCCTCGTTAAGCAAATAGGTTTGAATTTCATTGAGGCTGCTATATTTTTTTCAAATATTTGCAAGATATGTAAATATCTAATTAAGAAATATTCCTCTTCTCCATTTAAAGGTCATGTTGCAACAACTAAAATAACTTTCTTTGGACCAGGTATTCACACCCTGAGATTCTGGCCCATGACAAGATTAATCTTTGCCCTACATTTAGCAGCTTAGTCTCTCTTTTGGTTTCTTTGTGCTAGTTAACCACTCCACCAGTAAACTTCACTCCAAAATTGCACTGATGATGTATTTGTTGCTGTGTGACCTGGGCAGAGGTGGGAGCATTCCTGACATGAACTTTTCTCCACTCCTGCAAGGTCTGGGAGCTCATACCCATCTGAAGTTCCCAAAGCACTTTTCCCCATACACAAGCATTTCAGAAATAGGCCAAAATATCTTCTAGCTAATTTTGGTTTCCAGAAAAGTTAAGCTGCATGCATATGGCTCTATTATGATTAAATGATGCAGATCTAAGTACTCTGAGTTTACAAAAAGAAAATGGTTATGAAGTGACTGTTTTCACTAGCTCTCTTTGTGTGCTTAGAACATAATTAACTGGAGGACAGGCTTGCCCTGGCACAAGTCAAAAACCATTTAAACAGAGATCTTTCAAATTAAATGTTTGAGAGCCTGCTTGCGGGTTTTATGGATTTCAGGAGGGCAGATTCACATGGCAGAGTCTGGGAACAACACTAGAAATGCCCTTTTCTTGCAGTGCCTCTCTTGCTTGCCCACTCCCAAAGAATTACAGCAGATGACTCACGAGGCTGAGGGTGTTCTGCACAGCAGTCCATGGTGTCAGTGTCACTTCTTGACACAATAGGGACTAAAACACTATGGCTGGATCCACAGGAAAACCATCTCCAGTCCCAGCAAGCTGGGAGCTGGGCTCTCCCAGTCTGGTTGTTCCTCTAAGGGTCAGAGGGGTGACCCCATAAGGATCACTGTTATATTGCCAGCTCACCTCAGCTCCAGGGGGGTGCAGCCCCAAATCCCCATGCTGTGGTAAATACCAACCCCACAAACACCTTCCTGAGGCAGCTTGCCTTGATCTGGAAAGGTACTTTACCCTGCAAAAGAGTTTGCTATGGGAGACTAAAGGCATTTGGTTGTGGCATGATGTGGAGCCCAGCATTGAAAGGAGCTCCATCTTCTATCACAGCAAGATGATGGAATTTAACTTGATTGGACCTAAATTTTCCCCTGCCAACAGTGCAATACTTATCAAACCAGCAGCAATTCCTTGCATGCATTGCACTGAAGTTAAAGCAGGCTTTTGTCAGTGTTAGCATCAGTATATTACAGCGCCTGCCACCCTCCATGCCAAGCTAAGCCAAGGGACACAATCTTCCTGGAGACTCCATTGTTCAAATTATTTCTCAAATCTGGTTGAATTTTCTGAGAACCAGCATAAATTACCCTGGATGGCTTCTAGGGGCAGCAAATGCCTTGAAAGCATTGGCCTTTTTTGCCTGCAATGTGAATTTTCATAAGCTCATTTTGGACACAAGTCAGATCTGCTGCCACGGTGGCACCAGTAGGAAAGCAAAAGATGAAGCTTGATAGCAAACATGCCCTGTACCTTTTTTCATATTACTTTGTTTCATTCTTTCTCTGAGTGTGCTACGTTATTAATGTTGTGGTAGGGATATGATCCAAGTCAGGGTGAATAAGGGTAACTGCTGCTGAAACAAGTGGTTCCCAGGCCTCCAACATGTTCACACCACCACCTTTGTGCACAGTAAAGAGCAAGAAAAAAATAAATTAAAAATTCCACAGTTAGAGGTCAACCACACCAGTCTCCTGATATATCACACTACCCAGACACATGAACTCTAGTGTCTGATCCAAAGGAAGCAGAAATGTGTTTCTGAGGGCAGGGATGGGGTTTTTTTCTCCTCAAAAGTTATGGTGTAAAAAAAATAAATTAAGCTTTGGCTTGTACACAACAGACCTTCCTGGTAAACCCTATTGGAAGAAGGCCTAAATTAGCCTTACTAAGACTAATTTCTCAGAGAATTCACCTCTGTCCCTCTTCCCCCCAGAACAACCTTGAAATCACTGCTGAAATGCCTTTGGCAGAAAGGAGTCACATTTCTGCTTGGCTGCCCAGGATCAGATCTTGAGTGACAGGGATTACATGGAGTCCAGTCAGGAAACACAGGGATCTTCTGCTTTAGCCAGATCCTCCAGACCTGGAGGTCTGCTCCAGCTGTGTCGGCAATTCAGCGAGTGGCAGTGCCAGAAATTAAATACAATATCGCTTTTTTTGGCTGCCAAAGTAGCTCTAAGGAACCATTTACACTGAGTACTGCAGAGCCCAAAATGTGGGAGGTATTGCCCAGAATGCAAGTGAAAATGTGACTTTAGAACTGCTCATTGGCAACCAGCCTTCGCACTGCAAACAAAAAGAGGCCAAGGCCATTCCCAGGGTGAGGCAAGGAGGGTTCACTCCCCACCACTGTTAGCAAAACCTGAAGGAAAATAAATCACCACACCATGATCCAGTATGGCCGTAATGAGATGTGCTGTCCTTCTCAGAGCTTTGGGCTGGCAAAAATTTACATTAAGGGGCCTTTTGCAAAGCCATCCACCTCTTGTAAATGGGGTACCACTCATACATTAGTTGCTGTACAAATACTTTGGGTTCCAGCCGCAGTGAGCCAGGTCTTTGTTTTATCCCAAGCTCCTCTTAGGCCAACACAAAACCATCAGGAGCAAATGAACGATCCCCACAAACTGTGATTTAGCTTTCAGTCAGTCCCTTTAGGGATCCATTTGTTTTCCACTCGTTTTCTCTTTCCCATGGTTTTCACTAGGATCACTTCAGTCTTTAAAGCTGGTTTGCATAGTACAAGAAATATATTTCTTACAAAAGCAGGATGTAGCTTTCTCCAAGCACTGCTCTTTGAACATTAGATTTGTACTATTTCTCATAGCTATTTCTGTTCCTCTGCAAGTTACTCTTTACCAGAAGTAATATTCCACAATGCTCTCAAATCCAGCAGGCTTATCTGGTGGGTACAATACTATTTACCATGGCATCTCAATCTACTTTTATGAAGTAAGAAAATATCCAGAAGCCCCATGCAGGGGAAATGCATCATTACATTTTCTGTTGCTGTAAAAACCGCCTTGCTCTTCCACACATTCAAAAAAAGTAAGAGGGGAGAACATCAAACTAATTTTCCCTTCTATTTCTTACAGGATAAAACAGCTTCTACCAGATATACTTGCAGAACTGGAGGAGCATTTCTCAGCAAAAATATAAAAATAAACCTATCTGGCACATTTACTGCTGGGCATCCTGAACAGAGTTACCTTGATAAAACTGCTTCTTGGTATTCCCATTTGCTAAACACACAGAAAGTTCCTTCTGTTCACCTTTGTGTCCCATTCATAAGCAAACTGCTTAAACAACTCTCCAATCCAAGCTGTCTCCCTGACTAATAAGTTCTTTTATTGACAGCTTGCCAGCAACAGCCCTAAAGTCAGCCTGAGAACATAAATACAGCCTCTTGAGCTTGCTTCAGTGTGTTAGAGGACGCTTTCAGTAATGTCGACAAAGCTTTAATGGTGTGAACTCGGAGCTCGAGTACTACTGAGCACTCCAGCGATCAACACTCACAGAACATTCAGAGAGTTTCGTTCCAAAAGTATTTTAGGAACCCTTGAAATCAGAGGCTTTCTCTCTGCTCTGCAAGAGCTCATTTTGGAAAACAATTTAGGCCATTTTTAGTTACAGAACTGTTGAGATAACCCCGCTCGTGGTGTCATTCTCCTGTTGCCTTTGTTTCCACAATGTCACACTTTGAAGCCACCTCTCCCTTTGCTGTCCAGAGGGGCTTGTCTTTCCCAAACAGCTCTGAACCACAATTAACATATAGCAAAAACAACATTTCCTGTTCCAGCTCCGTCCTGAGCAGCTAAAGAGATGGAACAAGTCTCACCAGCCTCGCTGTATGCTGGGTGTTGTTATCCTTTGACTAAACCTAGAGGAGGCTCAAGGCTGCTCCAGCTTGTGGGGCGAAACGTGATCCCACACAGCTCAGGACAGCTTCCCTTTGACCTCTCCATGCTTGTGAACACAGCTCATAAAAACCCCTGGGTCACAGCAAGGAGTCCTCAATTTCTTTACCTCATGCTTTTCCATCATATAGAGCAATAAACTGTTTTGGAAAATAAGTGTCTTGTGTCCCATTCTTGCTTTTAAGTCTCTGCTATCTCCTTTTCCACTGGCTTTGAGAGCATGTGCTGCAGCACAGAGCCAGCACAGAGCCCTTGCTCACTCCCTGTCCCAGCTCACACAAACTTTGGGCTTTAGGGCTTGTCTACAGACAAAAGTTTTGCTGGTTTAACAGTTTTTAAATTATCTAAAGCAGTGCAAAAGCCTGCATGGAGGAAAGGCAACTGGTTTGTGACCATCCTATACACAAATTAGACAATTACGGGTTGATGCAGCTATTATGGTAACTTCCTGATTTAAACTAATTTGATGTAAGCTGGTTATAAACCAATTTAAGTGTGTCCAATCAGAGACATACACTGGTTCAGCTAAATGGATTTTGCAGCTGAACTGATGCTACTATTGTGCATGGACAAACCCCCAGGCTTGCACAGCCTGTTTCTCCATTGCTTCTGTCTGCTTTCATTTACACCAGGATTGTAAACGTTCCCAGCTCCTGGCAGTACAGCTGAATGCCCACGCAGAACAAGTGGAATGTTAGTACAAACCCAGAATTTTTTCCCTTTCCCTGTCCCCAAAGAAGAAAAACATTGGTATTTTATCACACAGTGTTTAACTCTCGCTGACGAGCTTCCTGCAGACGGCAGGCAGGCACAAGAACTGTCACAGGAATGAAAACACACTCTCATGTTCCAATGGCAAAGCATTCTCACTGCAGCCACAAAGCCCAGCACACATCTGGACTCATTCTAAGGAAATTGAGGTGTTACCCTCAGGTGGAGCCAGTGAAAATGAGCAGAATTAGGTGCAGTGGCTTCAAGGGTTCTTGGAGAGCAGGGAGGTACCGTGGGGAAAAGGACAGCAGAAAGGCTGTCCATTGCAAGCAGAAAGGCTTGCAATGGCTTTCACCTGCTCTCCATCTCTCACTGAGAGGTTTGTCTTTGTGCAATGAATACACAAAATACCACGGGTGTCCCTGTGGTGCTGCACTGATCCCAGCTCGTCACCCCATCCTGGAGTCCCACTGCAGCACCATGTTCCCACTGGCCCATCAGGTTCTTCCTGGTCTCATTGGTGATGGTGGCATCTCCCCAGGCCACATTTCCTTCTGACCCATGCAGCATGATTCATTAATCACCTCCCCCTCTAAAAACCTGCTTCTATTAATAAGAACAGATTTATTTTGGGAGTAAAGACCCAAATGAAAAGACCCTGCCTTTCCTGCCCATTGAGTTCCTAATGTTCCAATCCAATACATGAAATTCAGACAAGTTTGAAGTGACCACAAGAACTTGTCCTTAAAAATATTTCGCTCCCTGTAAAAATGTGGGGAAACCCCAGTATTTTTACTGTAATTGAACAGTGCTCTGAATTGCATTTTTAGTCTCTCCATAAAAAAAAACCCCAAAGCCATTTTCATCAGAACATTCTAAGAATTTCCTCATCAAAGTTCTGCATGGCTGAAAAGGCATTTTTCATCCAAAACCAAACATTTTGCAAAAATATTTCAACCAGCTTAAACAGTAATGCAATTTTAGAGTGCACAGATATAGGTCCAACATAATGATATATTAGAATGTTGAGCTATCACTGGTCTGTGATACTACAATCTCTTAAAAGCCTGTAGCATTTTAATAAGAAGTGAGGCCCAATTCAAAGCAAACAGAAAACCCTTAAGCTCAGAGTAGACATATATAAACTGACAAGCTGACTATATTATCTAAACTGCTGGTTTATAGCTGTATTATGCACTCAATCTAAAAAAAAAAAAAAAGAACATAAAAAAATGTATAAAGATAAGGTACTAGTGAGGGGTGGAGTTGTGTTTTTTTTCATTAGATACATTCTTTGATTCCCCTGCCTAAAATGCTGCAGTCAGCAGTAGCTTAATTCTAAGTTATAATTAGGGTTATGCATTAAACCAGGACTCTTGAGCATGTCTAACCTAAAGAAGTTCAATGCATAAATGAAAAACAGACCTGTGGCTGGCTGACTTGGCATCAACCAGGATACCAATATATAGTAACAGAATAAATTTAAAATGAAAATTAAATGTGGTCATTACAGCTTAAATTGATGTTATATTTGCCAAATGTTTATGAAAGGAAAATTTAAAGATAAGCCTGATTTTGGAGGAGGCAGTGTGACCTGATACACAGCAGCTTGTTGTGACGTGGGGTGCATTTTAAAATAATTTAACACCAAGTTTTCAGAGTACAAAAATGAAGTCAATCCTTTTTCTTCTTTTTTTCTTCTGAGATTATTTTCCCCAAACTGCACGTGGCATTTAAATGCACAACTGCATGGTACATTTTAGCTAATGAAAGCCTATTTTTAACTCTCAGAAATTTTGTTGCTTAACAGTATTGGTTATTAACACCAGCAAGCTGGAGAGAGAAACAAAATTCTGATCTGCAGGAGACTTAAAAGCCTTAGAAAATTAAGTAAAGATGCTTTGATTGGTTGGGTATTACTCTCTATTTATTATATTTTGTATTTTTAAAATAAAGGGGGAGAGCCTCGTATCTTTAAGGACAGTTTCCTTCAAAAACTGAAGATGAAAGTGTGGAGAGGAACTTTTCCCATTTTCTGCACTTCAGCAAATACTTCACTTGGTGTGAAACACATTATTTTTGGATGCTTCTAAGCCCTTTTAAGGGTGTTTAGCAGCAGCTTGCATTTCACAAGTGTGCAGCTTAATCTCATGCAAATCAAGTATTAAATGCGTAATTGCCGTGCCCACAAAGCCGGAATCACAGAAAGGGCAAAGCCGGGTGGCAGCAGTGGCTGAGCACAACTTGCATGTGAGCTACAGCTTGGGGATGCACCTTAGCACACCCTCTGCTCTCTGGATTTTGGGGAAATGGCCACAGCCTGGATTCTTGTGGTCAGCAAAGGAGCAATGGAGCATCCCAGATGGGACCTGCCAGCTTTGAAAGCAGCAGCGACCGCGATGCTGCAACGCCCGCCATGGTGAGCACCCAGTGCTCAAGGAAACCAGTGTGAGCTGCTGTGTTTCTGTGCAAATTAGCTACAAACCAACAATGCAAGTGCTCTAGAAAAGGTGGAGGCTTCTGTTCTGTTTGTTTCTTTTCTTTGTGATGATATTTGCCCAGGGAAGAAGCAAGGTGCTGAGCTCTCCAGCTCAGCCATTTGGATACGGCTCATTCAAATATACAACCTCATGTTTAAGCATGTGCTTAATTTTAAGCCAAATAAGCCCCTTTGAAGTCATACCATAACAAGATATGCACCTACTGTTAAAACATATATTTAAGTGCTTTACTGGATTGGGGCCAGAAATCCTTGTTGCAGGATTCAGCCTTCAATGTGTAGGTTCAGATCTTAATTTACCAACCTGATCTTAAGGAATAGGATTGTGCAAAACTGAAAAAACTTGCTTTTCTATCACATCCATTAGCTTTCTGAGTCCCTTGGGTCTCAGATAGGCCCTGTGGACATGCCCTTACACATGGCTGCTGCAACCACATGGAAAATTGGCCAAATTTCAAAGAATGAAAACCTCATTTTATATGTGTGTGTCTATATGTGTGCATATAAATACATATATACACACATGTGTGCATACATATGCATGTCATGCTTCTGTGTGTGTGTGTGTGTATGTATCATCCTAAGAGGCAATGAATTGGAGTGAAACAATTGTTTTTGTAAGGTGTATTGATTACATCAGTGATGTTTCCTAAATAATTAAAGGTTTGCCTTGATCTCTGGTTGTAGGCTTGGCTTCGTGACAGCTGATGTGAGTACCTTTAACCGGTTCCATCCTACACTCACCTATTACACAGCCTTACGCGGGGTCATTGGCGTTCATCTGACAAGAAAATGAGTGAATTCAGGAAGCAAAACCAGCACGAAACTCTTCCACCAGGGAGAGGGGAGGGATCCAGCTTCCTGCCAGGTTACATCTCCGAGTTCAATCACTGTGAGGTCAAAGCATCACCAGAGCTGAGCCAGGGAAGTTACCTGAGCAGGCAGGCGGGAGCCAGGGAGGTGCCAAACTGCTCCCCGGCACAGCTACACAGGACCAGCTCAGCCCTCTGCAGCAAAATCTTCCTCTGGTGAATCCCATACCCAAGATGCAGAATGCAAACCGGGATTCTTATGTAAAATAACCCCTTTCCTTAACACTGTCCTTTTTCACAGCTACAATTGCTAGTTAAGGAGACAGAAGAGGTTAATCATCCACCCAAGTGACTGCAGGCAGCCCAACAAATAAGCAGAGATCAGCCCAGAGGCCCTCAGCTCATGTAAATCAGCATCGTTTCATCAAGCTTGGAGCTTACACCATCATGCACTCACTCAGGATCTAAAACCCAAATGTGTAAATGAAAATGATGCTAATTACAGTTCACCACCAAGCAGCACTACCTTAATTTTAAGGAAATGAAGGAAACGGGCTTGCTCCGTGACAGCCGATATGGTATTGCCATACAACTAACTTAAAGTTGTATAAGTTAGATTATAACTTTTGAAGAAGCAATTATGATTTTATTGCACCCACTCTGCTGATGATTAATGCAGAGAGCCTAGGGGAAAATGCATCCTATCATTTGCTAACATGCACTATAATTATGCATACCTCTCCAGGTACTGTAATTTAGGACTTAAAGAGCAACATTCTGAACGAGGACTGCTGCACTTGTAAAACATTACAGATGTGTTATCATATAAATGAGGTAGCTTTGACATGATAGTGTTCTAATAAATCCTCAGCTAAGATTTGGAGACAAGATATGTCAAAAGCAAAATCCAAACTCTCTCTTAATCTTCTTCATAAACTGTTTATTTTTTCTGAGCCCTACAATAATACATGTGTCAAGAAGGCTTTGATGGTTTCTAGATTAAAGTACAGTTGGGTTGGATTTTTTTCCCCTTTACAGGTCATCTTGAGAATGCTCATTTTAGTTAAATTAACTCAGCTATTTGCAGGTTTCAAATGTGAAGCAAAATAAAACAGTTTTCACCAAATTGGGAACTTGTAAGATGAACTTCATAAATAACAAACTTATTTCACTCCATTTCAGTGAAAGTTTTTAAATAGCTAATGCTGAATGATCTTCTGTCAGCTAGAGAATTTCATTTCAAACCATTGCAATAAATCCAGAAGGAAAAAAAAAAATAAAAACAACTCCAGTTTGTATTCAGTGAGATGAATTTATGACTCCCCTCAACTTCTGTTCACTCTGTTTATTTTTTATTTATATCACAATACTGACCTGATGTCTCAACCAACGCTAAGATCCTATTCTGCTTCCCAAGATACCGGAGAAGGAGTTTCCATCCCTCTGCAGTTTCATTTACAATCAAAAAGAGAAGTTTGGGAGAGGGAATAGCAGAAAAGCAGTAACATGTCAGGCCCAATCAAAGGCAAAAACCTGGGAATTAACCTGAATTTTCGGTGCAACCTTAATTAAATCATAAGGGTTCTTGATGTTGCCTAGATATAGATGCCTCAATATTAGGAAAACATTGCTTTTCATTTTAAAATTCACTGTACAGAACACACAGACACACTCAAAAAACTATTCTAGGCTGATCCTGGAATAAAATAACAAGGTCCTTCTGGGTTTTGCGGGGAATTTCTAAAAGCTGTCTTGGTAAGTATTAGGGAAGGAAGAAAAAAAACCCCAAATAAACAGGAAAGGCAGGATTTAACATAATAAAGCGTGAACAGCAGTTGGATGTTATACCAGCATCTGCTCTAATTATGCTCTGTGAGTGGTTCAACTGCATTTTGTGGTTGACTGTGCTGAAAGCCTCCCCTAAGTTGAGCTGGTAGAATTCTAGATTTATTGCTATTCAAAATCAACGGCTAAAATCAACATATATGTGTAGTTATTCATTCCAACTTGCATTGTCAGCCATAATTTTTCATCAATTTCATATTTTTTGCCAAAACAACAACATAAATTTAAAAGCTTTTTAACAATGTGACCACAGGAAAAAATTCCAAGAGAGCTATTTTATCTGATATACTACAAACACCCTGGTTCCCAAAAGCAGATTATTTTCAGGTCTATTACACTGAATCTATTTTTTAAACTTTGAAAGAAAAACTCATCATTTTGGTCCATTAATATTATACAGCTTCTTGTGTCTAGTTCTATTTTTTCAGCCAGCAAACAAAAATTCATTGTATTCTCTACTTCGCTGAAAAAAACAAACTCAAGTAGGTAAGCTTTTATTATTTTAATTTCAGTTTTCTGAAAACATTTTGTTAATCCTTTGCTATTTGTCTAATTTTACCTGATGTGACAAAAATTGGAACACTCTTTAGGTTAGAATCACTATTCCTGCAATTGCTCTGGTTGTAGGTAATACCTGAGATGCTTGTAAAAAAATGTGTGCTTGTCTCCTGTCTTCAACTTTTTTTAAAAAAAATTAAGAGTTCACTAAATATTCACATATATTTCAGACACAGATAGTTCACACAACACCTGGTAGTATGCTTTGAAAATTATTGTTGCTCATTTTTCCAGAAATGCAGGAATCTCTTTGCTTTGTTATCTCTTCCTTTTAAGGGAGAAACTGAACCCAGCCTCAGTTTTCTTAATCACATTAAAAAAGTGCATTAACATTTCGTAGGACTCTTAAATATCCCATATTGCAGAAACTGATACCATGTTTTACATTTATAAAATAAACTTGTTTTACAAAAATATTCTCAGGAGATTTTGGTAATCCTGATAATGTCAATATTTCTCTCCAACACTCCAAAGAATGTAACTGATTCCTTCCAGCTTGATGTCACTTGGAACACACCAGTCCTCAGTTTCCTTTAATAAAGAAGGATTTGTGAAAGCCTTATTAGCAACAATGAACAAAAACCAAAGAGGAGGTAATTTTGCCTTACAGAAAGTGATAGAAGAGAAACAAATTACACTTTTGCTCAGGTCAGAGTCTCTAATGTTGGTGCAAAGCCCGCTGACAGACTGAAACAAAAGGAACAGGCAAGGGCACATGTGAACTGGGTCCTCAGCAGCCAACACCAAACCAACACTCCACTGAGTGACACAGAACAACTGAACCCTTTCAGAACAACATTGACCAAAAAGACCTGAATTGAGATTTGCCTGTAGCAGGAGTTGGCCTTAGATACCCTCCGCACTTACTGCAGGAAGCCCCTCCAACTGCAGACCATCATCCACAGAGAAAAAACTTGATGGCCAAATACTTCATAAGCTAGCTCTTTTTTGATTATTGCTCAGAACAAATACGCAAATTGCAGAATTTCAAGTAGAAGTAAATGTTCTCATACTGCAGAGCACGCACTAAAATATGTGCACGCGCCATCACAAGATTTGCTTCTTTACAAATATGGCTGAACTTGTTTCCATAATGGTTCATGTTTGTTCTTTTCCTTCTTCACATTTAGTTGATGTAAATTGTAGGTTTCATGTACTCTGAAATGATGTTCACTTCATCAGCACTTCAGCACTATTTTATCTGTATATAAAGATCCAGCATCCTCATCCCTAACACTCTTCTTCACATTTTTTACCTCAGATCCTTTATACTTTGTGAGATACTCTTGCAGCGACTTCCTCCTCTGACTCATCCCCATGAACTAGCACAGCAATTTTGTGTGCCACTCAAGCAGGTTCTGCACATGTCTGGTGTTGCATCACTCCCTGTTGGATGATTTAACTGCACAGCACTGCAAGGTAGCCAAGATCATCACTACAAGGCTTTGAAAGAAAAGGACAAGTATGCAAACTTGCTTGCACTCACCATTTTTATCACCTTCTCAAACTGAAGAAATTTATCCACCAATGTTCATGAATTTTAATGGAGCTCAGCTCTGGCTACACAGAATAAAGGAAATACTGTCCTTGCTTTGTGAGTTAAAGAATAAACAATTGTTGTGTGGTGTGGTGGTTCCCAGGGATGCAGACCCTCTGGGTAGACTTAAAGTGGCCTGAACGACCTGCTGAGGAACAGTGCCGTGCAAAGTTGACCTGGCCACAATTCTGTCGAATGCTTCTTGGCTATAATTCAACACAAGGCTCTATCTCCTCTCAATGCATGGGTCACATCCTCAAGACTGCTCTGATGATTGATACAGACATCTGTCAGCATCTACTGCCTGAATGCCTGACAGGAAATGTCAATACTCACAACCACGAAATCACACAGAAATGACAAAGAAACCAAAACATATTTCTTATGCAAGGTGAGATTTCACACCTCTGCTAATCCTTCAGAAGCATTTGCAGGGATTTTTTCATTGCCTCATGAAGACATGGGTTTGATAAGAGGTGTGAAGAAGAGTGTTTAACACTGCTGTTAGTGACAAAGCAACTTTGTCTCTATCTTGCTTGAAATCGGCCTTTGGAAGTTTCCAATAAAGAGAAGAATGGAAAATTGGGAAATATTCATTAATGGTACCCCAGTGGATTTTGGTTCTGTGTTCTTCTCCCTCTTTCTACAAAAGTATTAGTCAATTCAAACACAGTATTCACATTAGATCTACACATGATGTGCTGGGCAATTTGAAAGAGTTTAATCTTCAGATGGAGGTACACAAATATGTGCCACTGGTGACTTGCTTTATTTTGCCCTATAACTGCAATCCAAATGCTTCAATTTGAATATCTCCTTCCACAGAGGAAAAGAGGCAAAGCTGCAAGATGACAAGACAATTTTTCCACTCAGTAGACATTAAACAATGATATACAACTTTAGATGCCTTTAGCCAAGATGGAGTTAGCTGATTGAGTTGGTGTAGATGGCAAAGGGAGGACTGGAATTTTAAACCAAGGTTTCCCCTTTGCTGAAGGGAAGCAAATTTTGTAAGAAACCTGTGTTGGACAGTTCTTGCAGAAAACACCACATATTATTATTTGGACATGAACCCACACGTTAAACACCCATCTCTCCATGCTGTGCACAAAAGAAAAGCTCCAGTCTTACAAATTTATACCCTTCTAAATCCCAGTACCAAGACTGCTCTACACAACACAAAGTATAAAATATCTCACCCAGGTTCACCCAGGCACAGATCTGCTTCCCAAATAGGGGTGTAGACAGAGAAGTCACAAGATGCTGTGTGAACATTTCAGGAGGGAAATCTCATTAAATCCCCAGAGGTCCAGCCCCAGTGGACGTACGTGGGGGCAGTTTCACCCCTTATTTCATGTCAGAGGAGAAAATCTGAGCAGGCAGCACAAGCAAAGCTGTGGAAGCACAGAGTGCACACACTGCTGTGAGTTATAAATACCAAAATAAGAGAAGGGCAAGTGCCAGTTTGAGTCACCAGCACATCTTTGGGTAGAGGCGTGGCAAAAGAACCAAAGCATTTTTGTATTTTTTATCTTTATCTTTAAAAAGAAACCAAATCACACTAAGGAAATATCCCACCAGATAATCAAAAGGTTACTTGATAATAACTTCAATTCTCACTCTGGCACACTAGTCATTCCCAGTCCTCCAGGAATCTGCTGTATTGCTCTTTGGAGAGTTCCCAGAGTCCCAGCACACGAATGGAAGGTGGTTAAGTTACACAAAAATCTCTGCAGTGTTGCTTAGGAGCCAATCTTTGGAGTCTATAATGAAAATCAACATCTGTGCATTCCAGAGACTTTGAACTTCAGGTGTTTCACACTTCCTGCTACTCAATTTATGGAAAATGCAAATGAAAGTAAAGCAGATAAATGTTCTTTAACAACAGGAGGGGTTTGTTGTGTTTGAAATTGCATTGTTCTGAGGGAGCAGATTAATTTAGCCACTACCCAGGATACCAAAGGTTATGCTTAGAGTGGAGACAAAACAGAACCTGCACATATTTTGATAAGGTTACATCATCAGGACAGCAACAATAAAACCAGCTTGCCATTTCTGTGCAGACCAGTTTTAGAGCAGGAGGTGTCTTGTACTCCCCGTTAATAATGAATCAGGCTGAATGACATTTGAAATGGCAAATAATTTCCCCAGAAGATGCAGCTGCAATCTTAGTATTTTCTGTTCTTGCTCTCAGTCTGATTTCTCTTATCCACAGTATGAGGCAGCTGAGTATAATGCAGGAAACATTATCAGCAACAATGCTACAATTAATGCTGAAAGAAAATGAATATTTGTCTACAGAAGAATAGATTTTAGAATACCTAAGGGAACTACTGTACTTTGAAAATGAAGCCATTTTGTGTGTTTACTGAAATGCACTCATATTTCTGTGGTTACACTCTGCCTAGTTAACCATACCAAGGTAATAAGTGCATAGGCAGTTTTTACTGTCCTGTATTAAAGCTGTTTACTGAATGCTAAGTAGTTGAGGTCTATTTAGAAAACAGTCTCTTTTGGCTGTAATCCATCTACATGTTTCCACACCTCACTTCTTCCATTATTAAGTCCAAGAACTAGAAAGGTCATGACCATTTCTCTCTGGTTCAGAGCTGCAACTGCAGAGGACATGAGTCCTACAGCAGCAACACTGAAATCATGGAAACTGAGTTTTGTGCTGTGTTATTGGTGAATGTGGAGGTGGACAGACATGGTGGTTTCCCATCTTTTCTATCTCAGGGTGCCTTCTTTTCCAGTACTTAAATGCCAGGAAGTCTAACAAGTGTCCTATTCAGCTCTCTGGTGAGATGGGATAAAGAAACAGATGCTGTCAGAACATCCAAGCCAGCAACCAAGGCCCAAACTGAAAGGTGCTATTAATAGAGAGAAATAAGCAACTAGACTTCAAACAGCCCTGGGCACAATAAGGCTTTAGAATAATCTAATGCCCCCTTGACCATCTGCATATCATCAATCAGGTCATCCAAGAAAAAGATCTATAAATATCCAATGTTACCAAGTCTGAAAAGGCTTTTGATACAACCCTTCCCAAGTGCAAATGGCCACATTCAGACCACCTTACTCGTGAGCACAAGAGTCACTTGTCCCTACAAAGCACTTGGTTGGTCAAAAATCTTTCATGCTGGCATTTGATTGCATCCTCTGAGCAGCACAAACAAAAACTACAGTGAGCCAGCTGCAGTCCCTCACCAGGAGCTGTGAGCAGCAGCAAAAGAGCCCAGGTTTTCCCCAGAAGGTCCTTGTTTCTGTCCAGAGAAAGGTAACTTCCTCCACATGGTTTATTTACAGTGTAGTCACTTAGTTTCCAGTCTATCTTCTTAATTTGCTATATCAGGACTTATCATTTAAATGATCCCAGACCAAAAAAAAAAAAAAAAAAAAAAAAGTCCAAATGCTTGAGGGAGCAGCCCCTCAAAGTCTGGAGCACAGCTCTGAAGCAAATGTTAACCCAAAATAATGACAATATGACAATGCTCAGCTTGGGTTCAATGAGTTCTGGGAATGATCCCTGCCATCCAAAGCAAAAATTCAATCTGAGCCCTCAGATCCAGCATCTCCTGTGCCTAACAGGAGCACTGGGTATTCAAATCTCTCTGTGACCTTATTGCCCAAACCTACAGACCTGCAGGAGCTGAGGGTCCTGTGCTGGCAGTCTGAGAGCTGCCCAAGACCCTCGAGTACAAGAACATGAGCAAAATCTCCTCTGACATTCCTGAGGAGGTCTTTAATAATGTAGCCCTCAGGTTAAATAAATATCTTTGATCAACAGGGCATAGTTATTTATTATTCATTTACTTCTATGCAAGAAATACAGGTCACCCACTCAACCAGGCACTGTCACATTCATTTTTAACTCAACTGGAGATAAGTCTTTTTTTATTAGAAATGATCATAATCCCATTGGCTTCAATTGAGTTTCATGAGCTAAAGTCATCAGCTAATCCATATCATAGTTACTAACTGATGATCCCTCTCAAGCAATTAAAGCTGTGTCCCTCAGATGACATATGGTTTCCTTCAAAGAATTCCACATGAGGGATCAGTGATTCCTCAAAGTGTTATGTGGAGATAATGAAAATCTGAAAATATATTTGTTATAAATAATTATTTTAGCTTAAATGCTTTTAGCAAATCTAAACACATTCTGTATTTATTCACTATTTAATTTTTCTTCAGCCATAATCACCACCTTGATTTTAGTTGATTTCAATGGATTTATTCTGGTCCACCTGGGTGCTCCACCTAAGGATCTCCTCCACAAAGTCAGCCCTACTTTAGTGGATGGCTGATATAGTTTTCTTTTTTATTTTCTGTAGGTTTCTTTTTTATCTTCATGAGCTATAATAATAATGAAACTACTTAATGCTTGTATTGTTTTCCAAAGACCACTTTTCGCTGAAGTAAGTGTGGGGACAGATTGTTTTTTTATGAAATAATAGTGTTTACTACTAAAAATATTTAATCATAATTACATTAAGAAACATACATAAGAGCTAAGTAATAAAATAAAATTAGTTGGAGAACACAAAGGGGGGAAAAAGACAGAAAGGATTAAGTAGAGTCATATAAGGAATAGATTCTATTTAATGAAAATTTCCACAGTGTTCAACATTTTTATTATGGTTAATAGCACTGTGCTTCATTTTTGTCTGCAGTAATTGTGTATCCTTAATGAATGGGCACTCTTATTTCCCCATTGAGCACTGACAGAAATTAATAAACCTAATTCTGTAGGTTTAAGTTTAATTCTAGTGAAATATATAAAGCAGTTACATTTTCACTTAGCTACTAACTGGAATAGAAATGGGTTTAAGCTTTTCAGAAGCTTAATAGGGAACAAATTGGGTTTTCTTTTATTTCTTTTTTTTTCTCTCTCCTTCAGTACTTGGGTCTATTTTCATTGCTGTGTGCAAGAAAGGACATGTCATGGCTGGTGAGGCTGAACTAAGACTACAGTGAGAGTTATTAATTTATTTCTTTTTAGTATGATTACTAAACTTAGCCCTTTGTGCCAGTCTTGCTGTTAATGATTGGTAAGGACCATCTCCTTGGTTTACATTTTGATAGAGACCACAAGCAATAGGAGACTTCAGATTGCCTTCTAGAAAGCCCAGCTCTCATAGCACTCACAACACACACACAGAACTCACGAGTTCAAGATTTCAGGATCTCTCCTGGTCATGCAAGGTAGCAAACACAGAAATAAACTGGAGTGAAGAAAAAAATGAGTGATACTGGATATAATGATCAATGCCATCTTTCCTGAAAACAGAAGGGAGCCACCTATTACCTTCCACCAAATTTTGAAAGAAATAGAGGAGTCCATTCTTGAATGTTCTGTGCTGGGTGCACACAGACACACCACACAAACCAAACCCACAAATCTCCCCAGCACAGCACCCAGCCACAGGCTGGGCACAGGGCTGGGTTTAAGAGCTCAGCACTGAAGGGGGCTTGCAGGAAGGTGAATAACTCAACAGCACAATCTGGAATTTCAGACAGAATTGGACGGCGAGACTCCGAGGTGCAGCGTTCTGCTGCTGCCGAGACCCGGGCAGGGAAAGGAACATGGGCCTTGATTCTTTTTAGAATTAGTAGGTTTTAAGAGAAACTCCAGGTGCTGAAGGGAGCCATTTCAAGAGGCACTGCTGAGTGCCTGAAGGACTTGGCATGTTCACTTTTGAAAGAACCAATATTGTGACCACAGGTGGGCAATAGTGAGACAATCACTTTCTAAAATACATCATTTTAAAAACAAGAATAGAAACATCAGTCTGGCACCATGACAGAAGTGTTCTTTGGGGAATAATTATATGGATTCTTTGTATCCTACAGTTTCATTTTAGCATGGGCCAAATCCCCAGCTGGTTTAGATCAGCTGCTGATTTACTCCAGCTAAAATCCTGGCCTGGTATTTCATTTCTGTTATTACCTTATCTTTTACAGTCCCCACTGTCCTAATTTATCATCTGTGTTAGAAATCGCAAGAGCTCAGTAAGGGGTAACCACAAACAAAGGAGCAAAGACAGGGAAAACCTAAGATTAGAGCAAAGCCACGTCACGGGCTCCTCTGTGCCCCCATCCATCCATTTTGCTTGATCATGGGGCTGAAATGCAGTTGAATCATCCATAAAGATGTGGAGGCAGAGGAGGCGGTGAGACGACAGCCAGGGGCAGGAATCGGGCAGAGAAGGGTTTTGAAGTCATTACATGAGAAGACGTAGGAGGGGAAGAGGAGAGCAGATGAGGCTGGTGGTGGAGGAGGCTGGGCTGTGCATGGGGGACAGCAGGCAGGACAGGAACTGCTGCAGGGGTCAGCACTTTGGGGGATCTGGAGGACAAAGGGTGAGGGAAGGGATGATCAAACGGCTTCAGTCTTCAGAGCTGGGCAAGAAGGGCTGAAGGGAGGCAGGGTCAGCCTGGGAACTGGGCAGGTCCTCTGTTCCTGCTTTGAGTTTGACAAGATGTGCCATACAAGTGGGAACCCAGAGCAAGGCCCCATAACCCTGGGTGAGCAAAGAAAAGCACTGCAAAAAATAAAGAGTAACTTCTAGGGCTTGATCCTTCCCTTGAGACTGCAGCACATGGAGCTGGAATGGACTGAATTCAGGAGGAGTTGCTCCAGAGAGAAATGAAGTAATATCCTATTGCACATCTTCCCAAAAGCAGGCTTTTCCCATGCACCCCCTTCCCAGGAAAGGGCAGCTGCAAAGCCTGCCCTGAGCTGGCTCTGCCAGTTTCCCTCTGTTCTGGAAGTCTCCAAGGCTTTGGAGTTAAATATTTTGAGAGAGATTAGTGTTGAAAATAAACAAACACTTACTAAGCAGCAACAGGTAACACCCTGCAAGGCAGCAGACTCATTTCTTGAAGCCATGTGCCTCCTCCTCTTCCTCACACAGCCCCTATCTATCTCAGAGGGCTTTGCTGCTCATGGGAATGAGAGGAACAAGGCAGAGAATTCAGGAGCTCTCACACAGACACTGAGGACTACCTGGTACCACCCTGGGGTGAAATAATGTGGTTTGAACACTGACTAGTCAAGATCCTGGGCCCAGGAAGGGCCTGTGGCAAGATGCAAACCTCTGCAAATGGCCACCAGCACTGCAGTGAGGGCTGAAGGGAAATGTCAGGTTTTTAGCCACAGATTCCACTTCAAGGATGTGCCTCTCAGTCTGGAGGAAAGTGTTCTAGCCATGAAAAAGCTGAGTAGCAAGAATTGGTAACGACTTTCTCATGAAAACAATGTAGAAAACAATTTAGTCTTCCCAAGGAGTACCTGCCTATTGTCTGCTGTCTAGAGGAAAACATTTTAGGTTTTAGGCATAATTTTTTTCAGATGTTTTCATACTATGATGATTTAATTATTTTTCTCTGATCAGCTAAATAGCTATTTGGTTGATGACAGATAGCTAACAGCTTCATTATAATAATCCATATATTAAAGTTGAGGTTACATCCTTTGCTTAGTCAAAGAAATGCATTTTTCTGATCTGGTTCCCATTACTGCTCCCATTAGTAGCAAACTAATAAAGATGCCTAATAAAGATGCCCTGCTGTACCAGCCACCCTCCCTGTTAAGTAACCAGAGTTGGATTTCCACCCATTTTTTCTATGGAAGACTAGCAGTATATACCTCTGCTGTTTGCCTAATTTACAGGGGTCCCAGAGGACATGCAAATGTTTAATTTGGAGAGCATATGCATACAAATTATTAATATAAACTGAACTTTCATACTTGAATTTTTTTTTTTTTACTTAAGTGTTCTATGTTTCATGCTTGTCCTTAAAAACCATAAACTTAGTGTGCCATATACTAATTAGAGGGCTGAAGGAACAGCACAGGTGCAATGGAGACTGGATGTACCAGCTGAAATTCAAGTTTGTGCACTGTGATTGATTTGCCATTACTGACAGGACCTGACAAAGAAAACACTGGATCCTGTTCCAGAGCTGCACCTCCTAAAAGATGTGTGCAATTATATGAAATTAATATCTCTTCATTTCTTTGGACAAAACTGCAGTTTCCCCAAGGCTCTATTTCAATCCATGTCCTACACATTTCCCAAGCAATGGAATATTGACATGCAAATCTGACAGGCGTACTCCTCAGTGTGCCACATTTACAATCTGCCCCTGCACGTTGCAGATCAAATTCCACCACCTAATATACAATTTTAGCCCTTGTGATTACACCAACACCCACAGGAGATGCAGCTCTCCAGCAGCCACGAGGCTCTCCCAAGAATGGACAACCTGCTGCAGACACAGCAGGGGAATGGTGCATCACCACATTCCCTCCTGAATTTTCAAATCAAGTTTATTTGTAGCAAAACTCTCAGGCATGTGTGTCAGCAGTGCTGTGAAGCTGTAGGAGATCATGTTCCTGAGCCAACAATCCACAGCATTGGTGATCCAAGTGAAATGGAGGGACTCGAGTATGAGCAGAAGCAATGTCTGACTGCAAACACGTAAAATGTCCTGAGAATTACAGGGGGAGGGTCAAAAGACATCCAGAAAAGCAGAACAAGGAGGAGGAGGAAGCAGGGAAGGTGAAAGAAAAGAAAACAAAACAAACAAAAAAACCCCAAAAACACATACCAAAAAAAAAAAAAAACGGAAATGAGAAAAGAAAATTGTCTCAAGTCACTACAGAGAATTAGTCCATTAGGCTAATGACTGCATAACAGGAAACCTTATTTGTTCTCACATCTCTGCTGATGAAGGAACAGCTCATTCTCCACTGCAGCATCATCTCATTGACCAAGGCAGCAACAGAAAACTCGAATTCAACCTGAGCCTCGCCCAGAACTCTTTACACAGAATTATAACTGAGAGCAGAAGGATGAACATGGGCTACACTGGTTGAGCCCTGAAAGGTGAAAGAAATGTGTTGCAGTGCATGTTCCATCCAGCTATATTGGTATTTCATTCCAATAGAAATGTTTCAGCTGTTTTCCTCCCCCATATATGCTACAAGCCACAAACTATGTAAGCCACAAGCACCATGGGATCCAGACTCTGGAATCCTAGATGATTATGTTTATTCTGGTTTTTGGACCTTTTGTTTTAATTTTTTTGCTCATTAAATGTAAATAGAAATTGATGTTTAACTCCCAGAGCACTTGAGGACATGTCATGAAGACTATAGTCTGCTACTCTTCCCAGAACATATTTCAAGGAGGGAATAAAATAATCAATGAGGCAGCATGACATGAGACAGTCTGGAGGCCCCACATTTGGTTTAGTGTTCATGACAACAATAATTAGCCAGGATTAATCATCATAATGGTTTTTAAAATTTAACTTGAGAGTGGAAAGCAGTTAGCTCAGGAATTTTGCCACCAGAATTTTAGCCCCAGTGCAGTCCACAATGATTGCACTAAAAGCCACAACTCTTTTATTAATCTTCAATGGTTTAAATAAAATAAGCGGGTGGGATACACTAATGATTCATAAGAGATCAGTATCACTATAACCCATATATATTTGTTATCCATAGCATTTTCCATGGAAGTCACACACTGCCAAGGAGATTAAACCTTGCCTTCACCCATACTGGCAAACGTGCTTCAAAACAGAACCTTGGCAAATATGTCCCTGGCTGTACTAATCCTGATTAAGAGAGATTTTGAAATTTCTCATAACTGATAACCTGAGAATCAAAGACATGCACGTACCTGAAAAGAAAACTAAATTTGATTACTCCAGCCATAGATAAGGTCTTTACTCTGCACCATGAAAGTCAGTGGGAGCCCTGCTTGTCATCAGTGAATGCAGGATGAAGAAGTTAATAACTAAGACTCAAAGTGATAAAGGCAATGCTCAATTTTACTGAAATCAAGATTGCTCAAAAGCTTGAAATGTCATACAGAAACTACAGATGAATATGGAAAGGAATGCCTTGGATAGCAAAATGCAAACAGGTTCATCCTGATCCCAACACAGCTCAGAAAAGGAAATTTAAGCCATTTTTCACAAGAGTGAAATATTCCTAGAAATTATAAAGGTTATATGTGACTGATTTAGGCAAGGTCACAATCAGGCCCACAGAAGATTTGCTGAACTGATGGTCAAACTGATGGTCAACTCTAAGTGACTCAGGTATAGCAGCAACTTTTACTTCTAGGGGAAATTACCACTTTGGTCAAGCACAAACCATAATCCACATACAAGATATTTATTCAATCATTAATATAAGCAAGATTTTAGTATCAAAAGGAGTTAAATTCTCTCATGGCTTCATGCTGAAGCCTGGCCCTCATGGATATGGGATATGGAAGTGCTGCATTGTTAAACAGATAGAAATGGCATTTCCTGTTATGGCTCCTGAGCTGATCACAGTGTGCAACAGGCACAGACCAAATCAGAAGCCACTTTCAATTCATCATCTGAGTACAAATGATTATGAAAAGTGTCAGAACTATTCTACCGGTTTTAACAACATAGATTCCACACTATAAAACCAACAAATGCAGGATGAAAAAATACCAAAAATGAGCATTTCTTGGACCAGACAGGGAAAAAGTAACAGTGTTGGACAATCCTTTGCCCAGTGACCTGAACAAGGAAGAACAGATGTCTGAGGATCTCCAGCTCCTTAATTTAAATTTTAAGGCAGTACCTAAAATTTTACTCTATTTCTAATATTTAGCTTGGTTTCAGACAGTCAAATCAAATATTGAAAAACATTCCTCTTTTTTTCTATTATGTATCTATTGATGTTAAAAAGAAATTTTAAAAATAATCAAACAACTGATTGTTCATGTGACAGATTAATTCCTGGGGGAACATTTAGGTTTCCCAACATAAGAAACAAAAGTACCCCTCACACATTTCCAGGAACAAATAGCAAAGTGACAGCTGAGATTTGTTCCTGTGAACCTTCATGGCTGCTCTGTCAACAGAGCCCAGGTGTAGCCCATATGAGCTGAGAAAACCAGGATTCTTGGGAGCACAGCCCTATTTCCATGTGCACAATACATCCATGCCAAGGTGCACTTGAGCATCTGGAATTCACCACTCTGTCTGGACTGGATTTTAGCTAATGTCTGAGAGATTTATGCTACCAGGTAGCTACCACTCTAAAGCTGCTCTCGTGGGTTCTGCAGGATTTGTAAGGCACTGAAACACATGGCCATGCAGCACCAGTGACTCATTTAAGAGGCTTTAGTGATAAAAGCAAGGCTGCCCAGCTGCACATTATAAGAGGTAAAGATGAGAGAGGCTCTCCAGTCAATGATTTGGAAGATCCTTTCATTTGTACAGCTCAGGGAATGTCTGGAACAGAAGATACTGTAAGGAGCAGGATTTGCAGTGTGGATCACTGACATCTATGGGACCAGACCAGCACTGCCCAACTGCTTAACTCTCCTGGTCCAAGTAGTGGCTTTAATAATTTAATAATTCCCAGAAGACTTTTTCTCCTTGAACATCTTCAGCTGCTGCACGAATGCAGAAGCTGTTGCTCTTAATTGAACAGCAGAGTTGTCCTGGGACCATCACAAGAGGCTGTGAACACAAACCTCTCATAGGATCCATGGTGCCAGGGCACTCTCCTCCTTCAGCACAGAACAAGTGGTCCCACTCCTATTCACCACTATCTCCCTTTATTCCCTGCCACCAGCTCTGCATTTTATTAAAGCAGAAGAAACATCCAAGCCTTCTCTAGCCACGGACTGCAATGCATAAGAAGGAAAGTTATGGGGTGCAATTTAAACTTATTTTAAACAACAGTCTTTCAGGTGTAAAACCAGCTGTTTGTTCTAACACTGAAAGTCACTTACATTAGATTAAACAAATAGTCAAGATCAACTATTACCAGGCACTTCAAGCCTGAGCAAGTAAACTCTTATTTAAATGAATCATGGGTCATTTTAATCAGTTAAGTGGCTTAGCCAGGAATGCCTGCCTGTTCTCTTTGGTTTCAGGAGCTTCCCTACCTGCACTCATCACTACTAAAATAATCCTTCTGCTCCACCCAGCTATTAGGCCCTAATTCATCAAAATCCCTGAAACAGAAAGCAAACTTTAGTGGGTGAGAAGCCCCTTGGAAACTGAAGGGTGTCTCATGATCCTAAACCTGTGCTGCTGCCTTTGGTCATTGATAGGCAATTTTAATGAGGCAGATGAAAATTGTACAAAGCACTGAATAATAGTCAATAAATAATTGCCAGTGTAGTGCACTGGCACTTGCCTAATATAAAGCACCATGGACTTATTAATTCACTGGCTGTTACTTTGTCTTACCATGGGATAAGATGAAGCAGAGGTGTAAGGAGCAATCTCAGCTCCTGTTATTAAACTGTCTGGAAGAGGAAATGTCCCAGAGGAGGGCACTTTGTTCCCCACATACATTTATATAAACACACACCTTATGTGTGTGTTCAAAGCCTCCCTACCTCTGCTCACACAAGTGGGAGGATGAGGCCCCTTCCTAATTCAGGTCATGTCATTTGTATGTCCCTCAAACTTGTAAAGGTCTTTGCTCCATCTGGGAGAAGCTGAGGGAAAAATAGACAAAAAGGAGCTCCAGAATGAAAGTCACCATGTAGGGGATGAAACAAAAGAAATCTGAACACGCCAGGAATAGCAAGGCATGGCAGGAAACAGCAAGAGGATGTACCCTTCTCTCCTCCTAGCTGGAGTTTCATGAAGGTTCTTATTTTGTTCCTCATCCTGAGCCCTGAAAGAGCAAAAAGCTCATTTATCCTAAGGCATAATACTATTAAAAATATAATTTACAGATCTTGGAAATATGTGAATTACAATGTTAGATACACAACTGAGAGCTTCTTTAAGGGGATGGAAGGGCATGAGGACCTTTAAGGTACTTGAGTTTTAAAAACAGCTAAAATTTCCCTTCTTCAGCCCTTAGCTGAGGTTTCCACAAGCACCCTCCTCAGAGATGACAGAGGACTCAGGGTGCACAAAGGAGTTCACAGGGGGAAGAATCTCTGCAGGAGCATGGCCACTGATATCTCAGACAACAGAAAAGGTTCTAGAAATAGATTTTTTGGAACAACTCTACATTCAATGCAGAAAAAAAATCCAGAAAAGAGAAAAAGTAAAAGAGAATGAAGTGAGATTTCTGTCAAATAATTCTGACAAGGGTCCAGGAGATATTTTTGATTGCGTGCATGGCCTCTGTCAGGACATTTTCTTCTCCCCTTCTGCCACCATTAAAACCAAGGGAAACATGAAACACAAGTGCAAAGAATTCTTCAGTCATTAGCACTGGTTAGGGCAAAAATTTCACGTTTTCAGGAAGAGGTGAGCTGTAGAAAAGCCTAAAAAGAGGGTTACATTTTAATAACATTTTAAAAAAAGAAAAAGGAAGGAGGACTATCTATTCAGTGGGAATCCAACAAGAAAACAATTGTCTTACAAGGGCAATTGAAAATCAAAGTGAACGAGTATTTATAGCAACTGAACTGTTTAAAACAACAAACTGAAACTGCAGCACCAACTACTTCACAAAGTCATATTCTTGAAGAAAGGGGAAAAAAAAGATCAAAGATCTGCAGGCAGCCAGCTCTGCATACAAGTGGCTTTATCAGCTCTTGGCTGTGTTAAAGGGAGTCAGGCATCCTGAAAGAGAAAGCATTTAATGAGGTGATGAACAACACTTTCTTGGCCTTAATTATAAGGATAGGACTAAGCAACAATAATTGCAGGATAAATTATTGTCAAGAGATATTTCCAAACAACAACAAAAAACCCATGTCATTATCAAACAATTATTTTAAGTCTCATTTACATATAAAAAAGAATAAATGGAATAGTCCTCTTTTTCTTTTCCATTTGTGGGGGTGGTGGAAATTTTCAGGGTGGTGCATGGGAATTAGAGGCACTACACCCAATATTGCTAATGACAGATTAATTCTCTGCAGATCACTCTGGGAATTGTGAGTTTGTATCCAAGAGCAGAATTCAACACAAGAAAAGCTCAAATCTCTGTGATGTGCCCCCAAAGAATCTCACATATTTAATAATAGGAACAGAAGACCAACTTCCTCACAAAGCAGCTCTTGAACTAAACAGCAGGAAAGTTCCATTTAGGACAGAGAGAAGTAAGTTTGAGGTGTAGTAAAGCAGTTGTGCACATAAGCTGCTCAGACCGTATCAGATGAGCCTTTTCAAAGCAATGAGGTGCACCCAGCAGCCCTGAGTCAAACAGGAGCCAACAAGGCTATGTCATACCAACAGAGACGTGAGATCATGGCCATTGCTCTGGGGCATTTATCTCAACACCACTTTGTGTCTGCAGCTCCCAGGCAGTGGAAGACCAGGAGGTTTTTTGGCACCAGGAATGGTGCAGAGCCAGGTCGTCTACTTTCCCACGTCAGCAAAGGGAGCAATGCACCAGGCAGATTTTCAAAATGGTTCCTGCTCAGCTTTTAAAATTAACAGCCCCATCTGCAAAGAAACTCAGAAAAATACTGGTTGCCATTGGTTTCTGAACTTTGTATTTTTAATCCTGATTAAATTTGCCATTACCAGCTAGTGATTCTGGGTTCCTAAACCAAAGTCCTGATGTTAAAACAGATTTTTTCCGAAGTTGGGGGAGTTTATCTCACAGCAAATGCAGTCTCTTAAAATTGTTTTTTAGTTATTCCTCAAATCCTAGTTGTACCAAAGTATTGGTTCTTTTGAATAATAGTAATCTTTGTCTCATGTATACATACTTAACAGAAATTAAACATATTCAGTGATTGGGAATAGAACACCTACAAGGAAAGCAAATAAGGTTATAAGGTACTAGAGATCCAAAATCTGATTTTCAAACTGAATAAAACCACATTTTATACATTTCACCCATTTCACAAAATGCAAAATCATTCCATAAACTAGACAAGTGATTTCCCACTTGTATTTCAGAAATATTTTGAAGCCCACTGACTACTCCAAAGGAATCTACATAGAAATATGTCAAAAGCAGTATTTAGTAGGCTTGCTTTTGCTGTAGTGAAGCCTAAAAGATCTACAGGAAAGGCTCCATTAATTTAAAGCCCTTCTCAGCCACATGGTCCCAGCTCACACTTACATAAATGGGTTTATAAGGTGCAAACAATTGAGAAAAAACATTCCTGAGATTCTGTAAATGCTTATAGAGCCACAAGGTAGTAAGGCACAATCAGTTTAATCCAAAGTTAGTAATTTCTAAGATTCTGGCCAAATCAGTGGGATATGATTCAGACTGTAGATACTAATTACCTGACTGTGATGATTCTAGTGACAAGGACAGGATAAATATGTATTTCCTTCTATCACTTTGCTTGCTGACATGAGATGGCACACTAGCAGCTTCATATCTGCCCTTATTGTGTTTATTGTAAATTAAAGCCTTGGATCGCAAAATACAGAGAAAAGCACAGTTCTTATTTCAAAAGCTCCCTCTAGCTTTTCCTAACTGTTCATTACCAGAGTTTTTCTGATGATCTGCTAGAAAAAGCAGCTTAGAGTCAAAGGTGGTCTCATCAGTCTTAGAGAAACACAAGCACATATTGTATAACCAATTTCAAGTAGGTTTTTAATTTGTAAAAGCCACACAGTTAAGATGACATTAAAAACCCACCCCCTTCTTTTGATTCAAGATCAAAGAGATTTTTAGAAAAGTGACATAACCCTTAGATGTCCCAGAAAACCACATTTGCCACAATTAACCAGCTCCAGCCTCCAAGCCTCAGACACAGAGAGGAGCTGGAACAGCATGTTCAGAGCAGCGAGGGTTCAGTGCAGCTGTGGGCACGTTTGGAGTAAACAAGCACAGGTCAAGCTCCCCACAGGCTTCGTTCTAGCCTGAGACAGCCAGGGGCAGACGGTCAAAGGGAGCTGGAAATGAGTGCTCTGGGATTGCAGCAGGGTCCCAAGGCAGAGGAAAGCAACACAGCCTCACTGTGTGGTATTTTCGGGGTCCCCCATTGGGGGCAGGAAAGATGAATCTGACTCCATGTTCTTAGAAGGCTAATTTATTATTTTATGTTACTATATTATCTTAAAGAATGCTATACTAAAGCTTTACTAAAGAATAGAGAAAGGATACATACAGAAGGCTTAACAAGATACTAATGAAAAACAAGGGACTCTCCAGAGTCCTGACACAGCCTGACCATGACTGGTCATTAAGTTAAAACAATTCATGTGAAACCAATCAAACAACCACCTGTTGGATAAACACTCTCCAAACCACATTCCAAAGCAGCAAAACACAGGAGAAGCAAATGAGAGAATATTGTTTTCCTTTTTCTCTGAGGCTTCTCGGCTTCCCAGGAGAGAAATCCTGGCAAAGGGATTTTTCCAGAAAATATGACGGTGACATCACTGAACTCTCTGTGCCCCATGGATTCAGCTCCAAACGCGGTGGGGCCACTGACACTGCACAGGTGAACTGCCCAGGTGCACATGGTCCAGATTCTTCTTTTCATCCAGAGGCAAACTAAGCAGTCTGGTGACTGCCCTGAGCTCTGGGATAGCAGAGGCACAGATAAATGCAAGAAAATACTGAGATTCTATAGAAAGAGGAACTAAGGAGATGGGAAGTTTGAAGGTAGGCTTTACCTTCAAGTTACCCCAGTGTGCTCTCAGAAATTCTGCATACAATGTTTTCTGACGTGAGACAGCTGAACAAGGTATCTGGTTTCAGGATGCCTAAGGTCTACTCAGCCTTTCCCATAAAACTGTTACAGGACAAAGAAGTGACACCACAGGTATTCTGGAAAGGTGAGATGAGAAACCCATCAAAAAGACAGCACAGAAGTAAAGGAAAGAGATGAGGATGATAAGTAATTTTCTGTGAACATGGATAACTTCTATGAGAGAAGGTGATGCTTTAAAATAATAAAAGCATCTATTTCATTATAAAATAAGAAGAAAGGGTTTGCAGTGGATTATCCATCACAGCTGTGTTTAAACCACAAAGGATGGCTTTAGCTGCAGCATGTCAGCAGAACAGAAGAGGACCCTGACAGTGGGGCAGTGTCCAGTAAGAATGATTTCTAACACTGCCCATAGCTGCTGGGGCAAATCAGCACCACCAGAGTCCCCTCCACTGCTCTCAGGTACCAGGGGGAATCTCAGCACATGCAGCACCCAGGAGAGCACACACATGAGCACACATCAGAGATCAGTCCTAACACTGCCAGTCCAAACTGGGAAGGAGCCTCAGTCCTACCAATAATTCCCTTTTATCTTCAGCAATAGAGGTTTTAGAGCCAAAGTCCAGTTCCACTGTTGTGGGTGTGTTAATAGGAGAGATTACAGCTCCTCAGAAAGCACATCCATAACCTTCCATAGTGCCCTCTGTTCCTGCAGCACATACATTGCTCACTGGAGATATCACATCAAATAAAGACATATCAATTCAGCAGGTGCTACTGCCCACTCAACCACCACCCAGGGAGTGGACTAGAAACACAGATTTAACCTTTAAATTAAATGGGAATGAAGAGGAATTTCAGTCGTTTTCCAGACCATCACCAGAGGAGCTATGGCCCACATCTTGTGAAATGCTGATATAGATGAGTAGCAAATAATGCACAATCTTCTATATTCTTTTTTATATATTTTAACTTCCTCCTATCTTTATGCACTTTCACAGAGATCTAAGATTTCACAGCATTAAAGCACTCTGTGTGCTGCAGGAAGGGATAAAAAGACACATTATGAGTTTAAAAACTGAGGATTTCATGGGAGAGTTAAAATTGTCACTAAGGGAACACCAGAAAGAATTACTGATTTTTCAGACTGCTCTTACATCAAAGGATTAAATAAGAAAACCAAAGTCTTTTATAAACTCAAGCAAACGTACAGACAATGTCAAAGCTATTTGGTCACAAATTGGAGCCATCATTTTCACTTTGAAGGCCTGCACAAGAAGCTATTCTGCACTGGAACTGCCACAGAAATTGAAGGGAGAAAATGAATGGGACAGGGGAAATATGGACTTACAGTTCTGAAAGAGTGTAAAGTGCTATGTAGAAGCAATATTTATATGAGACACCAGAATGCTAAAGGCTTTCCTATTGCCCATCACTGACTGTGATATATGGGCTGTGGTTGTCACACACACAGAAGGACAAACCTGAATTGGATTGTCCTCTGTGGAATGAAACTGTTTATCCCTACAGGGAATTAGAGCTCCTCCTCACTGTCACTGGAGTGATTTCAAACCCCTCTTTGTTCATGGATGCAGGAGTGGGTCCATCACCCAACAGAGCTGGTAAGAAAAATAAATTATGAAAACATTAAAACCTATTCTGAAAATCAAATTGGCCAGAGGGCTAACAACCACAGCAGATCAGACAGCCTCAGTTTGTCTTGACTTTGTAAATTGCCCTAATCAGACTTGTATAAAGACCACCAGCCTGCCTAAATTCTGTGGGCTGATTGGAAAGAATGCTCTGAGTATCCTGACTGGGACAGATTCAGACCTTCAGCTTCCCCAAGATGACCTGTACCAGGAACATCCACACAGATCTCTGTTTTCACTCTTTCATAGCCTGTTGCATGGTTTTGGCCCAGTACGTTACACTCAGTACTGCAATTATTTACAATAACCCATAATCCCAATGACAGCAAAAGCTCTGACAGACGAGAGGAGATGGAAGAGGAAACTCCTTCTCTGAGATAACAAAACTGACAAACATCAGCCATCAGGAATGCCATGGAAAGAGCCACTGGCAGGTATAAGCAGCCCTGCATCTCTGCCACCTGACACCAGAACTCAGCACCAAACCCATCTGCACACACACAAATATCCAGTAAATTCCTTCTGGGCTAGATAGAGGAAGCAGTGGGTCCACTTAACTGATTATAATCCCTAGAAGTCTCCCAGCGCTGTCTTTAAATGCATTCTTCTCTAAAAACATTTCTTGCACGTCTGTATTTCCATTTTCCTTGAGATTTCAAAAGAGTTGGCATTGTTAACTTTGAATATTGCTAGTTAATTGTTGGTGGGAAAAGACAAATTATGAGCAGGGGAACTGTTCTGGGAGGATTTAGTGTATTTGAATAATTCAGACCCCTGCCGTTAACGTGACAGGATTGTTTTTCTCCTGCAGTAGCCTGCTGCTACAAGAATTAAAACTGTCGTGGCAGGCTACAGCTTGGGCTAGGCCTTAGTAATGAGCTTTATCAGTCAATAAATGATTTTATGCAGCAAATTAAACTGTAAATTTGGTTTAGGTGGTAAATATTTAGAGAATAAAGATATCCAGCTAATGAGGAGACTGGGTGGGGGAAAAATATAATGCAAATGTCAATCCTTTAAATCTTTGGTAGGCTAAAGCTCTGCAGAAAGTTTACTGCCACTGTCTTCTTTGTTTTTCTTTTTTTTTTTTTTTTTGCCTTTTTAAAGAGCAAGGAAACACTGTTCCACTATCTCAACTGTATTTCCAGATGCTGGAGAAGGAGGCAAAGACTTTTTGGGGTATTGTGGAGCCACAATTCCATGCACTCACTTGACTCTGGGATTGAAGCATTAAAGGGCCTTGTGCAAGAGAGACATCAAAGGCTGTTCCTGCCTGTACCGGCAGCTCACACAAAAAGATGTGTTTGGCCCTCAGTTGTGAGTAGTGCAGCAATCAGCACAAGTAACCAGTGCAAAATTCTCCTTTCAAACAGGAGACTGCTGGCAAGGTGACCTCTGGGCTCCCAAGCTCTCCTGGCTCACCCAAATCCTGCCCTGCTCTGTGGCCCAGCCTCGAGGGCACGTGCACAGCAAGGGATTCTGAGAACATCAATTGATCAACAGGAGGAGCATGGTTTAAAAAGGCACATCTGGATTAACGTGGATGAAAGAGCCTGAACAAATCAGCTGCACTCCTTCAAAGGTCAGGTGATTACCAATATGCTGTTTCAAGAGCAGGCAGGGAAACACTCCACCAAAAAGCTGATTTCCAAGATGAGTCCTTAACTTCCAGCTATGCTCCAAGGATTATTCTTTCTCCAGGGAAGTTTTGGAAAATTTATTAATCTTGGCAAGGGCATCCATGTTTAAGATGAAAATTTTGCATGTATTTTTTTTTTTTTTACTCTGGACAAAAAAATCAGCTTTCAGAGAAAAAACTGAATGGGAAAAAATGTCAGTCAGCTCCATAAAGACTTGCTGGAACTCATCCTAAATCTAGGGGTGTTAACCTTGCCATCCTTTATCACTTACCAACAGTAGCAGCAAGTTTTTTGTGATTTCTGCTAGATCCTTTATTCTATATTTTCTGACAAGGAAAATACATGCATCCCCTAACAGCACCCCTGAAACAATGGCTGTATTTATGCCTTCCAGGTGACACTGCCAGATGGTAAAATCTCAGGCAAAGAAAGCCACAAGTGCCCATACCCTATGTAGGGCTAACACAGAACTTAGTCCAGGACAGAGAAACCATCTCCTTTCCTGAGACTCACAAAATAACTAAGAATTGATTCCAGAAACTCCACTTTGAGGTGGTTCCAGGCTCAGACACAGTAAGAACACACAGAGAAACCCAAAAGCACCACAGAGCCCCCAGACCTCACATTCATCCTCTGGGGGAGCTCCTTGCTGATGCTCAGGTCCAAGTCAGCCTTGACATTTTACAAACCAGTTAATAAGGTATAAAACAAAGTCTGCACAAGGCCTTACAGCAAAATTTGAAAAGGACACAGCTACATATTGAAAGGAAATTGAGCCACAGAATCCCCCAGTAAAACTCGGTCGGACCCACACATTGCACACTCCAAACAATATGTCATTAAGTGCAATAAATCCAAACAGCACCCTGGAGATCTGTTTGGAAGATCAGAATATATATTGGGGATATAGTGTGGAAGGCTGTTTTTAACATGAAATCTATTCAATTGAAAGCTGTTGATGTTAACTGTTTCTTGAAAGACCCAATATACTAACGCAGTTTATTTACATGGCAGAGAACAAAACTTCATGTATCACCTTCTCTATGCCTTTCTTTGATTAGATTGCCTCACTTTAATTACTAAATTCTGTAAAAGGACTTTCCACACAGATGTAATTTCATGCAGGTGTTACCTGGTGTAATGAAACCAGATGTTTCCAAATGCTCCCTCATTTGAGATGTGTGTGCTGCAATAGCCTGATTTGTATATCCATCAGTTCAAAATGGAAAAAAATGTGTCTGGGAGTGTTAACTGAGATCAGACTGTGAGGACAGAATGGGTAGTGGCACCTGTTGTCTCCTTTTCCATACAAAAGTCTTGCACTTGTGCTTAACTTTACTTTAAATATCTTCCCCTATTGTTCCTGTTTTGATTAATCCTGCAGGCTCTTTTGCAAAGCATATAGAGACATGGATGTATACATGGCAAAGGCATGTCTCTTCTTCAATGAGCACAACCTTTCCACTAACATTTCAACATAATGTATTTTATAGAATCTGTGAAGCTTTCCAGCTAATTTCTACAATGGACCAGAAACTTCTTGACAGGTTATGGAAGGAAAGAAAATATGTTTATTGAGGTATATCAGTAGCAATTAAAACAAAACAAACCACCTCAAAACTCATTTTAACATTAAAAAAATCAAAACTTTCATTATTGTAAAGTGACAGCAGGACAAATGACAGATCAAAGGCTTGAAGTGACAGGAAGAAGGGCCAGTGTGCAGAAACACAGAGAGAAGAATGAAGCCCATATCACACCTTAGATGATAGCAGCTCTGGAGCAATTTCTGTAACATCCAAATTTTTAATCAGTTTTCTGATAAGCCCAGTTCACCAAACAGATCATGGTCAGAGAAGTTGTTACACATCAGTCAGCACTGTCAGACACTGGGGGAAAATCCTCACACAGAAGTAAAACCAGGGGAATTAGCACAGAAAGCCTTTGCCAGTTGCAAACTGCTACAAAAGGGCTGTGATGAAATATTCAGATTTTGGCCCAAAAGGAGCAAACCCAGCCCCAGTGACTCCAACTGGTCCTTCCAACACGAGCCTGAGTGAGAACCCCTTCCCATTTCTGCCCATTGTTCTGTCAGGCCCTGATGCTGCACAGATGCCACCAGCCCAGCCCTGGGCTCCAGCTCTGAACAATGAGCAGCAAAGGGCCCATGGGAAGCAGCAGAAAGTTCAAAACTCACAGAAAAAAGCAGTGGCACAGAAGCCTTGCCAGCCAGACAGCTCAAACCAACCAAGACATGCTTTATTTGGGTTAGTTTTTTAATATTAAAAATAAACAAATGAAGTTGAAAATATTCAGAAATTATGAATTCCCCTCCTCTTCCGCTAAGTTTTGATTCTTTTGCAAAGTGGACATCACTTGGTAGGCACATGAAGCCAGCTCTGCAAGGTGGGGTATTGAGCATGAGGATGACACAAGACTGCACAAACACACATGTGCACACACATACACAAAGCCATTTTACATCATCTGTAGGCTCCAAATCTCTGTCTTTACAACTGTCTTTCTGAAAGAATACATTTTTATTTTGTGTTGTTTTCAGGGTTTTTGTTTTTTTTTTTTTTTTGTGGGGGGAGGAAAGGGAAGATATAGGCTAGTCAACTAAACTACTGTCTGCCCTCATTATTTCAATTCAGGGACTGACAGTACAAGACTTAATATTACAATAAAGCAAAACTGGTGTCAGCAAAAAAAAAAGTTTCGATGACACACTGATATGGAACACTATGATACACTGGTAAAAACTATGTGAAAACCAGAAACACATAAGACTGCAATTTAATCTTTTTATTTGAAATATAAATATTGTTACTATCAAGCTTGACAGTATAGAAAATGTGTGCCCTGCAGCCTTCTGACAAAACAAAATTTATATTTAAAACTTCCTGAAATAATGCCTTTCATATGTGGAGTTTTGTCACATTGCAGCGGCTCTGAGCCTACCTTATGGTCCTGCACCTTTAATTATTTTATGCCTAGAAGACACATTTTAAATAGAAGAGGCGGGTTACAAGAGTTTTGACAGCTGTGGATGATTAAAATACTGACAACATGCACTATATAAAATTCCCTGAGGTTTTAGCTGGGTACTCACGCGAAAGTTAGCGATTCGATTCCCTCCCCCCCTGCCAAATCCCACCACCATGAAATGTTCCTACCACTGCCCTCTTACCCCTTCTCTCTTCAGGCAATGCAAACCCCCCTACATCTTTTTGGGGGAATTTTTTTTTTTTTTTTTTTTTTTTTTAATATCTCAAGGCCACATACTTGAAAATTGGTCAACAAATTTGATTTAGTAATCTGTTCCCATTTAACAAATATGCAGCCAGGTTTCATGGCCAGCTGTTCTGTATCACTGCATGAATGGAGGGAAGGGAAACCATTTAAAACATATGAATGGTTTTAGGTTTTATTTTCATCAAACCCCCTTACAGGAGTGTTATAACTCGGTGCTAATTTTCTGGCCTCTTGACCTACATGTTTGGGTTCTGCAAAATATTATATTATGAGGGAATAAGAGTGCCTCCCAGTTCAGAAAAAAACCTAAAGTGCATTCTTAGCCTTAGCTCTCACAGCTGCCTCCTGACTTCATATACTTGAGTTATAAGTTTTGGATAAACTGGGATCCTACCCCTCAAGTTCTTCAAATTAAAAGCTGCATATGAAATAATATTAATTACACTGACCTTGAGCTGTGGCTTCAGCTATGTCAGTCTGTCCCTCTCTTCTGGTTAAGGGGATCAAAGAAATTCTAGAAATGAATCACTTCCAAAAAATACATGAGCAATTGCAGAGTCAGACTATCTGGACGGGCATAAATTATTGGCTATTTTTATTACCTTGAAAAATTTTTTAGTTGTTTAGACACTCCTAAATGCAAGAAAAGACAATGATGAAAATCTTATCACTGAAAGAGCAGACTTATCATTTGGACATTCCTTTTAGCCCCAGAAGACAAGGCAAAGATGTGGATTTGGGATAACCAGTTTCCACTCTGATGGTGGGAAAGCATCTCCTCCTTAAATAAATAAAACATAAATGATCCAGAGATATTGCAATTCAGAAAGGAAAGGCAACATCAATGCTGGTGTCATGGAAAATGCAGAAGAACACCCCAAAGTTCCACACCACATAGGGAAATGGGGTGCAAGAGAAGAACAAGGTTCTCCTTGCAGTGCAGTCACTGCAAGTTACTGAAGCAGAAGCAAAATTGCAGAAATGAGAACCAAAAATACTTGAAGTATTTGATTAAAGAAGAACAAGGACATAATAAAAATTTCCCAAATGTTCCTCTTATATTTGACCAAGGCAGAAAACACTCCTTTTATTCATCAATATTGTAAACACAATATTGGATATATCTTTTTCTATTAGAAATAAGGAGAGACCATTCCCTTCCTTGAAAAATCAGAGATCCACCAGTTACACACTGTAGGAATTACCCACAGCAACAGAACTTCATACAATACTTCATCCCTAGGAAAACATTTCTGATTGCAAAGTGCATCTGGAAATGATGCCCATAAACAAGTGTCTTCATCCATGTGCCTTGAGGATTTTCAAGTGCATCCCACAAGCAAATAGGGCTGCCTTCTGCCTGCTCTGCAAGCCTTTTTTAAAAAAATAATCATGGACTATTTGGAGCATCCTCATCACCCCACCCTTGGGAAAATGAGTTATTAAAAATGTTGGAATGCAATCTGTGTCAAAGGAGATGTTACATCAGTCCCCCTGGCCACCTGCTTTTTGTTGTTTTTCACGTTCTCAGTAAAGCAAAAGAATTAAATGCATAACCCACTGTCCTTGTCTCCACATCTCCGTTGTTATATATAGGATACTGCTGAGTGGTTTATGGCTGCTGCTGTTTCCTCTGCCCAACACAGAGGTGCAGGCACTGGTCTGTAAAGCACAGTGACCACTGGAGCAGCTCAGCCACACCGCTCAGCTCGTTCTGCCCTCCCAGCCCATCCCATCCATCACACTGCTCATTACCAGTGGAATCATCACTTTCCAACTGGGTTTGGGTTTTCACAAGGCACAGCTCCTCCTGCACACGCTGATCTGTTCAGAGTCTGCCTCTCATCTTTCTGTTCACAAGTAGTTACAGCTTGGTATTTTTGTATCCAATTATGAAGAAAGATGAGAATGAAATGGGAAATAAAAAAGTGACAGGTGGAATTACAGAACAAAATGGTATTGTATGCTTGCTTGATGCTAATTGGTTTTCTTAACTGTTTAAAGTCTGGAGCACAGTATAAAATAACCCAGCAGTAGTGGTATGCTAGCCATTTTTGACACAATTTTTGTCAACTTAATCAACTTTGTGGCAGCTCTAATACATTTTGGCTGCTGAGGATCTCAACAGACACACCACAGATGACCTCTGTGGCAGACAGAATGGGGGATGAAAGAACAAACAAATGCTTTTATGAAAGACAAAATGAGAAGTTTTGGATTTAGTGAGATTTCCTTTTTTTTCCCCCCCAAGCTTACAGAAGTGGCAATATTTAACTGTTCAATAAATGAGCTAAAGGTTCAGCACTCCTGAGCACCACCATTGACAGTAATTTATATTTCCTTTATGTGTTCCTGTGCAATGTTATTGATAGAAACTTTTAAAGTCAGCTCAGCTGCAACTGCAGACAGGTCACTGCCAAGGAGCAAGTGGAAATGAGAACAGCCAAGTGACAGCACACCAAAGTGATATCCTACAACTGATCCATGCCTCAGCACACATTGTCTGGGTATGCTTTTTTAGAATAAAGACTCACTGAGATGCACCAAAAGCTGTAAAAATCTCTATGCACAAAAAATTATGATGTTAATGTCGTTCTGCTGCTCATTCCAGTACTGGAAGTTACAGAAGGTAAGGAGGTGGGGAAAGAAAGAGAATAAACTTTTAAATTACCTTAGACACATAACCAGATTTTCAGTTTAGGCTTCAGAAGCAAGCTGGGTAATAATCTTAAAATCAGCATTTTCTCTGGAGGATTATATTATGCAATAATAGACACAAGCCAAATAATAGCTATCAACTTCTATGGAACTTTGTGAAACTCATCTCATTCACATTTGAAAGCACTCTCAGATCCAGACAGCCACCACAAAAAGGTACAGTTAAAATTGAGCACTTTGGGCTTAATTTATGATCCCAGCTACAGCTTTTGGGATGCTGTACATTAGTTGTATATATGCTTTTACATATTTCTAAGAAAAATGGTCCTCAGAAGATGATGAATAGCATGCCTTACCAGAAAATATATGACAGGTTCTAAAAATGGTACATTTTTAAATTGGTATAGATATTTATACTTGCTCTGATGCTCTGAGATGTATATTGAAATCTGTAATATAAACAGCAAAGGGCATTCCAAGACAAGCAAATTAAAATGAATACTGCATCATTCTCTCCTGTCCTATTATTGTAAGTTCTCAGGAGGCCTACAAAAATTTGTATGTGAACTAAAAATGTATGTAAGTCTAGTAAAAGTTACTTTAGAAAACCCTAATCTTTTATTAGATCACAGTGTAACTGATGTTTAAAATAAGAAGTTAGGGCCATTATCACAACATATAAACAGAGTCTGTGATAGACTATCACTAGCATGCTGTGTCTTTATAACATTTTACATTGTGCTCTCCTACATATATTAAAATGTATATATCACCATCAATTCAGGATGAAAGAACTTTATTTTTTTAGAAACTAATATCATCCCCATCTCTAAGAAAGAGCTATTTATCACCACCTGATAAAACCACTGCTCATTCTCAGTCTCTTGGCAGTAGCTTTTATACTTTCCTCCTGGGCTGCTGTTCTCAGGTAATAACCTGGGCCTGGGCAGGACCTCCCCAGCCTTGGAATCTTTAGCAGAGCCAGACCCCCCTAACATCTGTCTAGCCTGCTCTGGAAACCCTCTGATGAAGTCTGCATCATTACTCAATTCCCCCTGTGGTTAGGAAGTTTTCCTCCCAGTCATCCTAATGCATCTTGGCTGAAAATTAAATTGGTTTCTTTTGAATTCCCTCAAGTGGAAGGAGAACAATAAGCACCAGCCTTTGCATAACTTTCTCATATTGGAAAGACTATCACCATGATTTCTCTGTAGGTTTATCAGTTCCCACAACTTTTCTCCATAGATCATGTTCTATAAATTTCAGTTTTTCCTGTCACCGTCCACTCAACTTAATAAGCTTTCTTGATATGTAAAATATGGTGCCCAGTGTAGTTCTTCAGCTGTGCACATTCCAATGCAATTTTTTTTTCCCCACAAGGAAATTATGTATGACAAAACCAAAAGCTGAAACCAGGACAATTCAGCAACATCTTACCCCTTTCCCCAGGCTAGTTATTCTTTCAGAGAAAGAAGTCAGATGGATTTGCTGAAAACAAATCACTTCAGTCTTACATTACCTTTTACAACCCTCTTATCATCTGAATGGTTAGAAAGATACTTTTTTTAAGACTTGTTCCAGTGTATTTTCAGGAATAGTGATTGGGCTGACTTGTTCATGAATTCCAGAACCCTTGTTTTTCTCCTTTGAAAAAGGTACATAGAACACTTACACTTTTTTATGATTATGTCTTCCCTCATTCTCTCAATTGTCGGAATATAATTTAGCATTTGCTGAACATTAACCCATGCTTGTGTTTCATTCCTATGAAATTGAATGATTGATGGACTTATTCTGAGAACTTCCTAGAGAGAGAGTTAGGTAGCTAAAAGTTCAAAATGAATACACAGAAGCCATCCAGCTTCCCACTCCAAGCAAACCCAGAGGTGAAGGTTCCCACTGCAGGTCAGGCAGAACCCACATACTTGGTGACACCCAGCTCTGCTTCCTGGCTTTGCACATTCAAGAATGAGCAAATTCATGGAGTTGAATTGTCAGAAAAATAACTATAGGGGGAAAAATATTCCTAAAGATGCTAGAGTATTCAGCTTCAAAGGATTGGAGATGTCAGTGATATCTTCCAGCAGCTGACAGTAATCAGGTGGTCTTCCTAAAAAGTGGTGTCTAACCAATGCAGTGCAAGGAATAGATCACCAAATCCTGGCCTATTGGAAAGAAAAAAAGGGAAGAATTCAAAGCTGGCAGAGTCCAAAAGTTTTGACTTTGGGGTTTTATGCTCATTACTATAACATTTCAAGATGTTTTCTTCTATCCAACATATCTCTTGCACTGACTTCCAGCCTGGTTGCTCCTCGAGTGCACAGCACATAGTTCACTGTGGTGTGACTATTGTAAATACACATAACTTCCAAATAAACTCATAAACACTCAAGAACTGGTATGTATGACAGCTCTTCAGAGCCCTTAAAGTCGTAAAAACACTGATACAAGCAACAATTTACAAGCTATGGATCACTCCTGAGGTGGAGTGCAGAGACTGCCAGAAAAAATAATGCAAATGCCATTTTCTGAGTTGCAAGGGAATTACCCTTCTCTGTTCTCCCACAGTGTCACCCTGCCAGTGCCTCACAAATACCACTGCAAGGTCACACCTCAGTCAACAGAGCTGTCAATCCTTCCCAAGGAACAGGAGAGGGAAGTGAGAACCAGAGCCAGGGACCAGGTCCCAGCCATGCCACCCCTTCCCCACCATGTTTATAGTAGAGGGATGGAAACATCACTGCAGTTGTAAAATTCCACATGTGCAGTTCTAAGGTTCCACGTGTGCAGTTATAAGGTTCCACATGTGAGTAAGGTGATTGCAGGATGGGTTGCAGGTTTGTGCTTAGTTGAAGGGAAATTTTCACTAGTAATGGAAGGCAGGCAAATTGAAACATTTTGCAAGAATTAAATGCCCTTAGAAAGAAATTGCTGTCTTTTTGAGCTGCCCCATCTGAAGAGTTGTAAGGTATCACAGGAAAAAGAAGTCTTTATGAAGAGCTGGCTCATGTTTTATGTCACTTGTGCACTAACTAACTAAAGACTATGTTATCTTCTGAAATTATGGAAAGAAGGAGGATATTTTTTAGCAGTTATTGGTTATTCAGGCCACTGAAAGAAAGTATGTTTCTCTGGGTACAACTGATTCTGCTTGTGGTTTCAGAGACCCCTGCCAATATATATTTCAATAATATATACATTACGAACTGCTACAGCTGGCAAGGTGTACCTGTGTTGTCTATTCCAGGGAAGGATTTTGCTGCCTATTCAAAATGAATAGATTCAGAAGTGGAATCCAGCATGGAAAATGAAGGAAGGTCAGGGGAAGGGTAATATTTATGGAAGATTGAGCATTTTAGTGTGCTACTGGCTTCAGGGTCTGCACTCCCTAAAAATACGGGGTTTTATGCACCGGAGTGCTGAGCAGACAGAGTGTAAGTGAAGCATTTGTTTGAACCTTCACAAACAGGCAGTTGCTTAGTATTCAACAGAGAAAAGAAAAGGAACTTCTACATTTTACGTTGCTCCAGAGCAGAAACATTTTACCCAAATGAGCAACCCAATGAGGGCTTTTCAATCAACAAAAGGAAAGCCCTCTGAAACACACCTTGGTGCTGGCACTCGTATGGCAGATGCATCCTTCTGGAATGTCCCTCAGTGTTGGGGGTCAGCATGGAACAAGTGCATGGACAGCTGTGAGACAGCTCTAGAGGAGGGATCCAGTGCACCAGAGGGTTGTAAGATGGGTCTGAGGGTTTGAGACAGACATGGGGGCAGGTACTTGATACTGTTCAAGAACTGCCAGCCACAATTAAGATGCAGATAAACCATGCGAGTTAACACTCCATGGCTGAATTCATTTTCTGGAAATACATGAGTGCTAGTGAGCTGAAAAATGTGGGAGAACGATGCAGTGCCACCAGCTGCCTGGTTAAAACGTGAAAATCTCACAGGACTACAAAAAAGTCTCATCCTGGTGTGACCAACATTCATTGGACCAATGTTTGCATCCTGAGCAGACCCAACCTGTAAACAACATTAACTTTCCACGTTGGTAGTCAAATGTGTGTGCTCAAAGACTGAATGGACATGAATTCTACACAACAGAACCTCTTTTCTACACCTACAGAGCCATTTTGATAGAAAAGAGGATGAAAATATAAAGTCCTGTAAATAAAGAAATATGGAAAACTGTCCTTACTAGCAACCAGAAGAAAACAATTTTCAGAGCTTCCAATTATCAATCTTTAAACATTAAACTCAGAGGTGGGAGGACACAGGGGAAGCAGCACAACAAAGTAAAAACATTGACCCTAAAAACATCCTTGCAGATTGCAGCAAGGAAACCCATGGATTGGGTAAGAATGAGAAGGAATTGAAGCACTTTTCCTAGCACAGTGCTTTGGGTCCCTGTGCAAAGCACATGAGCACATCATCCCTGCTCTTCCACACCCTTCCAAAAGCTGAGGCCTCCCACAAACATTTTTAGGATGACAGTGGCCAAAAAATAAAAACAACTGACATATTTGCTCAATGGCTCTTCCAGAGTTCCTACTAATATCAGTTAATCACAAGTGGACTACACCCTGTATTTCCTAACCCCAACTTAGAACTGATTTTTGTCTTGATTAATTCAATGATCAGACTTCTATTCACATTAGCTGGAACATATTGGACCTCTGACTCCTCAGACTTACTTTCATGTGCCTGGGAGCACAATTCCAGTTATATATCTATATTCACTCTGCAGCTTCTCTCTATATCAGGCATAATTTTGTTCACATCCACAAACCTCCCCAAGCAAGAAATGAGCAGTGCTCCAAGGTTCAAGAATATAAAAGCAGGTCCTGCTCCCTGCTCTGTTTCTATGCACATTTTTTTCCTGTAGTATATAAAGTGACTTACAGGAAGCTACCAGTAGTGGAAAGTTGTAATTCATTGGAAAAGAATCTGTGCTTTAAGGAACAGGCACCTTCTTACTGGATCTCAAATAATATATCACATAATGCAATTATTCTATGTCTCCTGGTCATCACATGGTCTTGGGGAAATCAGAGTCAGATTTTTAATATTGAGTATATGAGGATACTATGGAATTACAGATTACATAGAACTATTCTTGCCTGCATAACCCAACCCCTCACCAGAAACAAGCAATTTTTAAAAATTATTATCTGTCCTCCATTTCACACAAACATACATAAAAATAAAATGCAATAAGCATTCTTTGGGATGGTTGCTTACCCAAAACACGCCAGACAATTACACGGTATGCTGTTTTAATTAGAAACTCTCCCTCTCAACAGGTCCCATTTGAAATGTGTGACACTCCTCTTTACCCCATGGCTGGAGTAGAATTGTATTACAATCACATCTCCAGTCAAAGAACATTGCCATTTTTTCCTAGATCAGACACCTGCTATCAATTTGAATGGTATCTGATTGAATATTTGTGCAGGAAGGACAAGAATCAATTATTCATGAGTACTAAACAATAGACTGTATAAACACAGTTCATGAACCTGAATCCTTTACAACCTAGCTTATCTTCGATACATTTATAAGGGCAGTCACATCTTTTAAACAACTGACATATCTGAGGCCCCCAAAAAAGGGAGGAATAAAACAGGAAACACGTTTTTGTCAAAGAAAATGTGAGGTGTTTTGGATTAGGTGGAGTTTCTGTTCTTTTTGCTTGTAAAAGTGGTAATATTTAACTGTTTAACTAAATTCAACAAAACATCTAATGTGACAGACATTTCCCTGAGACTCCCAGCTCACATTCTGCTGAACCAGGTCATTTGGGTAATTTAACTGAACACAAAAATATTTGCAAGTATTGCATTCTTACCCATGAGTCTTGTATGAGTTTTGGACTCCTACCTGTTCTTGGCAATTTAGCAGAACAAAACATTTTGAGGTTCTTCCTGTCACTGGGTCTTCTCCATTGCAGGAACCTGTGTTGTTTCCCTGGCAGCTTCATCCCTTTTAGGTTTCCAGCACAGTTCAATTAAGCTCAGCTACCTCTGCAGTGCTGATCTGGTTGGATTCATGCCAGCTGAAATCCTGCACCTTGGTGTCTCAGCTGAGCGTGGCAATACAAACGTGGCTGATGTCAGATCCACACATCCAGGAAAAATGCAATCCTGACATCATGCTGGAATGATACAGTATAGACCAGTAAATAATGCATTCTGTTAAGAAAACTTCCTCTCTCCAAACAAGGTTGTTAATGTTGCTGTCATGTTTAATATATTTTTATGTGTACCCCTTTTATTTTCTGGGCTGGTTTTGCCTGGAGTTGAGTTTGTTTTCTTCACAGTAGATGGAATGGGCTGTGTTTTGGATTGGTGCTGAAAACAGTGTTGATAATTCAGGGATGTTTTTGTTATTTCTGAGCAGAACTTACACAGAGTCAAGGCCCTTTCTGCTCCTCACCCCACCAGTGAGGAGGCTGGATGGGGTACAAGGGATTGTGAGGGGACACAGCTGGAAAAGCTGATCCCAACTGACCCAAGGGATATTCCAAGTCATTTGGAAACATATTCCAGCATATAAAACTGAAGGAAGAAGAAGGAAGGGGGTATGCTTTGTGTTCTGACATTTGTCTTCCCAAGACACTGTCACACATGATGGAGCCCTGCTTTCCTGGGAATGGTTGGACACCTGCCTGCCATGGGAAGTGTTGAATGAATTCCTTGTTTTGCTTTGCTTGCTTGTGTGGCTTTTGCTTTATCTATTAAAACTATCTCAACCCACAATATTTCACACTTTCATTCTTCCAATTCTCTTCCCCATTCCACTGGGGGTGGGGGAGAGACCAGTTGTGTGATGTTTATTTGCCAGCTGGGGTTAAACCACAACATTTTCTTATGGCAATGGTTTATACTTCAATGTTTAAAGCATGTGACATTCTGGAATTACAGCATCTATATTTAAAGTTCCAAGATTATAGCTTCTAGTGGTGAGTGCTTGAACTCTCATGAAATACAATTTGATTTAAAAATCAATCCTCCGATTGAGTTTAAAAAGGCACCTAGTGCTGTTTATTTGTTTTTATGGAAAATAATACAGGCAATTAATTTCTTTCATACCTTAAGTGTCTGAGTTATGAAAGCCCATAATGCAACATGGCATGCTTGATGAATAACAGCTGAGGTGATTTAGTTTAGAGGAAGTGATTGGCAGTTAGTGATTTTGATAAAAACTTGTGTGAAACGCAACAGGCATCTCAGCTGTACAGCTGATTCACTGAAAACAAACACAGACTGAATAAAATTTCTATCATGTGAAGGTTTATGCTGGGGAGTCAGATAGAAGGAGGAGGACATAATTCTTTCCTAGATCTAGTAGCTGCTGCTTTAAGAAAAGAAATGACAAGGTTATGGGTTCTCCCTCTGCCATGCACCTCCTTCATAAATTTTAGCATTAAATTATAAATAAAACATATGAGGACTCAGCTCAACGAGAAATATGTCTGGACTTTGGCACTGTAAAGGTCTGCACAAATCCATACAAGCTGCTTAACATTGATTTTCTTTGGCGTCTTTCGCAGCCCTATGCGGGCTTCGCAGTGGAAAAGGCAGACGTCTTTTATTGTATCAGGCCCTTTGCCATTAATTACAGACATGCCTCTCCTTAATGACTGGGCACAACTGGCCTGTTGATCCCCTGGCTGGATCACCACAGGATGGAATCCACAGCACAGATGGGGACTGTGGGCCATTTGCTATTCCTGGCCTCCCTCTGCTCCCCATCCTCTTCGCTCTTTGCCAATGGGAGCTCGGGGCTGGAACCCCAATGGGCCAAATTTTCCTCACCCCCCTCTCCTTCTGCACCAGTTTTTTCAAAGCAAATGTAAGCCAGCACACATCTCCACTCACCTTCAAGCAGAGGTCAGTGGGGAAAGCAGGAGGAAAGACTCATCTTTCATACACCTACAAGTGCAAAACTCCACGGCAAAGCCAATATTAACTTCTCGCTCAACGTGGAGAGCTAACCAAACTGCCTGAGTCTGCAGAACTGAGTGGAAAAGTTGAAAAAAATTAAAAATAAAAAGTTTTGCTTGTGGTATTTTCACATCTTCACTCTGGCGCAGGCTAGAAAAGTAAATGCTCTTGGCGGTTGGTGCACAGGGCCAGGAGTGAGGAGCCTGGGCTCTATTCATACCTCTGCTACTGACTCACTGAAGCAAACTCTTTGCACAAAATTCTTGAAAAGCATTTGTTAACTTTAAGAGCCCAGTTTTGTGCGTAAACAAGTAGAAACACGCGGGCACTGAGCATCTACTGCTTTTCATAAAGCCAGAGAGAAATTCTGGCATACACTGTGCCACTGTCAACCATCCAGACGAAGATCTGGACCTTCATTCTGCAAGACACAAAGCACTCTTCCATCTGAGTCAGAAAGATGAGAGCTCCTCCTGTGCCCAAGAAAGATTATTCCAGAAGATGCAGGACTTGGCATTGAATCATTACACCAAAAATTACTGGACACATGAGCTTGAGCAATACCTATTTCTCTCACCTGCTAAATGGGCATTAAATACAGGTCATAAAAGTCATTTGACCTCCTCTTCTGGTGTGCCAGAAAACCTGGCAGTTCCTCAAGATCTGATCTGTTTCAGAAAAACAAAGTTTGCTATAGCATTTTAAAGAACCTTAGAAGATGGTTTGATTCAGGTCTGTGCATCTTTCAACAAATGTTTTTTAGAGGATAATTTTAATTTTTTTTCAGTATTCTCTTGTGTATGACAGATATGTTGAATTGTTTTTCTTAATAAACCTTTCAAATCAGTGCCATTCTCCTGGTTAAACTGTGCCTCTGGAGCAAGAGCTACTGAAACATGTATCTGACTAGGAAAAACCCATGTTCATGTTAATTTCATGTTTTATTTATTTTTTTTACCTTTGACATGTTTCCTGGAAGATCTATCAATAATAGCCCATCTCCATGATTGGTTCATCCAAATAATGACTGTTGAGCATGTAAAACAAATTGGGCAAGACCCTGTATGAAGAGCAGGAGGTAGAGCTCTCATCAAAATCAATTCTCTCAGATATAAAAGGTCACTGATAATTTATGCGCATGAATCTAAGAACAAAATTTGCCTCATTGAGTGGTATTACCCCTTCACTTGCAATCACACAGTAAACAGGAAAAAGACAGAATTGACTGAAACATCCTTGCTGTTGTCCTACCAGCTGAACACTCTGTTTCTGTCCACAACTCACTTTCTGCTGAATTGCCAGCATTCAGCATTTCAAAACCTGATGCATTTTCTTTGCCCAGGGCAGATTATACATGGCATGTTTTTCCCCTCAACTGACTTTACAATTATTCTGCTCCTGGAGAATTTTCCTCCAGAATTATTCAAATCATGAGGGAATTTATTTGCTAATTGAAGAAAAACATGGTGTTTTACTATTAAAGTTTAGATGTGAAGTCCTGATTCTCTTCCTGAAAGGAAGAAAAAGGTTTTGTGTTCAGGGACTCTGCCTGGTCTGTCGTGGTGCTAACAGATTCCCTATTGCCATGCAGCTGGCCTCCATTGGAATGCCCTCATCTCCAAGGCACAAAGGTATTTCATCACCTCTACTTCCTTCCACACTCTGAGCAAATCATTAAGGGGAAAAAAAAAAGTAAAAAGCCAAATAGATGCTATTGCTCCATGAGCAGAACACAATCAATAATATTGTTACGATTTAATATTTGAGGGAAATATGTTTAGAGAAAACAAGAAATGGGAAAATCAAATCAACCATGTCTTAAAACGCCTGGTGAACATGTCCCCGGCCTTATGTCCTTTATGGAAATTGTGCTTATACAAGAGATAACTCAGCAATGCAGTCAATAACTGGCAAACTTGATACTTCCTAAGGCTCTGAGGGGGAATGTCAACCAACACTGATGAGCAGCTTTGAACCCTTGGCCTTTCAGATGCAGGCTGACAAGTTAACAGGGTTTTCTTCCTCTGTGGGGAAGAGGGTTTTCATAGCCTGTATTCCTACAAATAAAATGCAATCCAAAAGTGCTGGGCACATGCCACGTTCCTTAAAAGGGTAAGATTACCAGGGCCTCTTGATACACTGCGGGATGCCGATGTATGTTTGTACTCAGTGTGGTTTTTCCAGTGAAAAAACGGGAACAAAAGAAATCCACGGAATCTCTGACACATGGGAAATACATCCATTCAGCACTGAAGCAAAATGGAGTCTACTTGAGCTAATTTCTCCTCACTTAGGTGTAACTCTACAGTAATGGACCATTGAAATAGCTTGGCATTATCTCCTGGAAGTAAAACACTGCTGGGCAACAACTGGAAGTGTTCTTTCCCTGTGGCTCTGAGAAGGGGGACCCCTTTATTTATGAAACAGCAGCAGAGGCAATGTTGGGCTGCATAGAAAGGATTAAAGGAGATCTGCTGGTGACTCAGGTGTTACTCAGGGTGAAGTTATGTATTTACTCCTTCAGTGTGACAAACTCTATGGAATGTCACCCCAGTGACACACACCTAAAAAAGGTCTCAGGGCTGACAGACCTACAAAGGCCATGTCATTTGGCTGCACTCATCTCTAGTCTAGGGGCAAGATCTTCTATCTATAAATCAAAGCAAACATCTTAAAGCCCTTACAGTAACACCGCTTTGTATTCTGCTTTCCAGATTCTTTTACATACATTTAACTACTTTGAGAAGTGGGCATTATTCATTGCTTCAAAAGGAGAGAAAAGACCTGAAAAGCATCTAGGTGAGATTAAGAAAAGGGATAATGTTCTTAACCTTCTCAGGCACAGATTCTACAGCTCTTATTTCTTTTTCTTAGGTTGTCCTATGTTTCTATAGCTACAAATGTTATTTGTGGTTGGAAATTATACACTCTCTTTTTATCCCCCCTACCCCATAAACATCTACTTGAATTTTAAATTTAATTCTAAGAGTTTGGAGATTCTCTTGGTTGTTGTTCACAAGTACAATATTTCCATCACGCTGTGAAAACTGTAAGTATTTTCAGTTTACGAAAACTGAGCAAAAGCATAGGCTCTGTCATTTTGAGAAGTGGACTTCAGTCAAGCTTGGTGTGGAATCCCACAGAATGTGTTCTTCAGCAACTCTGTTGTTTGTATTGAGATTTCTGGTAAAGTCTTTTGGGAAAACATACCACATATCTCTTTAAGGTCCAACCAAAATATCATCGATCCCGCCCTCAGTACAACAGCCTTGCTGAGATAAATAGTTGGGGGGAATCTTCCACTGTAAATCACACTAACCAAACACTGCTGGGCCAAATTCTCTACCCTCTACTCCAGTGAGATGCTGTTAGTTCAGCAGGGAGTCTGATTACTGGATGAAATTTAGGAGGTTAAAATTAAGACAACATAGCTGTGGTCCTCTAAGAAATTATTCTGTTCTTATTTTCTTGCCTCTCTTTTTCTTGGCACCGGGGGACTTTGGGTCAGAGCTAAACAGCTTATGAACTCATTTCCTAAAATTTTCAGTCTCCCAAAAGCTTGCTTTCCTTGGATTATTTTTAATTCAGCCAATTTGTAACACATATTCAGACTGTATCCTCCACAATATTTTATGATAAATCCCATTCAATTTCATATGTACGGTTGCAAGCTTTATTGCTTAACAAACATTTCATCTACTCTCCCATAATTTATATCTGAATGGGTTTATTATAGACATTGCATTTCATTCATTGTGCAGTTAATTCTGCAACATGCTGCCTGTTTTCTGTATGGCCACTCTACCATTATGTGCTTTCAGTACAATTGAATTTTTCCTTGGGAGCTTTATGAAATGGTTTATGAATATGTAATACAAATTGTATTAACAAGGCAAATGTACTTTTTATTCCTTTTGTGAGCGTTTCCAGTCAATGACTAGTAAGAGAACAAGCACAGTAGCACATCTCCCTCAATTCCTATTCACTAAGGCTACCCATGCAATATTATTTTTAAAAGGCTCATCACTTCAAAAAAAACCAAAGATGCTTAAAAATCTTGGTTAGTGCTGCTGCAATCACTCCCTGGAAAAGAACACAAGAAAGCTTTCTAACATGACTTCTCTCTTTGTGGGGACTTCTCTCTCTTCAGGTAAAAGGATATTTGGCAGATGCTATCTTGAAAAGGCATTCTCCTCTATCACCTCCATTTCAGGCAGTCCATTGCCTTGATTACCATTATGTGTTGGTTTCTCATTAACACCCAGAAACACCAATCCTGTTGCATCACATGCCTATTTGCATATTAAAACAGAGGCAATCCTGCCCTAGAGCTGTGATTGATCATACACACCAAGTGAGACAAGCAGTGGATACAATAAAAAAATGGGAGGAAGAACAGAGCCAGAGAGAGCTATAACATATATGACATTTCCTGTGGTTTCAACAACTGCTGGAGGGACAATGTCAGGTGAAAAGGAGGTCTAGATCATGGTAAATGGCCACCAACTTTTAAGGGAGCTCCTGGAATTACAGTCAACATATTCATATACTTGAAAAAGAAAAAAAACCAAAATGATAATGTGTTTTTTTACCTGAATTAGTTTGTTTCCATTTGATAGAAAGCAATTTGCACACCTAGAAATGAAGGCAGGCCCTTGGCTTCTGAGAACACATGAAGCTTCCATACAAAGGGAAGCAGGAGCTTATTTTACATCACAACCTCAAAGGCCACCACAGTGCCCTTGTTAAACCTCACAGGGGGATTTGCTAATGCACTTTACCTGCTCACACACTTTCTAAATCTTCAGATCTGTCTCTGATTTGAGAACATTTAAAACCCTGATAAAAACTCCTATTAAAAACCCCATCCTTCCACTCAGCATTTTGGCCAGCCCACTTTCTAGAACAAAACTGTGTCCAGGCACTGGCTGATGAGTAATGGTTTGCCATATGTTCTTACTTACAGCACAGGGGATTAATTCCTCAGTGACATGATGGGAAGGCTGGAGTCTCCAGCAGGAAATCATGAGGTACTGACAGAAAAATAAAGGAAATGAAGAAAGTCTGAATATATTTCTGCTCAACTGTACAGATTACAAGAAGGGACAGTGCAAAAAAGATTGCTGCTGGAATTCTGATTCTTTTGAAGTCTGACCATGGGCTCAGTAATGTCTGTACTATGGATACTGGGAGGAAAGCAATGCTTAACAGGGTTGATTTCCTCCCAGTATTAAATATAACAGAAATACAGCAAGGTGGATTATAGACTAAGGTTTGGCTGACTTCTGCTTTCATTACCCCTAACATATGCTTGGAAGAAAATCCCCAGGTGTCATTCTAGATCTCTGGAGTTAGCCTGGATTTGCAGGGAAACCATCAAGAATGAAGAGCAAGTAGAAGAAGGGACTCTCACATTTCATGAAACTCCAGCACTTGCAGAAGCACTCCTATTTTAGGAAAGAGCCCTGCTTCCAAAGAAGGGATCTTCTGATCTGCCTTGCATATGCAAAGTGGGGTTCAGTACTGAAACACTCAAGCAGAGCATCTTGTGTTTTTCTAGATTAGATTCGTGGAAGGACTCAGAATTAGCAGCATGCACTGCTGAGCCATACCCACTCCTTATTAAATTCCTCCAATGACAATTTTACTGGTGTTTTATATTGGTGTTAACAAAGGACCTGAATAAGATGTAAGAAATGTTATATTTTAAATAAAAGTCCAGGTAATGTGCCACTGGGGACCTCAGGATCAAATGAGCTTTTATATTTTTATGTAGAATGTAATCACTTTTTTCATTATTGTGGTTGCTGCATTACTGTTATTAAAGAGTTTATTACCCTGTGGGGGATACTGCTCATTGGAATTATGTGCTTGCAGCCCAGCAGAGACAGTGTGGCTTCAGCCCTTAATTCATGATACAGCCACAGGACAAGAAAATGTCAGCGCACTGGGACTGGTGTGACACACTGGGTACCCAGTGGACTCCTGCTTGTACCAGGCAGCCAGAGATACATGCAGCTGGAACTGGAAAATCATTGTTATATGATCATCTGATTTGCAGGTCTTTAGCACATGCTGGGTTTCTAGCAGTCTTCCAGGGAAACTGGCCAAAATAGAGCATGTAGGGAGAGGGCAAATTGGCCAAAAAAAGAGGCATGATATTACCAGAAATGGAAAATTACCTAACGGGCCACTTATCCCTATTCAAACTTTGGAAAACCTTAGAACTTTTCCCTAGACTGCAACACAGCTATCATTTATTAGCAAGGTGACCTTTATCCCTCTCCTGACAGCACTGTGCTTTCATCAGAAGTATTTTTGGAGAGTAGTTGACTTATTAGAAGACCCACTGAAGCCCCACTTTAGAAGGATTCCCACTGGTTTCTATCAGCAAGCACCACAGTGAACATGACAAAAGGGACATACTGGGGTGTGCTGGCTCCTCACATACCTCTTCTACCCCAGCTCCAGCCTGCACTCATGACTCTCATAGAGGAGGGCGGTTCATTCCACTAGGTTTGAGTTTCTAAACCTCCCAGAGTCCCAGGCTAGTTAAATGTATACATCCAACATAGCAAACATTATTACTGAAGTCTCTTCCTTGGGACTCATGACAATTTTAATTTTTGCACCACATGGGTGGTGCTACTCCTCAGTGTTTTGCTTGTTTTCAAGGGGGACAGATACATACATGTGATATATTAACACTGGAATGCAAAATATCTAAAGACAAGTCTATTAAGTGTGTCCATCTCATTCCCTGTTGCTTCACTCAGACAAGGAAGGAATCTCTTTGAGGAAGTTGGACAGGAATGTTTTATCCAATCATCCTAAGGAATGCAAGTGATCCATACTGCCCAAAAAGGTTATAGAAGATGACAGAATAAATAGGTCTCTCTCCTTCATCTCATAACTAGAAAAATCACCTTGCCTAATTTTCTATGACAAATTTTTAAATAAATACCTGTCCTGAGCACAGGAGGAAATGATTCCTCAGTTCTACATGCAGTGGCTCCTCTGTTTCCATGTCATGGTTGAATCAGTGGTTCTGAGCATACAAAATCCACACAAATCATTACAACACAAGAAAACTGGATATCCTGGGACATGTATACTTCTGAGGACATTATCTGGGGTATTACCATTGATCACATACATCTTTCAAAAGGTTGATGATCTTGGATTTCACGTCTAATTAGCACACGTGCACAAAATGAGCTCAGCCTTTATGCAGCCCCACAAGCAGGAGCCACTCCCTGTCCTTGTACACCCATTCCCACATCACACATCCTGCAGCTCATAAACCCTGTCACACACTAATGGGATCCAAATAATGCAGAATCTACAAAGCAGCAACATCTGTAGTTAGACTGTGTAGTTTAAATCACAAGGATTAACAATCCCCATGGCTCTAGAATACCCTAATCATGTAAGGGAATCACAGAATTGTGGTCATCTTGCACTGCCTGGCTGACCAAGTGATTTTAATTTTCTTTTGGGAGAGATATTGGATCTTACAGACCACTGGTCTGTTGCTTTGTAAAATTAAAGAATTCCGCAGCCCCTGTCTTATCTCTGTCCCCTCATTATGTCCTTTTTTGTATGTAAGAGTCAAGAAAATAATGCTGTAATGTAAAAAATTTAGCATTAAAAAGAAAAAGCAAAAAGCTATCTCAAGACTAAGGAGCAAAGCTCCTGGACAAAGCTTCAGTCTTCATTTTAATGACTGTTCCACAACTTTGTTTAACAAAATTCTATGAGTACGATAAAACCTAACAAATCCAAACATATCTGCAAATGCAATGTTGGAAGTAGATTACAAAAAGTCTTCAACTAGCTACCAATAAAAAAAAAACAGAAAAGAAAGCCCAAAATTCTGGATGTACAGGTTGCAGTTTTTCCTTTTTTTCCAGGATATTTTAAAATATTATTAGAAATCTGATCATGAAATAGCACTTTTTAAACCCCCACCATCATACTGCATTTCCAAGACATGTATATATGTGTTCTGAAATGTAATAGGTACATTATTTTATTACCATTTTTTAAAGGAACAAGAAGAAATGATAAGATGCCTTTCACTGACTTCAACAAGGTCCCATAGATCACCCAAGAGAGCGCCACAGAAGAACAGCATTTCAATAATCCCTACTTTGAGTAATAGTTTGAATATAAAAGATTACTGTGCTGAAGGCAGCCAGTGGACATATTTCATACTATCACGGTAGCTTTCTTTCTTATCACTTTATTCCATGATAGCATCTCCCTTGGAAAAATAAGAGTGTATGATATTTCTGCCTCCTGGAGTAGAGAGGAGCATAATGATTCTATCTGGTTTAATACATGATAGTGCTCTTACATCAGTTTTCTGTGAAAATGCAGAAAATCCAAGGGAAGGATCTCAAAGAAACAAGCCCACATGCAATGTGAGTGTTTGGCTTTCTCCTTTTCTGCAGATTTTCCAGCACTGCTAGAGAGCTCGGGCCTAACCCTTTCTACAGAAAGAATAATCGTAAATCTGCATGAAGTTCATGATGATTAGTTTCTCTTGGAGCCAGGCCAAAGAATAAGCCTTTCCCCAGTACAGACTTCACATGCTGGCTCTGTCAAGAATTCATTTATTAATCCTTTCGATCAAGCCTGGATTAAGTCATCCAGGGGCCCTAATGACATCAAATAACTCTGTTCCTTGAGGGACACCCCCCAGGTGAGAAATCTCCAGAGCAGCAAGTCCAGGTTACCCTGAACATCCTTGTTTATCTTTACTGGAGCCTAGGACACCTGTCAGGTTATCTGTTATCACTGCTGCCCTTGTGGGCTGGGCTGTTTGAGGCCAGGACACACCACACAACCGTGCCACAGGCTGCAGGAATGTTTGAGAGGAACAACATGCTGGAGAGGATAATAAGCAAAGAGAAGATCAGGTCTAAGAAACCCAGCAGTGGAACTAAAAGTTTCTTTTACTCCTGCCCTTTCATTCTAAAAGTACAGCCATTAAAAGATCTTAGCAGCTACTCAATGTGTAAAAAGCTACAGAGTTACTTTCCCATCCACAGCATTATTTTTGCATCAAAGGCAATCATACTTTGATTCAGCTTCTACTTCCTATAAGCTGTATTAAAACTCTGTCACTCCATTTCCTAGATGTTCAGCTGAAAATTGGTTTCTTTGGCTTTTAGCCCCTATGAGTTTCACTGTTTAAATTCTTTGTCTTTCAGTTTAAAATTCAGATTTAAAGGTTGATATTCAACTTCAGAAGCAAGATTAAGCTAAAAAACTAATTTCCACCGTCTTTTATCTATTTAGCTGTTTCATTTCAAGAGAATTAGCAAGATTTTCCTGCGGCAAAAGCCTCACCTGGTCCAGCTTGCCTGCAAGGTTAGTGTCTCCTCTCAAATGCAGCTGAGCTCAAAGCTGTCCCTCTCCCCCTTCCCACCACAACCCCCTCTCCAATCCAGGCAAAGATTTGTTGCAAACATTTCACAGAGCTCTAACACTGTGTGAACTCCTGCAGAATTATTGTTGTTCCAGGAGTGTCCTGGGGGATTTTCAGAGCTGCTGTGAGACAGTGATATCCCTTGTGGAGGACTAATAGACTGTCACCGTTTCCACTGGGAACAATGAAGGTCAGACATGCCAGGTAACCTGTGTTAACACGGAACTTCCTCGCTCTGCTCAGGAACAGCTCTGAAAACAACACCATGCCTGGATGCCCCTGCTGCCATCCCACTGAGATCACATCAAACCAGCCCTAATAATGCACTCCTTTTGCTCCAGCCCAGCCCCTGGTGAATCCACTCTACAGCCCCACAGGGCCTGCTGCTCTGTCAGAAAGTGTCAAAGGATGGGAAGGGAGATGCAGGGCAGGAGGAAATGTTCCCTGCTCAGCGTCTGTCCCAGCAGCTCAGCCCTGAGCCCTCCTCTCATCCTGCAGCACACCCCTGCCACTGCCTGCCGGAGCTCCTGCTTTTATAACCTGAGCAACTAACCCGTGTTCATTCATTTTAACTCCTTGTTGCAAAGTCCTCTAAAAACTGTTGGTCAGTTGGTTTTATTTTTTGGGATTTTCTCCCAGTACGGCACCCCCTCATTTTCGTTTTTGGGTTTGCTTTTTGCCTTTCATTTGGAGTTCCTCCAGAAGAAACAGACTGTGCATGTTCTCAATACGGCAAAGAACGCTGGATGAGTTTTGTACCCTCTGTATTTTGAAACTGGGATTCTGCTGAACAGCAACAGATTCAGGGGACACTCACCCAGGAGTCACTAACATGCTTCTCCAACTAAAACTCTGTAAAAGATAAAGGTTTGGTTGACACATGTATCTTTGCAGGGAATAGCCAATGTTTTATTTTAACACATCTGTAAGCATCTGTTGATCTTTCACTTCCCAATACAAAAACTGCAGGAGCAAGTGAAAAGCTGGTGGGAGGAAAGGGGAGATCGAGAAGTTTTCACAGGAAAAACTGCAATTCATAAATATTATGACTACAAAGGAAAATGAACCACAGCTTGATCACACAACAAGAATAGTAATTAGGAACAATTGTTGAATTTAGTTTAGGTATGCAGCATACGTAGGTAAATACACTGAATGCTAATGGTTTTATAATAGTCTTATTAATTCACACACATAGTTAATGTTTAAGATAAACTCCCCATCTTTAGAGTAATTTATGCATTCCACTTTTATAGAATTCCAATTGAATGAATATGAACATAATCATTTTGCACAAATGTTCTCTAAGGAGTGTGCAGAGAGTCTGAGGCAATGCTGAGGCTCCCCACAGCTTTATTCATAATGGATCAGTCTATTCATTCCTTATTAATTTAATGGAGTACAACTGAGCAGTCTAGCAGCTTGAGCTTATGAGTGTTTCACAAATGGGGCTTTTTGCCTGTAATCGCTTAATCCTACTGGCTAGGCCTCATAAATTGAATAAAGGAGCGAACTAGGTTTTAATTAAGTCTAAGGAATGAGCTTGTCTGAAAGATACTTCAGCCTCTTAAGATCACAGTGGTGAAGTGTGTTTGTCCAGGAGCCTAGCAGGGGCAAGCATCCTGGGCTGTTCAGGTTAGAGACCAGTTGCTTTGATGTGAGGTTTTGTTAATACCTTTTTTTCCCTTTAATTAAAAATCCGTTCTCCACTGTCAGTACCATCCAAGAGCACAAGTGAGAGAACTGCAGCAAACCTGAGTGGTTCTGGAAAAGAAAGAGGTTTGGGATTCATTCTTTCTAAGTCCATAAAGCAGCACACACTAAAAAAAAGCACAGATTAACACCAACAAACAGGGGAGAAAACACTGGGCCCTATTAGCTCTGATACACTCTCCCTTGTGGCTCAGTGCCCCTGGGTAAATACAACTCAGGCAGATTCCATGAGGAAAAGTGTAAAACTGGGAGCCAGGCCCTCATCCCTTTCAGGCCTCCTGTACTCCTGGTCAGTGGTGACTGACACCTCCCCAGGTGTGTCCCCTATGCCATGATTTGTCCCCTTGGATACCCAAGGACCAGCTCAGGGGAACTGATTTGGAACTGACTTCTTACTATGTCTTGGCAGGACACGTGAATTAAAACTCCTTAGAGTCCCAGTGCTTTTTTAAGGAAAACAGAAAGAATGCATCTCTTGTAAAATGTATTTGCAGCCACTTTCCTTTAAAATTCAGCAGCTGGAGAAACAATTCTGTTGTAGGTGTGCAAACTTGTCACTCACTCAGGCTAGAAGGGAGGGGCTTTCACATTCCTCCCTCCCCACAGTGGTGTCCAGAAAACAAAAATTATAATCTTCCCTACTGTTTTTTTCCCAAATTACCTGTTGAGGATATATCCTGGGCAGTGAAGAATACAAGATCCGTGGTGGTGTAAAAGCCTTTCTTAAGGCTGCATTCCATTTTTCCATTTTGCACCCTGGTGGGCTGTCTGGAGCATCTGAGCTGGATAAAGCAGAGATGCTGGGCACTGAACTTGGTGCCCTCCTCCCTCTTGGGACCACTGCTGGAATGTAAACTGTACTACCATTAAAAAATGGCTTGGTAAAGCATCTTCCAGGATGTCAGATTTTCTTTTTGTACATGTAAATGAGGAACCACATTCTGGGAAATCCTAAATCAGGGGAGTTTTTTGTCTGATTGTTTGGGTTGCAGTATATTGAACAGAAAGATGCACTGTTTCTACTATGATTTTACAGCTTACAGTATGATTTTACCAGTGTCCAAAAGTCTTTGGTTACCTGGCTATGGTTTTCATACACCAGTGCAAGAGTACAGTGAAGTCCCAACAAAAATCAGACACATTTGCTGTACACACAAATGACGAGAGATAGGTCCTGACCCCAGACAAGCTAAAGCATCCCATATAAGGGTGGTATTTTAAAGAGATTTGGCATTCCTTTGTAATTTTACTTCCATCTTTGAAAATAAGAAATGGGAGAATGTGAGGCTGGTGAAAGGAAGGCTAATTTGCCTGCCTTCTTGTAGATATTACTGAGTTATCCTGCTGCCCTTCAGTCATGTTTTGGTATTAACTTCGCTGCAGGCTTAAGTTATGCCAAAGGCAGGAAGGATATGAATTTTAATTAGACACCCATCTCTCACTGAATTCTCCCAGGCTCCTTTGAAAATCCAGACCCTGGAGCTGCCACGTATGTGTGCATGCTTGTTTCTGGGCATGTTTTATATATTTGTGCACACACAAATCTACATAAATAAATAAAGTGACACGATCAGATTTTCAAAGGCATCCAACCTCGAGAAGCACACCCGTTGCTCTCAACAAGAGAAACAAGTGTGAAAAACCAGCCCAGATCTCCAACTCTGGGAATCTGAACTTTCCACAGCCAAGCCTGAGACAAACACACACCATTTCTGATCACAATTGAGTTTTAATTGCTTTAATAGATTCTGATCTGGGCATGGGCAGAACAATGTGCCTTTCTAAGTGGTTGGCTTTTCTGTTCAAACCCACTTGTGCTGAGCAGTGACAGTGTCAGGCATCCTGCCAGCCTGAGTCCAGAGGAGCAGCTCACAGGCTGTGACAGGCTGGGGCACTGGAGGCACTCAGCAATCCTGCTGTACATTTGCTATCATGTTGAAATGGGGTGAAGAAGAAATAAAGTTAAACAAACACCAGAAGTGCATGCTAAAATGTAAATGCAAGCTGTATTTATTTAAAGGCTGTTATGATTGCTTAATTACAGATATTTTTAAAGAAGTTCCTGGTGTTTTTTTGTCTAAACAGCTTGTTTTTTGTACACAGCTAAAAAGGCAGGAAAGATTTATGTTGGGGATGACAGAGCTACTGTAATCAGCATTTTCAAAGCTGGTACCTATTCAGGATCTAAGACTATTTTCAGTTTTGATTAAATTGTCCAAACTACTTAAAAAAACATTTTTTGTTATTCACACAAGTAACAAGCAAGAGGACTCTAGTTCATGGGTATGAAGGAGTGAAGGCTCCAAGAAGTGGTTCTGAGAGCATTTCTCATGGCACTGGGCCTCACTGGAGACAGTCTCCCCACGGTCACAAAGGGCAGACTTACTTTGAAAAGAAAACAGAAAAGAGTTGCAAAACCACAAAATCTGACAAATTTGGGACTGAAAATATATCCCACCCCCCAAAAAAAAAAAAAAAAAAAAAAAAAAAAAAAGAAAAAATGTTGGACTCATCTAGCAAGAATTCAATAAGTGGCAAAGAAGCATTTATGGATTATGGGCGAAAGAAGTGCATCCAATAATTTAAACTTGAGCCTGACATGCCAAAATGGACATTGGAACTTGCCTTTGGACTAACAAATCCCTCACCCCCAAGAAAATTCTCTCTGTAGCTGACACCACCAATTCCTCGCCTACAAGCAGCATCTTTCCTTTGCTTCCCTTGGGTCACAACCACCTGAGCTCAGCAACTGCAGAAAACCAGAGTACAGAGAAGGGGGAACATTCCAGAGTGTGGGCAACTTACTTTTGAAGAGGTCACTTGTATGCAGGTCAAAAGGATCCTTCTCTAGCTTTATTTTCAGTGTGAGAGGTTTATGGAGCAATATTTTGAAAGTACTTTTTTAAGTGGAAGGTGTCTCATTGGAACAAAATGATCTTTAAGGTTCCTTCCAACCCAAACAATTCCATGATTCTGTGATTCCATGAAATAAACAGAAATCTGCAGGTAGTGTCAACTGTCTCCTGAATAAAAGCATGGAGCTCTCTAAAACAAAAGCTGCTCAATCAAAGTACCAGTGATCTACCTTTTAAAATTGATAATTCTCTCACAGTTTAAACCAATGGCACTTAAAGAGGATAACATAAAATAGAGTGCAGTGTTTTCCAAACTACTGCAATTTTTCTGGTGTCACTAACACAAATCTATTGACTGATTTATACTAATTACTTTTAAAAGATGCTGCAGGGCAAATCACACACCCTCAGTCAATTTACAACAGAGACTATTCTGAAAGTGAAAAGGTGTGCACCTACTTTTGAACAGCTGTCAGACTGAAAAAATAAATACTGAACTCAGAGAAAACATATAGAAAATGTGGTGAATCAAACACAGAATTCTCACCATATTGCTAATTGTTAATGTTAACGCATATGTCCTTTTTCATCATCCTGTAAAGGAAATAGTCACCACAGGTATAAATATTACCTGTGCATATGCAAAAATTTGCATAAGAATTAAAGTGCTAATTTGTATATTTCTTTGAAAAATTTGTATATTTCTTTCAAAAATACTTTTTCTATGAACAGGTAGCACTGATGACAAGACAGGTTCCAGGGCAGGCACCCTGACAGGAGCAGCACAAGGTAAGGGAAGAACAAAGGGTCCTTCCTTCTCACTTTGTGATGCACAGGGGATGTTCTGAACACACACAGGCAAATCTGATCCCTAACAAATCCCTGCTGCTGACTGACATGATGTGCAGCGAGCTGGGATCACTGATTTGGAAAAGAACAATTAACAGCCCACAGTGACAGGGTCAGGAGAGAGCCCAGATGTTTTTAAATGCATTTGAATAAAATCTACTTTACCGGGGGGAGGGAAAAATGAAAAGCAGTGCCTGTCTGTCACGTGCCTGTTGGAACCATCAGGACAACAGGGCCCAATTTTGGTTTTTGGAAGGGGCTGGAGCCCAGTTCAGCCACCAGGCTGGCTGTCAGCAGGGACTGGGCCAGTCTGATGCAGGCTCCACTCTGGTGGCCGAGGCTCCTGACTGTCTGCAATTCTGCAATTGCACATTAGCAAATGGCATAACCAGGTGGGACACCAGGGCTGACAGGCCAACAGTCTTTTTCACATTCCCACAATATGACAGAATATAAATACAATCAGAGCACAATTTGCATTAGCACCAGTGGTGAAAAATAGGATGCCAGCACTGTCTAGCACAACAGCTGTTCAGCATCTGAATGAAATACTGTATCCAGTATTCACCCATCTCATAACATCCTTTTTGTAAGTCTCAGAGGTCACCTAAACACATTTATTGACTTCATTATTTTTATATAGGGAGAAAAAATTGATGGTGCTACAGAGCTGACCAAATAACTCACAATAAAATCTTTATTCAATATATTTCATCTTTTTTTACTGTTGCTGCAACACGGTGAAATTCTTACATTTAACCATTATCTAAAAACACTATACGAGAATTTCTGCAGTAAATTTTTTTATGCTGCAAGATGTTCTTGGAAAGTTCAGAGTGGATGTTTACCATTACAACTGTGTTTATTATTTAGATAAACCATGCAGCACTCTTTCTGTTCTCCAACTGACTTATACAATTCAATGTGAGTTATGAATGTTTCTGGTACGTGTACATGAGAAATCCATGAACAGTTGGTTTGAGTGGCTCAGATTCTAGGACTTGTCAACAATTAATTTCATGGGGAGTAAAATTAAAAGCAATTGAAAGGATCACATCCCAAGTGTCCTATCCAGAGGAAACAGAGACCAGAAAATGTGATAGCAATGCACAAATCAGAGGTTGATTAGTGGTACATATTCTAAAATAAAACTCCCTGTGACATTTTTTATGAGAGCCTGGATATATTTGGTGGCTTTTTTTTTATTTAAAAAACAATATTTCATTTCACTGAGCAAACCATTTCGCTCATATCCTGAGTGGGAGACAGCCAAATCTCCTCAGATGCTATCAGTTACCCCTGGCCCCTTGGCAAAAATCTGGTGACACCTTAGCTGACGAATGTATGAAAGGAGAGAATATAAATAATGTTCTTGAAACTGATACTTTTTGCATGAAAAGTGCAGCCTGCAACACGCTCAGGTAAGGCACATTATTAGGATTGCTCAGCACACAGGATCAATTCCTGCTGGTAGAGATGAGTACCAATTTCACAATACACAGCTTTGAAAAGCTGATTTGCTTCAGGAAGCTCCACTTTGGATCTTATTTTGACGCAGACTAAGGAACTGAGACAAGCTCAAGTACAGTTATGTACCTCTCCATAATGCTCATAGGGATGAGACTCTTCAGACTGAATGAGGTCTGAAATTTGCCTGAGAATGCTTTGCCCATTCTTATTGAAACAAATGAACCAACAAGTGAAGCACAGAGCTGATTATGACTACAAAAATAACTCAAAGCAAGACCCCCACTGGCTCACACAAAGGGATGGCTCATTGGCTGTGCAGGGTATAAGGAGGAACAGCACAGATGCAAATTGCACTGGGGACAGGAGGATGCTGAGCTGTGTGTGTATGGACAAGTTTCATCCTTTAACTGTGCACAGGGGATTCTTCAGATGTCTGCTCAAAAGAATTTCAGTCACAAGCTCTGCACAAAAATGCCCCTTCTGTGATGGGGAGACAGGACACAACAATTTCCTAGGCCCTAAATGAAAAGCCAAGTCTTATCCAAATGTCCTCTGGATTTTCATGCATTTCTGACCACATTAAATTTGCATAATGAGTCCAGGAGATCTAAGTGAAGCATTACTGGATTTCTATAATTGCCAGAAGTACACCACAGGAGCCAGACTACAACAGGACACAATGGTGTGAGAATGCTACAAGGAGGTACCACATTCTCTGGGCTGCTCTGTACCCAGCCATAGGCAACTCTAGGAACTCAGTTCAGTTCCAAACCTTCTCCTTATAAATATAAAAATACAGGTCTAGCTCTGTTGCCACCTCATAGAGACCCTTTTACGGTTTTGGGAAAAGAAGGCAGAGCTCAAAAATGCTGACAGGGATAACAAGAGTTCCATGCAGCTGCACACACCATGTCAGGAAGGGGAGAGAGAAGCTCTGACACAGATGACATCCATGTCCCACAATGTTTCTATCACTGAAGCATTATGACACTATCAATCCTGCTTTCTTTACAATCCTGTACACCTCTTACCAGTACAAGCGATTTTCCAGATGATTGCTTGGCAGAAGTTCAGTAGAGGTGCCCACACACCCACGTTTCAGAGTATCCTGAAAGAGCAGATACTCTTTCCACAAAAGAACAAAATGGATTTGTCCCTCTAATGAGCTCCTCTTATGTGACACATGGGACATGAACAGCAGGGTATCAGTTTAATTTCTAGCAGCCACATGTGTCTCTCAGCTTGCCCAGTCAGTGGAACTCTTCCCTTTGTGGGCAACCTCAAAAGAAGGAAACAAATCAGGGAAGTGACTGAAGTGAAGCACATGGAATATTTTCCTTTCTATATGAGAGTCTTTCAGGGAGACTTCAGTATGACAAACAGTAAAAAACAAGGTTAAAATCCCTACTTCTATGAAACCAATGAGATTTTTGTCACTGACTTCAGAGGAACAACAATTTCTTTGTGAAATACTTTGAAAAAGGCTGCATCCTGTCCTGTTCAGTGCCATTACCCAACGTATCAGCCCTGGCTGCTGCTGATTTGCACCAGGCAGGAATCTGATCCCTGTATTGCAGAGATTCACCCTCTCTCAGTCCTCATTGTTACCCACCATCTGAGACTGTGCTGCAGATAAATCGTGGGCTTTAATCCCCAGGACTCTCAATCCAATGCCTTTCACCACTGCCAGATTCACATTTTGTTTTGTCCCTTTAATATGAGCTTACAGAAGAACGAAACTGATAAACATCCTCCTGCTCAGATTGCAGGAGCACAGGATAATATAACAAGTTAAATGAAACATTAGGAGAAATAGAAAGCACTTTAGAAAACATGCACTGCCTCTTTAACATTTCAAATTTTTCTTTTAACGTAAAATTACAGCATAATATAAGAAAGGAATCCAGCAAGATACTTTATCACAATACTTGGGCAACTTTAACTCATCTCAAGTGTTATTATAAGAAATAGAATTTACTGGTATGGACTTATATTCAATAGCACTCCTTCCCTTTTTAATGAAATGTCATTATTCCAATACAAATCCTTTCATTCTGCAACCCGCTCCCCCCTTCATCTCACTATATTTCATTTCCTGCAGTTACGTGATATTATTGCCTTTTTTTTCCACAGCTATTGATTTAGGTGTATATGGTTATTACAATGCAAAATAAAACAGTTCCCCCATCCATTCTACCTTGTACCATTGAACATTAACTTAATTTGTTTCAAATCTGCATTTGATTTGGCAAGGAAACCATTTATCTTTATGAAGAAAGCCCTCATAAAGTAGGGACTTCAGGAGATCACTGCTTTAAAAATTTAATAGCCTTGTGTCTTATACACTAGAAAAATGAATTAAACCTTCAAATATTATATGTCTCAATGTAACCTTTTTGCATTTCATACTATGTTTAATTCATTATATCCCAGGAAAAAAAATTAGATAAAACTGCACTAGATTTAGGGTGGTAGTTGGTTTTTAGTTTTGTTTTGACTTGGGCTGGGTATTTCACATTCTAGGATTCAAAGTCTTTCAATGCACTATTAGCAGTAGGATATAGCTGATATTCTTGGGATGGAATTGGTTGTTGTGTATCTGATGTGGAGACTCCAAACCTGTAAACCCCAGCATTCAGATTTGACCATACCCTGGCCACACTGCATTTCTGTGAGCATTTGGAATCCACCCAGGACCACGAGCCTTGAACCCAGGAGTTTGGACAGCAGCAATCCTGCTGCTCCCTGTTCTGTTCTCCCAACTGTTCTGCCCACTCATGCCCCTCTTCTGTGACTTCTTTGGTCAGAACAAGCTTAGCCCCATAAAAAACCAAACTGGGGAGGTCAGATTCCCAAACACAGCCCACTGGAAGAACAGACATGAGGCAGACTATGAAGGTAAACACTTGTATGGCTTGGTCTGGCTGAGTCTGGCAGGAAGTTCAAGTCTAAATTAGCCAACCATAAACACATCAACAGGTTCAAGACAAGACCTAGAAGTCAGTAGAACTTTGAGTAAAGATTAAGAGCTAAAAATGTAAAAACACCCGACTCTAGGCAGGCCAACCTTCATAAACTGGGATGAAAGGCACAAACTTAGCATGGCACACAAAGCATAAATATTGCATTGTCTGCTGCAGCAGTATTACCAATTAATTGGTTTTATGTTAGGACACTTAGTATTGCAAGAAATCTCAGTCAAAAGGTACCTAAAATGAGGAAAGAGTTTAAAGCAGAGAGGCATCACAAAAGAGCCAATGAAAACTTAAGTAGAAGAAGAAAGCATCTCAGAGGACCCCTAGAAGAGGACAACCAAGTGAAGAGAAGGGGGCAATCAAACAGTCAGAAGTTGTGTAAGTAGAGAAAGCAGGAAGCTCTTAATGTTCAAATCAAAAATAAATTCCCCATCAAAACAACCTCCATCAGCCTGCAACACTCTATTACTGAGCTGTATTCTTTGGTACACCTAAGTTTTATTGATTTTATAACTATAAAAAAAACAGCAGACACTAGAAATACATTGCACAGGTCTCATTACAAATCTCCCTGTCTGTATCTTAGAACATTCTTAAGCTGCATTTAGCAAGCAACCTGGAGAGCACTGATATACTGTGTACACATATTAGAGACATGACTGTATTTGCCTATTTCTTCCCAGTAGGTAACAACAGGCTGTTTTCATTGGATGATCTCCAGAAACAAAATCAGAGCACAGCATTGTGATTACTCAGCTCATACAGTGAATTCCCAGTTTCAGTAAGAATAAGTAACATTCTAATTTAGAGCTGATATTTGACACTGTATACAAGGGGAGGGGTCTACTTTCCATTTTCTCCTTAGACAACAGCAGTAAACTGCAAAACTCCTTGCTAAAATGTATGATCTTTGGAGAATGCTAATTGACCTACTAAAGTTGGCTTATTTTATTTGGTGAAATTTGCTTATCACAGGCCTCTAGGTGCTCTACATAAACAATATAAATGAAAATAATGAATAGACCAAATACCTAAGTGACAATGGGGACCACATCAATAGCTGTCTGCCCAACAGAATTCAGCTCAAAAGAAACTGTATTATAGCATCTGATCATTTCAGAAGAGGGAACTTTCCCCCTTCTGAGGTTTGTTTTATTTCCAAGCACAGGGGGATTTGTTAGTTTGAGGCAGATCAGGTCTATCCACCCCTTGCAGCCTGCAGAGCACAGCACTTCTGTGGATGTGAGCACACGTGGAAGGGATCCGTGCTGTGGGTGTGCACAGTGGATACTCGGGGAGGGCAGGGGATGCAGGGGAGAACAGAACACACTCCCACACTGCCAGGGTTGAGTTCTCCAGTGCAGGGGCCAATCTGAGACCACAAACAGAGCAGAGCTGTACAGTCACAGGGAACCTGGGGCTCCCTACAGGCCTGAGGACAGACAACAGCAGCAGAGGTTATCTCTGATTTTATGCACTTCCCAGCAAAGAGAATTTCTCTCGAGATAACCTCAATTATTTTGTTGTTGTTACTATTTCCGTGCATGGAGTCTAAGGAGATTTCTAAACAGGATGAAACAAGAACATCATCTTCTCATGGAAAGGCTCACCCAGCATTGTTCTTCTCATGGAAAGGCTCCTCCAGCAGCAATGTTCTCTCTAGGTCAATCAAGTCAGAAAATAAACTGCATCTGTAGGAACACAGGCAGGATTTGAGAGCTAACCAGCCACCCAGCATGAGTCACCATAATGCCTGAGGGATATAAACTGTGAAACTGCAAATTTAATATTGAAATAACCAGACTAGACTTATGCTAGCTAGCTAACAAAACAAAGTTCAGCATTGCTTCATTCACCAGCACCTCAGGGAGCTTCACTGCTCACTCTGACCTTGCCAGGTCCAGGCTGCTGAGGTGGAGACTCAGGTGGGCTCCACAGCCCCCTCGTCCCATGAGAGCAGCTCTGAAATTCCAAGTGCCCTCCCTGATGTGAGGGACAGAGGACAGAGCATCCTCCACTTGGAAAGCAGGATCCCAGGCAGGCCCAAGCCCTGCCTGCCAAACACGTGTGTCCCACTGACAGCACCCCAGCTGGGATTTCGGGCTGTCAGCTGTGACATCTCTGTCACCTCATTCACAATTCCCACAGCTGTGCAACTCAGCTGCTGCACAACTCAAGTGTTTCTGCTGATTCCCAGGCCAGTGAAAGCAAAGCAAACAATAATACCTGTTCTTTACAGATTTGATATCCCTTCAGAGCAGGTACATGGAATCGAGACATTCCTCCTCTTCACGGATTTAAAAGTTTGGATGGGAAGAAGCTTCGTTCAATCTCCTGCTAACACAATATGAAACACTCTTCACAGCTGTAATTTCCTGTAGCATCTAAAATGTTTCCTGTTAATATTTTCCATGTTGTTGCCGTTTTTATGAAAAAAATCCCCTAAATATTAACATTTTCAGATGGCAGAATGGAAAAAGCTAATATAACTCTCAGAGACACAGCATACAAATCTAGAAATAGATCTAAAGGCAGATTTCTCAGCACTCCCTAAATTCTGGAACAGAGAACAGACCAAAACTCCAGTCCAACCTTCTGCTTTTCCTCACCCAGTACTCAGATGTTGTAATTTGACCTCGATTCCAGCCAGAAGACAAACCTCATTTCTGTAGCGTAACACAGATCATGAACCTTTATTTTATCATTGTGTCCATATTAATTCCTGCATTCTCCCATTTCCATGGCAAATAATAATCCTACCTTCCTTTTAACGCTTGGAGGAGAAAGATTTGGCTCTTTTTTCTGGGAAGTAAATGATATTTACTAGCTATTGCTGCTGAAAGATTTCAGCTCAATGGGAGGTTTGAGAGACAGGGAATAATAAACACAATAAAGCTACAAAGAAGCCAAAAACTAAACTAAACAAACAAAAAGCCTAAAACAAAAAGTTTTAGTCCTATAGTGTCTCACTGCTACCCTCAAAAAATCCATTTTGAAAGATTTAATGGTTTTGTGAGCACCTAAGGAATGACGGATGTCTCAAAGAAGACCAGGTCTCGCTGGGAGCTTTATTGCCCCAAGAAAACTAGAACATGCCTGACCCTTGCAGACAGCAGCAACAGAGCCAGCGAGCAACTTCCATTATTATTTTGCTGTTTCTTTGTCCATGCTGCCTGGAGGGCTGAGCCAGCTTTGCAGGAGCATTAGTTTGGCTCCCCTGGCTGCCCAGCCCAATTACTCAGCAAAAACCAGAGGGCTGATGGCTCATCTGGTAACGGGAACCCAGGGACAGTGAAGCTGCACCATTTATACCTGTATGTCTTTCTGTCTGTCTGTCTGGCACAGGGCTACAGGACTTATGCAGTGGCTTTTCTCTAGCTAAGCAAGAAAAATATCAAATCTGACATATTTGCAAGCTTGTGCTTGAGTTGAGTGTGCAGATTTGTTCATGGATTTACTGGCTCTTGAACGAATTTTCAGTAAAGTCCACAGCTGTGGACATAAATTGTGTGGTCATAGACCATGGATATGGTGGGCAATCAAATGTGAGTGACCACAGATCTGGGAAAGATCTAACATGGGATCAAGGCATACCTTCTGGGAGTGTGCTTCTTCTGGCTAGGCACTCAGTACAGTGAATTTGTTGAGATTTTTGGCAGCCATAGTACCAGAAGGCAAATAGACTAGACAGAGGATACAACTGTACCCCTAGTCTCAGAAAATGTTGCAAATTGTCCTAGTTTGTGGCTTCTATAGACACTGAAAAATTCTCACTCTTCCTACATAGCATTTGGGACACTACTCAGTTTAACATTACATGCAGCTTCTGAAGAACTTTGTAACATTCATCAATTCCAAAAAGAAACTTTTCTTCACTGAGAAAATGCATGTGATTTCAGCTTTGCCACAAATCAGTCTGTAAAACTTCTAGCCAGGTTTTTGTTAAAAGGTGGAAGGAACACTCACCAGTGTGGTCTCATCCCGTGCCAGGAATGCTGGGGCTGGCACAGCCCTGCTCCTACAGGAACAAGCTGTGACCCTCTGGATCACTCTGGATTGCACTGTCCTGTACATAAAGGTCAATTAAACCAGTGAGATGGAACGTGGGATACAAGTGAGCCTCAGAGTCCTCACAAATACCAGAGACTATTTGCCCACCTTTTTTTCCATGGGCAGCTGCAGGCGTTTCTGCCAGGCTAACCAGGGATATTCGTAGATTAATCCTGTAGGGTGCCATTACCAGGTCCTTCACATCTGTGATCACACACCCATACCTTGCCAATTGTAACTCTTCATGTTTGGATTATATAGATGCAAATCCACTGCACATTGCAAATTCCCCCTCTCTCAGAATGCAATCGATTTTAAAAGCATGAGAGCAAAAGTCTGAGTGCTCAGAGTCTTTGCAAGTGTCCATGACAGGAAAGACTTTAAGTGACTGTAAGCTATTTTCCTTGCTGTCAAGCTGCCAGATGATTTTCTTGCCATTACCACATGCCTATACAGGCCAAACTAATGCTTGCCTTTTTGGACATATGTGAGGAAATAAATGTAATTACAAGCAAGATGTAATCACAATTGCTTTACTATTAAAGCTGCTGTATGCTCTCACGGTTTAGTTAACAATGCATGTAGAAAAGTGGAATTGCTTGATGTTCTCAGAAAAAGGGAAAAGAAGGGGAAAAAAGATAAATATGGCCTCTTTCATTTATATCTGTGAAAACACAACATTTAAATGCAGAATTTGACTTCCCAAATATCACACCAAAAACCTTTTAACAAAAACAGCAGGGAGAGAAAGCTCTTTAAACCATGATATTCCATGAAGGATTATGAAAATAGAGGTCATTGCAAGAAAGAGAATTGCAAATACAACTTGAAAAGCTTCTCACATTTGTAAATACATCGAGGAGAATTTATTCCTCTTTGGTTTTGCTACCAAAGGATATTTACAGGTTCCCAGGGAAAAAGGAAGAAAAAAAAATGACATCAAATTTGATATACTCTGTGTGGTGCAACATGCTGATGTGTAGTAGTAACACTCAAGTGAGCTTCAAAGGAAATGAGTTTTCTAGGCTGGAGTTACACATTACAGGCCTGATCCTGACAACACACTGAGCATTTCCTGAGAGCTTTCGTGTGCCCTGAGCCCTCACTGAATTCAGAGACAGCTTTTGATTTCTTTAGGTGCTGGATTATGATCAGAAGTAATGAGACAAAAACGTAGCGTGCTTCAAAGCAGGAGCTGAAGCTCATCTCCTTACTGAGTCCATCACACCGAGGCCCCTGCTCTTCATTAGGGCTCCTGAGTGATGAAATAATAACAATTAGGATCCTAATAACCCAGTGAATCTTGGTTTGTCTGTTCAGGCAGCCCCAGACTCACACAGTGACATCTCTTACATACCCAGCACAAGAACAAAAGGCTTTTGGGACTCATGCATAGGTGCTCTGGCACACTGCTGACACACAAGTGGCTGAACACATTCCCAAGCCCTGACTGACAGCTCTGATTAGCAGGTCTCAGTACCCTGGATCGGCGAGGTTTGGTTTTCAGCAAACCCCAAGTACCAACAGTCTTAAAATTACACCTCCTTAATGCACAGGCTCTCCTATTTCCAAGCAACTAAGCCCGTGCCATGTGTGGGGGACGTGCAGGCAGCCCCTCAGACGTGAGCCATGGGAGGTGCTAATGTGTGACAGACGCAGCCTGCGGGTCCTGTTCTCCTTCCACTGCTGCTCAGTGATTCCCACAAACCTCAGAGGTTCAGTTCAGGTGCTGTGTGCCCTCTCAGATGACCAAGGCATAAAATTCCTGACTTGAACTAGCTTATCTGAAATTTCAGATATTTCTAAAGTTGCACCATGAAAATAAACTGGAATGGAGTGACATCTATGAGAACCAGCCTGCCCTGCACAGACTTTCTGTGGCTCCAAATACTGGAGAAGGTCTCTCTGAAGTCTGTGACACAGTACAGCTGACAGTTATCCCCACTGAAACCAGTTCAAACCCTGCAGCTCATCTCTGCAAAGGGCCACGTCCAGGTCTGTCTTTGCTGCTCCAGCCTCACACTTCTGCTTGAACTTGGCAGGTACCTTACAACTGCAAGGTGAAACTGAGGGCTGAAATCAGCAGCAAAGCTCTCACAAGTTTTAGCACAACTAGGATTTCACATTATGATCTCCTTCTGTATGAAAAAAAACCAAGGGGGGATGGAGCTCAACTTCTCACTGCCCAAACATCTGATACCAATAATACTTCTTTTACTCTGTCCAAAACTATATTTAAATTGCATTTCTGGCAGGTTTTGAGATGTGTGATATAGATCTCCTGCTATCACATCAGATGTAGTTTCCTTCAGAACTGTTGAACCAGATGTAAAATGTGAGAGATGTAAAAAGTAAAATAAAAACCCTGCTCAGAGTAAAGTGTTTCTGACATGTGGCTATTATATATTGGGTTTTAGATGTATATCTCCACTCCAGCCATTTAAGAAGGTACACAGTAACGTAACTCTATTGGAGCTGATTAGTGCCAGCTACTTGTGATCAGTAGGAATTTAAAAACCAAGGGCTGCCAAACACTAACAATTTATAAACTGTATGCCAGCAATGTGCTGCAACTGAATATTCTGTAGTGCACTTAATTTCAAAGTAGAGCCATATTTAGAACACTGGTGGGGCAGAAGGGGGGTAGAGAGAAGCTAATATATCATGCCAGTATTTGATTTTCAGCACTTAGAACTGTACATGTTCTGTTTCTTACTGACAAAGAGAACCAGAGGCACAGAGTGAAAGGAATTCTTATGAGGTTGTCTAGCAGTTGCACAGACAACAGGTATAGTTGTAAAGTAATTCTCCCCTTTTCAAGCATAAAATTGTCTCTTACAAATCTCAGTCACAAATGTGTGTAGGCAAAGATTTGAGTTACAAATGAAGAGCACTGAAGGAGCACTTTGGCAGCAAAGGTGAGTCAAAGCACGGGCGACACCAGGGAAGAAACAGCTGCACTGCCAGCACATTAACATCCTGATTGTATCCCACTCCCCACAGACCCAATGATCACTTGCATGACATTCAACACTATCTGAGGAGCAAAGGAATTTAACCAACTGTCTGCTCTTAAGAGAGAAGGGCAATGATTCTCCTGTCACTAGTTTTATCTCTTTGTGACCCCTTTGGAGTTCAAGGAAATCACTCCTGATTTATCGTACTGAGAGGATTATTAGCCTGAACCTATTTCATCACAAGACCACAAGCCCTCCAAAAAACAGGATTTCCTGTCTCCCAGGGACTTGAATTTGTCCCTCCCTGGTGACTGTGTGTCTATTAACATCCCAAAGACATTATGCTGCATAGTGCCTTCAGTTATATACTGCACCACGGACCACTCTAAAAATTAATGGAACTGTGTTGTGTGACCAAACCAAGTGGGGAGAAAAAGCCATAAAGCCAGTATATCCAATCATCAGGAATCAACAAAAGCCTTCTGAGAAAAAATAATCCAATGAGACAAAAATTCGTTCTGATCCCAGGAGAAAGAAATGGCTTTGTCATCTGCAGCACCCTGACACCAGCTCAGCAACACAGAGATGGACCCTACTGAGAAACAGACAGAACTGAATCTGCTGTAAAGCAAAGAAGGCTTCTTCTATGATTCTTGTCCATGAATGGCACCCAAAGGATATTTTAATTTTTTTTTTACTTTAGAAAAAAGACACCCACAGCTTAGAAATCTGAAAATGAATCCATTCTGATTGAATGGAACTGAGAAGTATAGCTAAATAAAATTTAACCATAATCCTTGTAGTTTGTCTCTATCTACCCAGCATTTTCTGTAAGCACCTAAATTCCCTTAAAGTAAATACAATATACTGAAATTCTATGCTTAGCCAAGTTCCTTCACTTTTAGGAGTTCAAGTAAGCCAAAATGCAAATGAGAACTTTGACACCCTGACTCCCTGATGCAAGACAAGGAGCAGAGAAACCAAGCAAGGAGCCCCAACATGACTGGAGATGAAAGAATGTGATAATTCTCACCCTTGCTGACTTCTACGTAGTGCAGCTTGGATATTTTGATATCATTGTAATTGGTAATTGTTCAAATTGATGACATCCCAGTGAATGGAGCTGTAAAAATTCACACAAGGCTCAAGGCTCAAAGGCATGCCTGTAGGATGGAGTGTGGGGACTTGGGCAAGGGCAGTTGAAGTGGCATCTTTGCTCCATTCAGGCATAAACTGGGCCACTGTGACAAAGGTCTGAGAATGCTCAGAGACTGATTTTTATAGTCAGGAATCTTTCACACTGCCACTGGCAGGGCAACTTCAAATTCTTTCCACTGCATATGGCACACAGAATCACAGAACCACAGAATCACAGAACCACAGAATCACAGAACCACAGAATCACAGAACAGGCTGATCTGGGAGGGACCCACAAGGAGCAAGCCCAACTTCTGGCCCTGCACAGGACACCCCAACAAACCCACATGTGCCTGAGAGCTTGTACAAACACTTTTTGAGCTCCTTCAGTCTTGGGACTGTGACCACTGCCCTGGGGAGCCTGTTCCAGTGGCCAACCACCCTAACATGTGAACATCCTGGCATTCCACACAGCTAACAAGGGAATCCCTGAGAACAGGTTTGGAGCATTTCACCCCAGCACAGCCAGCTGAGGGGCAGCAAGCTGAGATCTCAGCAGTACCCCTGGTTCTGAGCTCAGAGCCAGAGTGCTGCACATTCTTTGGGAGCACATGTCACCCTTCGGGGGCAGGAAGAGGCGCGATACACCCGAAGGGCCTGAGCAGAAGTTGTGGAGTTGGATGCTTGTGATGACAAATGTAGAGGTTTCTCAATAGGTATTTTAATTTGAGATCCTGCACTGGATTGCCACACCCTGGTCCTGCAAACATAATGTGAGATATGGCAAACATTTGGAAATATTTGGAAATCCAGATGTTCTCTCACGTAGCACTGGAAACGAGCAGTGCAGACTATGTTCAATAGATGCCAGTTTTGATCTTACACATATTTTTAGAGAAGTGCTTCAATTCTTAAAAAAAGAGAAATTGATCTTAATGGTAAGTGACATTTTAGTTCAGTCACAATTACAATCAACCAGACTTACTCTTTGCATTAGTAGCATGATATGGTCCTTAAGTTCATACGGGGTTAAGTTTGTCATCCTCAGAGATTCCTTAATGACCCTTGTTATCTAAAGCCCCACTCAGAATGGTGGCTGTGGATTATGTTTTCAATGCACATCCTCAGACATATTAGGACATGAAGTGAACCTGACAGGGAGAAGAATATTTCCTTTCTCCTCTGAAATGCCCCAGGAGGGCTTTCTGCAGGTGACCTCTTCAGACCTTGGCTCTACATTAGAGTTATTGTCCTGAGAGAAGATTCAGTTAAAACACACAATTCATTTCATATAGTGCTCTTGAGTTTATTCTTGGTGGCAGCTAACTTGTAAAATTTTATTATGGATTCTTCTTTGGTTTGCTTGATGGAAAACAATCATTCTATCAACAAGTCTAAATGATATACCTTGCTAGACTACACAATTTTTTTTCCATTACTATTTTAAGAGAAAATGTTAATTTCTGTTTAGAAAGAAGTTCCAAAACATCCTTCCTAACATATTATCAATATATTAATTCACACTTCCAAATGCCTGTGTTCAAGCAGGTCTGTTATCCTAAAACAAGACTTAGGACTCCTGAATGCAATCTGATGATGACTAAATAATAATAATAATAATAATAATAATAATAATAATAATAATAATAATAATAATAATAATAATAATAATAATAATAATAGCTGTTGTAGGCAAATACACAAATGCTTGGTAAGTGTTCACCTGTGTCTGAAGCTGCCTACACTGTCACTAGACAGAAAGACATGAAGCAGCAGAGTCCTACCCTGGGAAGTGCAGCTGCAGCACAGAAAAATAAGCAACTTGTGCCCAAATAAACAGGCTGTCTCTGAGAGGCAGCTGTCCCCAGAGCCCTGCTGAGCCCCAGCAGCAGCAGCAGTGCCTGTTGGAGCAGCAGTGCCCTGATTTTGCAGCCCTGCTGCTCCCAGAGCCGCCCTGGCCAGCAGGGACTCGGGCGCCTCTGCTCTCCACTACCCAGGGCAGGTGTGCCCCAAGCAGCTCAGAGGGTTTGAGAAGGGCTTTGCTGCCACCTAGAACTGAGACATCTAAATCCCAGCTGAGAAGAGAAGCTCTAAGCCTGCTCAGGTGTGGGGCTCTCAGTCAGTGGAATTTTCTCCACAGCAGGCCTGGCATTTACTTGGGGGGAAATGTCAATGACAGCAGAGCTAAGCCCATGCAATTTATTTACAAGCATGTTCTGAGATGATTGTGGAGTGTAACTGACCTTGAAAGGCATTCCTCTCTGAGGACTTTGGCAGGGAGCTATTTTTATGCTACAATAAAATTCCCAGTGCTGTGACCCCACCCTGGTTTCGTGCCATGGCCTGCTCAGAGTGACAACCCCCAGCCCAGGCAAGAAGGCACAGCCACCCTCCCTTCTGCCTAAGCCTGGCAGTTCTCTGAGAAAGACAAGTAAAAATAGATAATGAACATATCTGAAACTTCCTAAAACTTCACCAGGATTAGAGGAAATAACCCACCCATCTACAAACTGCAGCAGGTGCACTCACCTTGTAACTAATGCCTCAAAAATGGACAAGTTTTTCTTAGATGGGCCTATTTTCTGGAAAAATAGAGCACTTCAGACATTATGTGCCCTCTTTTCTTTTATATAGACAACATGCATTGGAAGTCTGATACACATTCAAAACCAACAAAAAAATCTCACTGATTTAAGGACTCTGTACTCCTCAAAATATCTGTATCAATACTTTTCTTTTAAATTTCCAGGCAACAGTCATTTAAATTGAGGTTCACCTCCTATCCCACAGATTCGCTCTTCCTAAGTTACTGTTTCTAGTAGAACTTTCTCTTGTAAAACAATCTTCTGAAGAATTCATAGATACTTATAGAGCCATTATTCATATATTTGTTATATATCAAGTGAAAAATCCAGGCCACTGAAAATATTATGCAGCTTCTTCAGTGCAGTCAGATTGCTCTGATAAGATGGCAGATGCAACCTAGGAAATTAAAGTAAAGCCAGTACTGTGGATTTGTATTTTGAACCTGGTTGAAAGCACAATGAACATTTAAAGCAGCTTTGTACACAGCCCATTGCCAGGAATGAATCTTGTTTTGTAGCCATGATCATGGCGGGGTGAAAGTCTGTTGGAAAAGCCCAGGTGTCCTAGAGGAAAATGCTCAGAAGGTGATTTTATTTAAGGCTTATTACAATGTTCTAGGAAACCATTCAGTGGAGGTTTTTTACTGCTTGCATATACCCTTGAACATAAATTTGGAGGCATGCAGAATTACATGATTCCATGGAAATTAACATGATAATGAATATTAACATGACAATTAATAATACACTTAAATGTGTGTCATGCAGTTGAGTGAGCCAAGAAGGAACCAAATGTGTTGTACCAATGAACCCCCCACAGTTACAAGACAGAAACGAACAGCATTTTGTAATTATACACAGTGACATATTTTCTCATATCTACTGCCAAAAAAAATATCACTTTTGGGAATTAAAAGAGAGAGCAGCAAATAGAAACAGCTATGTCATCAGTAATTGCAAACATGTTTTCAGCTCCAGATTCTGATAACCATCCAAAGGCGTTCTTTTAATTGGTAAAATTGACAACTGTCCAAAAATAGAGGAGTCCTTAAGGGCCATGTTCACTCCTAACAAGTCAGATAACGAAATCAGAGTACCTAGAAAGTTTTGCAATGAGATGGGAATTAGCAAATAAGAAGTACAATCGAAAAATAAACAGTGCTGCTGCTAAAAGGGCTTTTTAGATATTACAAGACTCCATTAACTTTGCCCCATGGGGTCTGATCAAGTTGTCCATAAGAGATGGACAACAGATTGACTCACTATATTTAAAACATAACCACCTCTCTCAGGAACACTAAGAGGATTGCTTAAGACAAGTCTTCTTAACACTGGCACTCTCTAGCATGTGATAAAACAAGCTGATGAAATCCAAAACAACTTTAGAGCTGACAGAGAACTTGGTTTTGGAGCTTTACAACTAAAAGATGCTTTTTTAAGGCATTATTCTTAGAAACAGGTGAGATCCCAGCCCAAGATGCTCCTCCTGGTAGTGGGAGAAGCTGATGATCCCCCACCTCACTTCCAGGAAAAGTGGCTCATGTGAACGAGGACTATAAAACCATCCAAAGGCAGCACAGGGAGACTCTGCCAGGTCTCCTCTGCAGCCAAAAAGACATTTCATCAGCATGATCATGTTTGAACATTAATCCTTACTTAACAAGGATTATTGCTTGATAACATCACAGGCGAGCAGGAAAGTAAGGTCCCTACTCTGAACTTTCTTATCTAAAGAAATTTTGTCTCTCAAGCATCACCCTGTACCCTTCATTGAACAACAAAGCCAGAAGCCCCCAGACCCTGCTCCTCATTGACTGAACAGGAATTAGGACACTGAAATCATCTAATATTGGGTGTCTAGGGAATTCAGAATACCAAAACATCTGCAGGTCCTAGATGGCATACAAGTAATGAAGAAACACTTCAGTGATAACAGCCCTAATGCTGGTCATTCCCAGCTGGGAACTGACCAGGAGAGCTCTCACCAAGAGAAATGTATTTTTATTCACCTGGCTGAACAAACATGTACTAAAAGCCTGTATGAACTACAGGTCTCTTCCATATACCCCATATCAATATTTTGCCATTTGCTACTAAAGGTTGTGGGAGAAGTAAATTGCAAGTTCCCTTGAAATCAGCATTTCTCCCAGTGATTAGCTGTCTCCTGTCTACTTGCAGTGTTTCAGTGACCAAAAATACTTTATTCAAAGAATAATTAATAAAACTTGTTGGGGCCCAAGAGTTGTCACTGACATATCTTTTGTACACCATAAACTATGTGTAAATATGAATTTGGACAGTTGTTGAAAATGTTTAACTTTTCTCAAACACCACAGCTCTTTTCAAAAAGAATAGCTTGATGGCATAATGCACATTTAAAGATGTTTTAATCTGTTTTATTTATAGTTTTTTACTCAATGGAGTGTATCAAGCCTTCAAAGCCTCTATGAGCTATGTGTGGACTAAGTAAGCACCCACCCATTGTTTTAAAATCATGTCATTTTTAGCTGATTGATTGATCTGTAGAACACACTGCAGACAGACATTGCACTTTAGAAAAAAACAAGACTTGACTATTACCTGAGGAGAGATACCATGATACTTCTACATCCACAGGGGACAATTCTGTTTCCAGGATCCAGTGTGAATCCAAAGCACGCCCATTCACCAAATTCTTGTGTTGTTTTTCTTCTCTTGGTAAGTAGCAAATTCAACTCTTTCTGAAACACATGGGAAGTTACAGATGAGGCAGAGACCACTGTTAGTAAGACTTCCACTATTATTTCAATGTAGGAAAAAGCATTTAGCAATGTTTCTTTGTTTCTCTTTAGTTCAGCTGGCCTATTTCATGCAAAACTTGGGCTGAAATCTCCTTTCTCAAGTTTTAAAACATGCTCAATTTAAACATGGGAATACAGGTTGATAAAGAAAGGATCTGACAAGTACACAGCACAGATCTTCAAGCCTGAATTGTTATGTTTCCCACTGAGTGGGTGATTCACAAAAATCTGGGTCCTATTTCAGTGCTGTCACTACCCTGTTGATGATATCCTGGTCATCACTGAGCAGTACACCTCTGTTTTCTCCTCCTGAAAGGTCCTTTGCAATTTTTTTTTGAGATAGAAAAGTGCAAAGAGTTCTCTAACAACTAAAAATGGCTGTGATTGGTTTTGTTGTTGGTACTGTTGTCAAGCAAAGTTTCTTTAAATGCTCAAGCTACTCCTCTGCCCTGTGCAGAAACTACTCCAATACCATCCCAGATTCTATTGCATCACCAACAAAACTGGAAAACATTCAGAGCACTTAAGAGATTTGCAGACACAGACTTAAGAGTGTACAGTGCATCAAACAATTTACCACAGGCCTATCTGTATATCACAGATATCAAATTCAATTTTAAATGCAAGAAGGGAAAAAATGAGAGATACGAAATTCATATACTGTAATTAAATGGAAAACACATGCAAACTGTAGCAAAAAATAATAGAAACATGAATAGTGTATGTTGCATCTGTCTGTTATTACAGTAGGAGTGGCAATGATTAGTAGAAATAGGGTTGCAAAATTTTTTCTTATATAATATCACTTCCTGTGCCCACAGGGAAAATGTGATAAAGACATCTCAGCCCTAGGCGAGGGCAAAGGCAGAAAGCAGAGATCTTTCTGCTGGGAAAGAAGAGCACTGGGTTGCACAGGAGCCAAAGGAGGTGCCAACTTCTCATCCTTTGAAGGCACCAGCAACCAGTCTTGGAGCTGGCACAGCTCTTGGAGAGGAGGATACACTGCCAGGGAGCTGCTGCCTAGATATCCCAATCAAGGAGAATCTGCTTCAGAGTCGCCCTGCACAAGGGAGAAATGCTAAGAATGGTCTAAAAGCTCCAAAACGTTGATTTTGTGGACAGTATCATATAAATTTAATGGTGCATAAATGTGAATTTTTACATATTCACTCAGACTGGAAAATTGCAATTGTAACACACACGGATAGCCTCAGTCCCAGGGAGAATATTCATGAACCTTGTGCCATCCCTTTCACATATGAAATGTAAACCAGCTCCATTATAGCACAGACATGGGGGTCCCTCAGGGTCCTGCTCCACCCAGGACTGAAGAGGCAGCAGCCAGGCATTGGTGCCTGGTGGGGATGGACTGTGCTTTTCTCTGAGTGTAACCCTGAGCTCTTCCAGGAGCAGAACTCTAACTGTTGCCTAAGAACACAAGATAAAGGCCTGGCAAGCTTGAGCTGGCAATCTGGGTGGAGGATCTCCCCCCTCCACCCAAGCCTGACTCACAGCAGCTCCTTGCAGTGAAATAGGAAGGGGCAAGATCTTTGATGGTGGTTGAAGCAAGCAATCAGCTCGGCTGCCTTTGGAAGTGCTGAAATAGGTGACCCCAGTGGGGACATACAAGGTTTGCAGCACTCAAGTCTCACATTATTTCTTCTGTCCACCAGAAACCAAGCTGGGCTGCAGTAGATTTAAATGATGCTCTCTGTGCAGCTGCACTCACAAAAATGCAAAGGAGAGGAAGCTAAACCAGCTTACAACATCTCTGTTCCCTCCTGTTTTCAGGAGCTGCATCACTCAAAGCACACGTGCCCAGCACTTACATCCATGCTGCTTAGAGCCCCACTGCATTGACAGAACCAACATAAATGCTCTTGGATTCTTCACACACTGTGCTGGGTTTGGAAAAAGTGGAGGGAGGAGGGTATTTTTCTGCAAATAGGATTTTTTATAAGAGACATAGTCACTTTTTGCTATTACAAATACAGGAGCAATAACAATATATACAGGCCTGAGCAGTAATAGAGATTCTGGCAGATATTTTTTCCCTGTCATAAGCACACTGGGCCTAAGGCAAGGTTTTCCTCTATTTAATAAAGAAAATGGAAAGGTAGGGAGAAAAATAAAATTAAAAAACCCCCTGCATTGCCTCTCAAATTACACAAGCTGCTAAATATTTACGGCATTCTTTCCCACAAACATTTCAAATGGATGAGAAAGAGGTTTATCATCTTGACAGTTCACATCCTCTTGTGGGCCAGACTCATTCCTCTGGAAGCTCACTGAAGTCAATGATACAGCAGCAGGGATGACAGATGAAGCTCACAATCCACATTTCAGTGGTACCTGTCTTCCATTCAGACAAATCAGCTCAGGATTAAGATGCAAGTGAAGACACTAAAGGTTCAGGTTGAGGAGAGAACTAAAACAGCATAAACTGTCTAAAATCTGCAGCAAACGTGTGTGTAATTCTCCTCTCAATCTCTTGGCTACCAATGAAGGGCTTGAACAATGCAGGAGTGAGATTATTTTTCAGTACTTCACTAGAGTGACACCTGCTCTGGCTGTCTGGAGTTTTTTTTCCTGGTTTTAGTGAATTGCCATCACGTACTCTCATTGCATGCCTGGTTATCCTTCTTGTAAAGAACAGAGAAGTGTTTACTGTTGATTACCAATTGGTCAGCCTGCAAACAGCTCTGCAAATCATCAGTTTCAAAACAATTCCAATTTCCTTCAAAACACCAGCAAAACTCCACTGGCCTTTTAAACTGGAAATAGGAAACCTGATTGCAATAACAGGCCTCAACCAATCTGAATTTATTACCAATTGAATTAGAAGTTCACCACGAGCCCAAATGAAAATCAGTAAACAGTTATTAGATCAAGTAAAAATGAAAGTGAACAAGACAAAAGCAATAGCTGTAATAATCCATCCAAAATTAACTTATCAGCTATCAAGCAAATAACTGCTATGTTAAAAGCTTTTTCACGTTAGGCCACTTGTTCTTCATAATAATTAAAATACAATGCTTTAATAAAAGAGTTTCATTTATATTCTGGTAGTCAAGCTAGCACTTAACTTGATTCTGGGCTGTTCTCAATTAAGAACTGTTTATGGTCTCCAAAATCCCTTCTTGGATGCTTCTGAGGTTCTGCACCAGAAAGAGGAGGGGAAAATTGGCAAATCATAATAGAGATGTGAGCGCTGTGCTGGGGAAAAAGAGCAACCACCCCTATGGAATCTGGATTCTAAACTCAACCAAAGCCAAGCTGCAATGAAATGTAAAGCTTTGGCCAAATTCCTAAATTCTAGTATCATGATTTTCATTTACAGCACTTATTTTGTAGCACGTATTGGTTTCACGTTGGGCAAACCGCTGCTTTTGGGACAAATTCTCCATCTGCGAGGTTTTCCTCTGCCATTTCCCAGCTCTGTCCCCCATTCCAAGCTCCCAACGTCCTGCCCTGCGTGAGCTTCATCCCCAAGGCTCAGAGCTGCCCTCTGACAACCCTGACAGTGAGGATGAGCTCGTCCCCAGCCACCCTGGTGTCCCACCCCAGATTTCTGGAGGCCACCTGGCTGCCTCACGCTGTGCTGAGGCACAGCACACACCCTCTGGTATCACCCTCCCCTTCCCTTACACAAGGGAAAAGCCATGAGCACATGACAGAGGCAGCCACTGCTCTTCCTCACTTCAAAAGACAATACCTGGCACTAATAATCCTTCACACTTAGTAACAGCCAGCTTTATAAACAGTAATTAAAGGTGCCTTCTGGTGTACCTGCAAAGGAAACATGATTTTCATTCTCCACAAGGATCACATTTTCTTTAGTGACTTCTGATTAAAGGAGCCAAACTTAAGCACAAAAGGATTAATTTTCAGGAGAACAAGCAGCTACAGGTCACATTTTATGACCTCTCAACAATGTCTCCTAACATGAGCTAAAAGTTAAAATCTGAGATTTTTCAGCAGAAAGCCTCACAGTTTTTTAGTTCAGAAACTTTCTGTACACTGCTAATCAGTAATTTTGAAAGAGGGGCAGGATTCATACAGCAAAGATTGTGAAATCTGCTAAATCAGTTCTACATGTTCATACAAAAAAATCCCTTGCTTATTCCCCTGACATCACATTGAGTAAACCTGCCAGGGATAAATCAAAGCAGCATTCTCAGATTCACTATATTGACTGTTCATTGGCTTGTGCCTCTCCTTTTATTTTTAATCTTCAAACTGGCCAAGGCTTTTACCACTCACCATTTCTCCACAAATTAAGCCCACTCTGAGCACTACCTGGAAGTGAAAACGTGACAGTTACAGCTCTGCCCACTCAGAAAACCCAGCGCAACCTGGGTGAGCCCAGAGACACCAAGTCACTGCTCTGTCTAATTACAAACCCGAGGCAGATTAACCTTTGATGACTAAATTAATCTTCTAAATAAAATGAATATGCATCAGCCTGCAAATTAGGATTAAATGCTTAGCAGAATCTTTATGTGATCAAGCAGGTTTTGTGGTGCAGATGTTAACCATTAACATAAAGCAATAAAATCATTCTTTTTTTCTTATAATAACACCTAACAATTCCAAAGCCACCTTTCATCTGAGAATCTCAAAGGGTTTCATAAACATAATTAATTAACCCTCTCAGCATCTGAGACAAGCGCATAATAATATCCCCATGCAACAGCTGAAGAAACAGAGGCACAGCAACGTCCTGGATCGCGTGCCTCGGACTGTGCGTAATGGGGATGCTAAATGCTTTGAAGAGAAAGAAAAGATCAGGTTTATGCTGCCTCCAGCCCTGCTCACGCAGACAGGCAGGGTGGCTTCTCCAGGAGGCTGAACTCCTGCCATGTCCCTCTGCCAGAAATGCCCATGGAGGCTCTGGGCAGCCTTTGAGGTTGGCATCGCCTCCAGCAGGCACTGGGGCACAGGAGATGTGGGCACTGCCTCACCTCTCATCTGCACCAGGACAGCTTTCCCTGGAAAACCTTCTCTAGATTAAAAAAAGAAAGCTTCTCCTGGATTTTTTGGGGCAGTAAGAACTACCAGTCCCTTGAGGTATTTTTCCTCACACATGCCAACAATTTAGTCACAAGGAGACCCCAGTGACAGCATTCACACTTCTGGTTTTTTTGACTGCTGGTGTCCCTGGAATGTGATTTCTATGCATACATGGAATAAAAAACCTGCATGGAAAGTTGCCACTTCCATCCACAGTCTGACACAGCCATGGGAGGGATGTGCCCGTGGTTCTTCCAAGCTCGCACAGAAGAGCAAATGTTTTCAGAGAATGAAGGAAAACTGCTGAGGACTACATTGTGTGCTCATTCTTCCAACAAGGAATTCAGAAAATGTATCCATCACGACTTTTCAGCCTTCCTACCCCTGATTTTAATTTCATTATTTTCAAGCCTTACGCATTTCATTTATTATCAAACTGTAAAATTAAGCTTTAATTTGATCTATTTAAGTCAAAACTAATGTAAGAGTATTGCTGACCTACAGACAGGCATGGGAGAATTCACAATCTTGATAATTCAATTTGCTGCCACATTTTGTTGTCTAATTGTAGCAGCTTCTCCTGGTGTATAAGTTTTCTTTTATATAAACTAATGTGCTGGTGTAAAATGTCTGTTGCTCCAAATGTAATTTTATTTGTTAAAGAGGTAACTGAATAAGTTCTCAAGGTCAGTTTAAATTTCTTGGCTATTAAAAGGAATTTTGAACTAAAACTTTACCATTATGCTAGAATACTGACATCACATATATAATTTAGACATATAAGCGACTTCCTCAGTACTGGAAGTTAGACATTGAAAAGCATTTGTTGTTTTCATACAATGACTGCTAAAATCCATGGAAAAATTCCAAGGACTTTAATAAGCTTTGAATTGGGCACATTATTACTATGAATGTAATTCTGGATACCTCCCATAACATCTAGGCCATGTGAGAAACTTAGGAAAAGCAATTAACATTCTTGCATCGACTTTTGTATTTACATTTGAAATTTACCATTTAAGACTTTAATTCTCCATAAAACTGCTTAAATATACATAACATCAGTGTTATTTAAATGTTTTATGATCTTCCTGAAATTATCCTCTAATTAAAATCACTTACTTAACTTAGTATCTTAAATTTACCTACTTTTATTTTATTTGGAAGGAATTGGATTTAATGTGCAGGTTTTGTTCATTTTCTTTCTGAGGAAATCTTAATTTGGAAGGAAAATTATGATTATATGGTAGGGAGAAGGATGTCTTGAAGGCTGCAGACTTAAACTAGTGGTAATCATTAGCTACCATGTACGACATGATGCATATAATTAAGAAATAAATTTATTACAGAAACTTGGAATTATCAATTAAAAAGTAGTCAGTGTGGTCCCCCAAGGTCTGATATGATTACCTGCCTTATCTGGGCTGTCACTTCCAATGCTGGCTGGAATCTCAAAGACCTCAGAGGGGACTCCCTGTGTCAAGTTAAATAAGTGAGACAACCTTAGTGGAAAAATGCAGTGATATGAGCGGGTGCAAACAGAACTCTTTTAGAGGAGAATAAAGAGATCAATTTAAACCTGAATATTACTGGCAAGCTGCTCTTCCTTCCTAATGTACATCTGAATGGACTGGCAGGACCATTCCCTTTGTGGCTGTACCCCAGTCTGCTTGATGTGCTAAGGAAAGCTGAACCTCAGGGGCAATAAAGGACACCCCAGCCTGTTACATCTTTTTCTTACCTATAACCTCTGCAGACTTTGATCTTTCCTTTGAGTTTCCTCAGGTTTAAAGCCAGAAGAGACAGTTAAATTATCTACTCTGAGCTTGTATATATGCCAGGGCACTACGCTACACTCACTGGCCTCCTTTTCTCTAAGCTCCTCCTAAGTCATCCCACTGATCCACAAACATGTCTCAATTATGAGGCAGTGAATCAGTGTAAAAAAATAAACAGCCCCTCCCACCTGCCTTTGTCTCCAAAATCTCAGCTCCAGCAAAATTCTGTTGCTCACCCTGAAACAGAATGAAAAATTTGGCATCCTCTGATGAATTAGATTTTGTTTTTCGCACAGCGTCTCACATCTTTATTGCTCTGGGCTCTAGTTTGGACTGAAAATAAAATTAATAGAAAGTGTCACCTCATCATATTTTTTACCTGATTGGTGTAGATGGATCTTAAATACTTTATATCCAGCTATGGAGGCTGAATACACCTTTTTATGAATTCAGAAACAAACCGAATAAAGTTAAAACACAAGTTGTTCATCCATAGACTCAACATAAAAACCTAATTTTTAGAAGCACTATAAAACTTCTTCAAACCAATATACATCAAGAAACATAATATACTATTCACAACTCCAGTACCTGCCCATGCAGTAAGACTTTTGACATTTACCAGAAACAGAGAAAAGGAATACAACAAAACTCATGATAGGGATTTTCACTATATGATTTGAAGACTGTCTGTTGGCTCCAAAATAAAGACTCCTGGAGACACAAGGAGCCTGACAGACAGTGATTGTCTCCTCTTTTAAAACTGTGCTGACAGCATCAACTGTTGTTCACTTTGGTGTCAGGGAGTGTCAGGAGGAGTGAAGCACTTCTTACCTTTCCACGTCATGCAAAATTTAGCGCCTCTGTCTTTCCCTGGATTCGCCCCACGAGCGATCCAAACGTGCACAACAAAACCACATGAAACTCAGATGATTTCAGATCATGTTACAAAGTCAAAACACAGAACAGATTCACAGAAACATTTGCTAAGGTTCACCAACCTGTTGAGTGAACCTGGGCCCCGTTCCAAGCAAATCTGGATTGATTAATGTTTTCTTTAAATCAACATCACCTGATGTTCTCTGCTACTGATGGGAATCTCAGCTTTTACTTTCCTCTTTGGGATTTTGGACTGGTGTAAGTACACAGCTGAAAACAGCACATGGAATAAACATTCATCTCTGTATAACTGAAGAACATGTATTGCTGCTTCTGCAAGGAAATAAAATATTGCAAAACCTTATCCCTCCAGCCTCATCAGTATTTTGCACTATTATGAGCTTTTGGGGGAGGGCTTGGTGTAGGGCTCTTATCAAACTGTTGTTGCATTTAAGAACACAGCAGTAAAGGAGCTCTTTCTGCATTTCAACCATGGGATCAAATTGAGATACACTCAGCTGTACAAGGAGTGGAACCTCTCTAATGGATCTCTTGAAATCAATGGAACTACTTATGGAGTAATATACCATTACCCATTGTGAGTGAGAGCTACTGTAAATAAGCTTTGGAAAGTATATTCCAGCTACAGCTGTGCCTGGTGGTTTGTAATCTTCCAGCACTTGCTAAATATAAATAAATAAAATAAAGTGGGAGACAGTGATACTCTGGTTGCTGCTCTGACTGTACATTTGTTGGGAGTGTCCAAGCAATCAGAACACTCCATAAATACCTTGACATGCCTGTGGGATTCCATGCTAACTTACAATCCATCACTGAAGCAGGCAGCAGCTCTTGAAGACATGCTAAAGCACTTCTAGGTTGAATGTAATTCATTGTTACACTCTCTGCTTGAGTGCTTATTTCCTCTTTCAGGAAGAAGTGGCTACACGTGGAGCAGCTGTAGGCTGGAAATTTCACTTAAAATTTGCACCATATTAAGTAATTATTGAGCAAAAGCTCTGTATTTTATCACTTGATTTATCTTCTTTCTATACAAATAGCAACCTTTGTCAGCAACCTTTACACTCAGGAATTCTACTTTGAACAAAGCATGTCTATACCTATATCTTTATCTGAAAACTGACAAGTTTTCAGGATTGAGACAGGTAAAACTATTCAGATAGACAAGAAGAACCTGTCCCACCCTCTTCTCACTAGATAATAAGTATGTATTTTGTGTATCTAAAAGATACCTGTTCATCACATAGTTGTGCTATTTTTTTTTTTTTTGACTGTGACTCCTTGCTTCAGAGAAACAAAAAACTGGGGAAAATAATAAAGAACTGCCAAAGCTTCTGCTGGAATAGAAAAGAAACAGGAATATTGTAAGACAGACTGTTCCCTCAATTTCTTCTGGCCAATTTTAAGTCCCAGCAGATTTGCAGAAACTTTGAACAAGCACAGAGGCCTGGCAGTGCTGACATGAGCTGAACCCTCTCTCCTTGTGAAATTCAACCACTGCAGCTTCATAGGCAGCTCTGGCAAAACACAGACAAGATCAACCCGAACGAAAAAGAGATTTAAAACTGACTGGATTCTTAAGGAGAACTTTTGTCAGCAACTGAAAAAGGCCCCAGCATTTCATCAGGGAACTTCCTAGCAGCTAAATTCCTCACTGATACGTTTGTGCTGCTGGGCTCATCCCCGGTGTCCTGGGCTCCTGCTTTTCCTTTTGCTGCTGACTTAGACGTCGGTGTCCACTAAGGATCTAAGAAAAGGAATCTTTAATGTTCAGGCTGTAAATATGCCACAGAGTCCCAAGAGCCTAACATATGTCAAAGGCATGAAATGATGGCCGTGAAAGGGAGTCCTGCATCTGTGTTTGCTTAGCTGAAGAACTGCAGGGCTGACCTGTGGACTGATGTGGCTGTTTAATATGGTCTCTGTAAACCGTTCAATAACATCAGAACTGCTGGTTAATCCTCTTACCAGTACCATTGACATTATTTCATGTTCTACTAATTCCAAGCCATCTGTAGAAATACTTGCCTCTCTGGCAAGACAATAGACAGTGGCTGAATTTTTTAAAAGGCTGCAGCTCTAATAATCGTCCGGGTGTAATTTCAGAGCAAGATTATTAATTTTTTTATGGCAGCATTTTTGCATAATGTTATAGCGTGAGTCTCACCTCATTTTACTTGTGCAAGTCAGGAATAAAGGTAATTAAAATGCATGGGAAGGACTGAACTTTGAAATAGAGTATTCTGAAACTAATATCCAAGTATATTTTGAGATCATATCTCCAAAGGTGTTCACATACAAAAACCTCAATTATTTGGATTTTGGAAGAATAAAAATTATATTTCAAATGGACAAAATAAAAAAGGTGGGATTTGAAAAACTTCAGAGGTATCTATATTTCTATTTTGCAACTTAAGCAGTTTCTGCAAGATTTTTCTTTTCATTTGAATTTCCCACGTAGAGTTTGTGACAATCATAAAAACTGACAAAATCAGCTTTTTCACACGGTGATTCCCAATTCAGTGTTGAACATTAAAAAAAAAAACCCACTCAAAATTACCCAAAAATTAATGAAAGAAATGCCTGGTTAATAAAAACAATCTCTCTCAATGATTTTCCCATGTATTTCCAAAGAATCCCAAAGAGTGCTAGACCATGGAGGAGAATGATGCAAAGGAGTACAAACTTTCTGACTTTGGAAGGAACTAATGTTTTTGAAGCTGTCCAATCATTCTTACCTCTCTTTGCAACCTTTAGGGAGTCACAATCCATCCAGGAGAATCAATTATTGAATGTAACAGTAAGAGCCTTGTGTCACCACTCCTATCATGTCATTGTCTTCTGTCGGGGAGCAATGTGGGTCTGAAACCAAAGCAGACACAGAGTGCGAATGAACTGCAAAAACACCAAACCATTTCAAAATCTGGGAGACTGGCTGACACCACTGTCCTGCTCTGAGCATGGCACAGCACAGAAACTGGTGGAGGAAAGAATGTTTCTGTACACAACACACTCAAGCCCCCACTATCACTTAATCCCTCTTCCATCTCTGCCAAATTCCAGCTGCAGCCCATACTCGCCTCCAAAGGAGCAGAGCTAACACAAAGTAAGTCATATCTATTGGCTTCTCTGCCAGCATTTCACAACAGATATCATCTGATTAGGTGCTAAGTGGGACTATTTGCACTTTTGCTTATGGCACATATAATTATGTAATTCTGTAAAATGCCCAAATGACTGTTTAAGCAGCAGCTGCACACAACAGAGGCATTGGTTGGACAGCACAGAAAATACAAATTAAAATAAAACCAGCACAGGAAAAAAAATACACAGATAACACGTACATATATATGTATTTATACACCTTCAGGACTATCAAACACAGAACAAGATCATGTCAATGAAACCACTGAAAAGCAGGACTCTTCCTCTTGCTCCTTGAAAGCTTTGCAGTGATGTCCAGTGACATTTGACTTACTTTTCCTAATTTTCAGATGGCACATGTCCTAATTTCATTTCCCAAGAACAGAGCTCCCATAAGCTTTGATTAGAGGAGTAACAAAGTATCAAGGTTAGTTTGAAGTGCTGTTATATTTTAAAATACATCCTTCTAAGCATATGGGTGAGATGGTTGCAGTGGTAGGAGTCTGCCACAGAGGTGCTCCACAGAGGTCAAAAGGAGATCACTATTTGTTTAATTTAAATAAATCAATTTGTTAAACAAGGAGCTTCTGAGATTATACGGTTGGAGGGTGGAGAGCAGAGAAAGATAATTATTTTTGTTTGCATAAATCATTTTCTTATTACTTGGGGATCAGGGTGGTATTGTTTGGGTTGGAGAAAGGAGGGCAAAAGAAGATAACTGTATCAATTTGCTGATTGGGGTTACATGGGATTTTGCTGCTGGGGCTGGAGAAAGGAAAGAAGATCATTATTTTTATTTAAATAAATCAATTTGTTGTGATCAGGGATCACATGAGGTTGTGCCATTTGCAAGGAAGGCATAGGAAATTCTCCTTTATGGATAGCCGGTTGCAGAACAAATGTTCAGACACTATTCTATCAAATAGAAATTAAAAAAACCAAACCCTTCAAGACTACAGAACTGGATATCTATTTTTTTTTCTTTTGAAAGACCCTGACTTTGTCATCTTGTATTGGTCTCTAACTTGACACATTAACTGTTAAACTTTTAATGCACTGAATTAGGAATATATACATGTATGTGTGTGGACGTGTTTATAAACCATGTATACAGACAACTGGAAAGAGAGAAAGAAAGAGAATGAAAGAGATTAAATAAAAAAAAAATCACAGCTACCAGGGCCTGATCCTGCAGAATCCCTTGTACTTTGAGGTAATGCTGATGCAACTACTGTACAAACTGTGATTGCCTTCCCAGGACATGGGACCAGCTCTCCAGTGGGGAACATTCACTGAAATCAATGGCCATTCTGTGCACACACACTTTAAGGGCCTGATATTTGTTGCTTCTTTTCTGAAGCAATTAATGAAGCTCTGTGTGTAATTTTAAAGGCCCTTCATGAACTAACTGGAAATCTACAGCACTGAACATCAGTGAACTCATATCCAAAACTAATAGCTTCAGTATTGCTGCCAAAAATTGACTAAGCGCTCTTTGTGCCTGCAAATGGGGTTCTGTGGGCAGTATCCTTCTATCTGCCTTCAAGGGATAATCTCCTCTTACAAATAAAACAATTGTTTCATTTGCTCATTGCAATGGTTGAATGAAGCTGCAGAAACGAATCTCACTGGTTTTGAATGTTCTCAAGTCAATCAAGAGCGGATTTGGGGAGTGGGGTGGCTTTCAATTACCACGTGTTGCTATTTGTAAAACTAGTTTTAAAAATGTCTTTTCACAGGTTTAGATGTGGCTCATGGAAAATACTAAGCAAACCATTCCACTCAACATACCAAATTAAAATATGGCTTGAATATAGTGCAATAGTCAAAAATCCATATCTGCATGATCAAGTGCCCCATATATTAACCTTGGAGTGAATACAAGGAATAATCCAGTTAGCTCTTTAGCAAATAAAACAATGTTGGAGTAATTACAGAAAATAGTGGGCTGCAACCATTCCTTGGATACTTTCAGAGACAGTGCTGTAGTCCAAGGGATCAATTTGTGTTTGTAACAAGAATGATAAATCTAACTAAACATCTTTATTTTTACAGTACGTTAAAGAAGCATTTTTATTTAGTGCAGTCATATATCTCCACATTATTCTGAAGTATGCTTCTTTATTGCTTTTATGTCTCCAGAACTGCCTGAGGAAAGCATCCTTTTCTCCTTGTGTTTCATTGTTGTTACCCTTGTAGAGTATAACATGCACAAACTTGATTATGATTAATTGAGAGCTTCGGCAAATTATGTTTTTTATTCCTTTCCATCTAAGTCTTCCATCTGCTCAAGAATTAAAAAAAAAAAAAAAAAAAGAGAAATCTTACATTTATAAGGACACTTAGGGCTTTCTGGATAAATCATCAGAACAACTGGTTCAGCAATAATGGCTACAAGCAAAGTCTTCCTTCAGTCTTACATCATCAACACATTAATGCATCTCCATCCTACAAGAGAGGCGGGAGAGGGTAATAACTGGTCCAACCTCATTCAATCTTGCTGCAGAGCTGGAATTTCAAACTGAATCCAACCAGTTTAGGACACTGCTTGACTAGATCCTGCCACCAAAGAACCACTTGCAGCAGTGAAGTGCAAGGTCTGTAAACATAAACAGCCGTGTCCTTCGGCACAGTGCAGGCAGCATCAAGCTGGTTACTTTTAAGAGGCACTGCTGAAATTTTCACCCAAGGTGTTGCAGCTGCACAGACCAGCCCATTAAAGCTGGTGTACCACATCAGATAAAGCCCTTCCTTCAGGGTTTATGATTCAGGTATAAATGCCTGCCATCCCCTGGAAACTGGCAAATGAGGGTGCACTTGGCAGGCTGGGGTTTTCTTAATAGGATGAATGACAGAAACAAGAGGTCGTGTTTAACCTGTACGACTGTGAGGAGGAAAAGGCAGGGCTTTTTCATTAAAGACAGCCTTGTTCTCCAGCCTTGCTGGCACACAGCACACACTGGGGATGAGAAGGCAAAATTATTGAGAAATTTGCTCCTCTGAGACCACAGAGTTGAAATAACAAAAGAACCAAACAATTTTAGCAACCAGAACACAGATACAATCAGCCCTTAAAGGACTGGTCTGGACAGCTGGTGGTGTGGGGACAGGGGCTGTGGATTTATGACAAGGTCAGCACCAGTGGCATTTTTCTTACTCAGCCAATAACATGAATTGAGTTGTTGGCCTTGGCCCAGGTCCCTGTGAGCAACACTGCAAGTGACTGACACCACACCACTCTGGAAGCACCACTGAGCAAGAGAGGTTAAATTTGCACACTTGGCACTGGTGGGAGCCACAGAGCACTGGTGTGATCTGCTGCTGTAAGAGCTGTAAAGGCAGTGACTCCCATGGCAGGTATAAAAATCACCACCTAAGGTAGGTCCCATTGCTTGTAAAGGTGGCATCTAGTGACCAGCAGGAGAGTTACTGCAGTGTCACTGCACACAGGGGGTCAGAGTGGAGACTGACAAAAGATAAAAAGAGAAAGAGTCCATGGTTCCATTGAATCAAACCAGATTTAGAGGTAGATACAGAAGCTACACTTCCTCTGCCAAGGTTTGTAGAAGATCCTTGTCAAATATGTACTGACAGCAATGCTATAAAATCTCTCAGCAGCTCACTGACATACAATTCTCTGGTAGCCTCATAGGACTACTCAAGAAGACTCAAGAAACTACTTTGAATAATAGAGATGGTTTGTATGGAAAAACATTTCTGTGGGAACAGCAGTATGGATCAAGAGTCCTCCATGGCAGAGTGAACAAAGTACAGAGAAATGGCACTGATGAATGCAACATGGTTGGTAATCCAGGCACGACCCATGTACCAGGAAAAAGCAGTCCCTTCTTAGCCAGGAAAGGAGGGGTGTTCTATTAATCAAATCCAAAACTGTTTTATTCCCAGTTGAACTTCCCTTCACATTGGTCAAGTGACTTCAGCATTCCACTTCTGAGGCTCACAAAAAGGAGAGGCTGCATTCACCCACACCACTGCACAGCTCTCAGCAAGAATGATTCACTGGAGTAAACTTTTCCAGTGATATACATCACCCTTCCCTCTCCAATGGCATGGTTTGGACAGAAGTGAGGGATGCCTGATGACTTCACCCCTCCAAGAAGCAATCCCTGCACCTCCAGGCCCAAAGGGATCACCACACAGAAATGAGATCAGTAATCTGGTGACAAAGCTACTGGAATCTCTGGTCAGAATCCCCTGGAACAGCTGTCCCAGCTGCTCTGGGGGCTGCTGCAACTGCTGCAGTCCCCTCCCTGTGCTCACAAACTGAGTATACACAAGGGCACAAAGTCAATTCAGTCCTCTGTGGAAAGCCCTGCATGAAGCCTCTTTAATTTGGCTTTGTGCAAGTGTGTGAATCCCATCCTGATGCCTTCTGGGTGCTCAGGGAAACATTAGAATGGCAGCACAGCAGAAATGGAAAAACATTCTCATTCTTTGGCAGCAAATAATTTATTTCATGTCCACCACCTGTTTGGTTTTTTTCTCCTGCTGCCTGTGTTTGTGATTGTAAGGGAAATGAATTTCTGAAGAGTTTAGCTAATAATTATTGGTGAGAAGATCCTGTCAGCGTCTCAAGATAAATAAGAATGGGTTCTGGCTTACACCAACTGCATGTCACATGACTGTCTCATTTTTCTAATTTAATAAATATTAACCTTTCTGCCTTTTAGGGGCATTGTACAAGTTTTTTTTTTATTTTCTGATATGACAGGGTAAATGGCCAGTACATGCCAAAACTACTCCTATTATATAAAAAGGCAATTTTTCCTTATTTCATTTCAAGACAAGACATTGTTCAAATTAAAATTAAAATGCACACAGATTATATCTTCTTTTACATGAACCTATGCAAATGCTATTTAGGGTGTGCCTCTTTTTCTAACCACAAATTCTTCTAACATCAGATAAAAGAGATTTATCATCATATTCCCATTTTATCTTCTAACTTTTGCCTAGTGGGAAAGCATAGAGCAGACAGGTGACCCCCCAAAAAGGCTGTAGGAAAGGATCTTACATCAAGGCACTTGGCAGAAGCTCAGAAGATCTTTTGGAAGTTGCCAACCTTGCCAAAGACTTTCCTCACTGCCTTGAGCTGACTGCTTTCCTTCCCTGAGCCTCAGTTTCCTGACTGTAAAGCAGGCACAGGAAGGTGTAACAGTTTTTCTTCCCTTTTTTTCTATCTCATTCCTATTGCAAGCCCTTCCAGGCAAGGCTGATTATGCACTTAGCACATGGGGTCTCCAAACTCAGCTGGAGCCTTCAGGCATTCCTGCAGTATAAATAACAATAATGATGATGAAGCATTAAAATAGACAGAACTTGTTCTTTGTTCACTACAATGTGAATCAAACTGTGGCTGGACTCGTATCTAACACCACCAGCCAGTTTATTTATGAGAGGATTTATCAGAAGTGGTTGGGTTTAATTTCCTCTAATTCACGCTGCATGAAAAATGGCAGTTGTCCGATTTTAATCTAAAACCTGATGATAGGGCTTCCCAGAAATAACAAAAATACCACAATGGAGGTATCCAAACAGTAACTGGAGGAGTGCAGTGCAGGCTGATCATGCCTGCTGCCTCACACCTCCACTCCATCCCCTCCCTGCTTCAAATTTTCCAAAGGAACCTGTAAAGTCAGGATCACTGAAACAATACAGGAATTATCAGCAGTAAGAACTGTGGGGCTTCAACTGCCTTCTCTGGCATCTTGATTTACAGAAAGAGTTTATCTTTTGTTCTTAGGCTTTTTTTTTATTTTTAACTAAGTGGATATGTTTAAGATGTGGAAGGAGGAGGGAGAAGTTGTGGAAAAAACCCACTGTCATTTGCAAATGGAACAAATGCCTGAAGTTAAATATGAGTGTGCATCAACAAGCTCACAAATTATTGTGGAGTGAAAAATACTAATAAAAAAACTGGAATTCCTTTCCAAACAAATCAGAGAAAGATTCAAAAGCAGGGACCAATCAATACCACCCTGTGATCAACAGGAAATGCTAAGAATAACTGTATATCATGTGTGGCTTCAAATTTACAACCAGGACATATAATCTCATTGTAAGGAGAGAGTCAAGTTCAAGAACTTAGCCTCTACAGTAAAGCTCTCATTTTAACTAAAGAAGCTGAGGTCGACGGCCTCTCAAATGAAACAGATAAGGCGACATAGGGTTCTTGTCAGAAACAAATGTTATGTCTCTCCCTACTGAAAAGCTTAAAGATATTATCAGCAAAAGCCTAGTTGGGCCTGAAATGGGTCCCAGAGAAGTAATATTAACCAGGCTCCTGGCAGATCATTTATTTATCTCAAGCTAAATTCAATAAAGAGAGCCATATATAAGTGAGGGAAAATAATGCAGCTGCTAGTAATTTATCATTGGATGGAAAGTCATTGTTATCCTTATCTCTCCAATGATGTTCTATTTCCAACTGGTAATGAATTATGGGGCTTGCCACATCTTTACTATGTGACAGGTCAACACTACCTCATGGGTACTGTACTGTATTTATGCAATCAATAGAGAGTTTGCTGAGAAAATATTGGCAACCTTTTTGCAAAAGTGACCTGGGGCCACATGGCCTTAGGATCAGTGGTGGTGGTCAGTGGATGGAGCAGCATTTCTCTGCTCCTTTAAAACAAAGATGCCTTTGAATGCTTTAAAGGTATTTTTCACTTTATAGAAAGCCAAGCATGTGAAGTGAACCACTGGATTGTTAATTAGAAAGCATTCTGCTCATTTAAGCTGGCTCAGCCACCAAAGGGATCTTTCCTGTTCCTTTGTTGCACTTATTAGAGGGATTTATTAAATCAAACTTCAGCACAGACTTACCCAAAATTACTTGTGCCTGTGGTGTCTGGGGCACAGCAGAGGCACAAAGAGCAGGGCTTTGGCCAGGCTGCTGCTGAGATGTGAGGCCAGGCTAACAAGCAGCACTGGGTACCCCACAGAGCTCCCAAATTCCACACTGAGTGCCAAGGTGGAAGCCAGACAACCCAACATCACGTTTGCCCTGCTCAAGTCAGCTGTGAGGGACCCCTCAGCTCACTCCTGCAAGACAGGCAGTGGAAATCTGTGCTCTGTGAAGGATGGCTCCAGGAGGGAGAGCCCTGCTGCAGGGACACCTGGCTAGGGAAAGGTTTCTGCAGCAGACTCTTCTCTGGCACTGCTCTCCCATCCCTCAACCAATTATATCCAGGTTTTCCCTCTCCTCTACTTCTTCCCATTGGGGTCATGAGAAAAGCTCATGTGGATTTAGAAGATTGTGTTTATACTAAAAGACCAGAAATACACTTGTTAACTCTCGCATGTATTTTAGAAGTTTGTGTTTATACTAAAAAATCAGAAATACACTTATTAACTTTTATATGTATTGAGAGGGGGCTGTATATCACAAATGGCTAAAACATTATGATTTTCAAAAACATCTCTTGAAGGAAAACAAAGAAAATTTCCAAATACATTAAAATTATCCAGAAAAATAAGGAAATATTTTAGAGTAAGCAGTCCTCTCTCACTAATAATTACCAGATAAATGAAAAACCTACACAACCACAATTTGGCCCCGACCACATTTCTAGATTAGGCCACTTGATTCTCATGCCATTTAGCACTAACTTCTCTGGAGCCTTCTGCCTTCTTCTCCATTGAGACTACCCATTTGTGGTCATGGATTGTTTCAAGAAATGAGCAATCCAGAAAATCCCATTTGATTTTTTTTTTTTGTTTTAGTTTGGATAGGTAGAAAGGTAGAAAAATATACATCCTTTAAGGCAGAGTAGGAATACATTTGGAAAAAAATAAGGAAATTACATTTTTTATGAAGAGAAGCAGCAGCCATGCCAATGGTAAAAGTTACTGATTGTAGTAACACATGGATTTTTAGCCAGGCAAAGGGATGTCCAGATGAGCTGGATCATCAATGCTGAACCCACTGACTTTTCTGGAAGTTCACAATAGGACAGGACTGTACCCAGGTGACATCCTAATGAAGCAAGAGGAAAACTAAAGCTGTCTTTTCCCATCATTGTGGGAAAGGGAAATTTGGAAATGCTGGCCAGCTACAGTTCACTCACATTACATATTAGGTGACCTAAATGATACAAGTAAGGTGGCCAAGATTAACTCAGGTGAAAAACAAAGGCAGAGAGCTCCATCCATTGTTAAACAAGGAACGTGTTTCCTGCTCCCAGAGACAGGCTGTGCCTTCTGGCATGCAGGCATGTGTTAATATGTCCCTTTGGCTCTGCACATTTGGGAAAGTCTTAGTAATGGAAAAACAAGGAGGTTGTAGGTGAAGGCTGAAGTCCTTTGGCAGAGCAGTGTGTGCAAGAGCTTGACCAGAGCCTGCTGGATTGCACTTGGGCTGAGGCTGTGATAGCAGCCTGTCAATTCCCTGAGCATTCACACTCATTCACAAAGATTCAGAGAGTCACTGAGAGCATTACCATATCCTGGAGTAAATACTCTCATTTTCCCATGTACTGACTGAGATATAAATTCCATATGGTTTGGCTGTACCAGAAGGGCTCTGCCCAGACCACATCAGCATAAGAAAGCTCTGATATTTTCATAATCAGTTAAGGGGTCATCCAGCTGATGCCAGGAAGGTCTCCCCTTTCTTTTAATAGCTGAGAAAGTATAATGGAGTTTTACAATTTAAACAAGTTATGTAAATAGAAAAAAAAAAATCTAGGTGTCATATAAAACAAAATAATCCAGAGAAGTACACTCCTTGAAATCACCTATTGATTCTGAGCCTGTCATAACCAGCAAGGATTCTGCTACTCGTCAGACAGATACTCTTTCTCATGTAATTTCAAACACACTGTCAAAATTGTGTATAGCTTTTAGCTCCCAGGCCTTCTACTTACACACAAATCACTAGATCCACTTTTTAATTTCCATTGTTTGGAGGCCTATCCCAATTTTTTTTTTTTTAAGAAAGAAAATCAAAACAACAAAACCCTAAAACATTGACTTAAAACTTATTTAGGTTTACAGAGGTAGAGTCTGGTAAAAATGATGTATGTGTTTAATAATGTTCCCTGGTTAATAAAAAACTAGATTATTTTTGGACTACAGAATTTAAATGGAAGAAAGTTTAGCCATTAGGAACCTGTTTACTATTACCAAGAGAATACCCAGTTGGCAGGTCAATAGCTATCATCAGAAATAAAAAACCACAGCAGCCACCTGTGCTTAAGGCATGTGCCTGTTAGGAAAAAAAAAGAAATGAAAGGGCAAAGCTTGAGAAGCAAAGCTAGAGCATGCTGGTTCTCTTAAATTTAAAATTTTAAAAAGAGAGGACATCGTTTTGAGCCTACTGAAAGAGTTTAGAGGATATGGTGACCATCTCTTCCAGACTGTTCAAGATAAAATGGGCAGCAAATACCTGCATTAAACTTTTTCTCTAGAAAACCAATCTGAAGCATGCTGAAGTATCTTGGGTTCTTCCCAAGCATAAAGATTTGCTCTGAAAGGAAGTGTGCACACAGGGATGTTTCCCCTTTCCTCTGTGGACAGTCCCATCACGGAGCCAGCTGGAGAGAGGCCACTTGGAGTTGAAAAGGCCAACAGACACCTGTGTCAAATGCATCCTTCCTCTAGCAGATGGAATCAATTGGAGCCTTGAGGAAGTTCTCAGTGCCTGGTGTGAGTGGGTCAGAGTGAGTCGCACCTGCAGAGCTGCAGCTCCTGCAGCACTGACACATTCCCAGCAAAGCCACTGCCAATAATGGCACCTCTGCTGTGGGATATAAGGATATCAACTGTGGACATTGGGCAAGGCAATGAACTCTCCTTCCTGCATAACCTGGGACATACATCAATCCTGAAACTGAATGCAGAGAAGAAGGGTTTTCCCCTCTGATTTCTTGTTTCCACATAAGAAGAGCTGTTCTTGTTTTCACCACTCAGCTGTGGTTAACATTTCACTCTCCTAGAGACTTCACTGTGTACTTATGTATGTATGTACTATACTGACATTTACATATAATTAAAAACTACCTAGCATCACATGGTGATTCAGATATTTTCTCATGTAAGTATAGAGAACTGTATTAATAAATGAAAACATTTTAAAAACAAGTACCCTATGTGACACATAAAATGCTCCTTGTTAAAGACACAGAAACATTATAGTCCACATATCAGTTAAACATTGAAAGATTGGATATCTGGGTGATTGATAAATCTGCAAAAGATGAAATCTTTAACTTATGAACACTAATGAAACTAATAAAACTAACTATGAAAACTAATGAAACACTTGAATCCAGTTTAAGTTTGGATAGTCAAAGGTGTTCTACTTTTCAGTATGAAAGTAATTTTCATCTAGTAAAATCTGGACTAAAAAAGCAAAGGAGAGGCAGTAGCAGCACCTGCAGAACACCCTTGTGTTCCTGACTACCTCCTGTTTTTTAAGGTTTCTTTAGGTCAAACAGCACCCAGTTTTATAGCCAGTTCTATACCAGTTACCACATTTACAAGTTCCCAGCAGTTTAATGGTTGCTACAGATATTAATGCCTAATCAACTATTGATGCAATTATTCTTTTCATCCACAAGCAAAGTCTTAAATAAATAGGCAACTCTTTATTAACTTGGCCTTCAGCTGATAACATTTTCCTCCCCATGCTTGTTAGCAGAGACTTCTTTTCTGAACTTTGATAAGACATTTACAGAATATGAAAGAAAAAACTGAAAACCACAAACAAATAAATCCCTACACACAACAACAAAACAAAAGCCAAAAAAAAAAAAAAAGAACCAGGAAAATGATTGCTGTTTTGAACAATGATTATTTCACTAATTTCACTATCACAGGACCTTAACCTGGACTTGTCCAATGTTACATAACTTTTTGACACTCTGCCCTCTGTTTGTCCTTCTCTCTCACAGTAGAGTTCTCATGGCTCAGAGCCAGAACGTTCCTCAAGGAACTTTTAGCACTCTCTGATGCCCAAGGAAATGCTCCTGCCATGGTCCAACTTAACAAGGAAGGCAAAAGGTGGTGTTGCCTGCAGCTGCTCCTTGCCAAGAGGCCAGCAAAGGTTGGGGTCACCTCCGTGCAGCTCGTGCCACGTGCTCCCATACTGAGCAAACAAACTCAGAGTGAGGCACGAAATCTGAATATTGGGACCCCATTTACCAACACAGAAGGGAATGCAGTGAATTCAGCAAACTTCCAGGAAAAGCTCACAGGGGCTGGACTGGAACCCAAGGCTAGAGGTCCAATCAGGCAGAGTTTGCAGCACAACCGACACAGATCCAGACACTTTTCCAGCATGTGCCACTCTCATTTTTTCTTTGAAAGTAAATTGTCAACTCTTAGTTCTCTGGCTGGCTGAACAGCATCTTTTTTCTTTTTCCAACACCTCTATCTCCTAGACACAATCCTCCAAGTACATAAATAAACTCTTCAACAGCCATAAAAATCATGGTGTTTAAAGCACATAGGGAAGCTCACTACAACTATTTAAAAGAAGAAGCTTCAGCTCTTTGGGAGTCTTTTTTTAAAGTGTATTTCTGTGAAATTCTGAAAATATTCATGTATGGATTTGCAAAAAATCTCAACATACTCAATTTTTAGTCTCATGGGAGGCTTAGGTTGTGACGGGAGACACCACTATATTTTGCTTCCTTTTCTTGTACAGACTAAATTCTGTGACTCAGATAATTGATCCACAAGAACAAGCCAAAGTAGGCAGTAAACTATCCAGGACAAACTCCTTATCACTTGAGTTTTAAAATCAAGACTGAATGTCTTTCCAAACTATGTGCTCAAGCTCTACCACAAGCTCCATGCAGCAATCACTAAGCAAAACCCTCTGTCTTATGAGACTCAGCCAAGATGATTATAATGGTTCTTGCTGGCCTTAAAAATCAGGTGAAAAAGAAACTATGGTTGAAATTCATCCATACACAAAGCCCTGTGCTAAAATTTTGAACAGAATTTCAGCCAAAGTGTTTAGAATGTCTCAGGCAACCCTGCATCCAGAGAGATTTTAGGGAACGCCCTCCAAACTACACATGGAGAAGAACAACTGTGTCAAGCCTTATTAAGGTTTTGTTTTGCAGTGTGAGAGGAAATAAAAAGCACTGCCTTCTGCCCCAGGGTTACTGCTGGAAGAGAAAGACCAGCTGGGACCTCTTGTGGAATGCAAAGGAAGCTTAACATTTATCTGTTTCTGCTCTCACTGGAATTTTTGGAGGAGCTCTTAAAGAGTGCATCTCCAAGAAAAAATAAACCTCTAAGGAAGCTCTTTTGACCTAGTAGCAAGTTTCAGAAGAGCTGGTGGCTTTGCTGTGTATCCTGAGGCTCATAAAACAGCCAGTCCCTGATGCTGAGGAGCCAGGGGAGGAGGACTGGCAGTGCTGCACATGAGAAACTCTGGTCTGTGACCTCTGTCACTTCTCCATTTCATTAACTCCCATTGTAGAATAAAATTCACCACGGGAAGCACTGACTCCACAACTCACTAACATAAATCATATGTTGAAGGGCAAAGCACCGAAAATTGCCTTGAGATTTGGAGCAGTTTGGGAAACACATGACTCCAGCACACTGCATTTGGCCAAGGGCTGTGGCTCCCTCCTGAAATGGGCAGGTGCCCACTGGTCCTCCTGCATGGGAACACAGCCTGGGTCAGTGGGCAGAGACTGGCCACAAACACATTCACACAAACTCTGCATGGGCATTAGTAAACAGATTCCACCATAAAGGGATTATACGACTCTTCCCCAACGTCTGGACGGCACATTGTTACCAAACAAAGGAAATTATGCAAATAAATAGCCCCAGAGGCAGAGTAACCATGATCCACTCCTACTTGTGAATACTGGGCAAACACCTAATAACCAAAATTAATTACCTGCCTCTGCTCGTTTTGTCAAATGATCAAAGTAATACATCCAGTGGTTACACAGGAATGTGACTATTTGTACAAAATTACATTTATACAGAGGAGGAGCAGGGCCAGACCCTGCAGTATTTGTCATTAGTCACAAGTAAGTCACCTTATTGAGGGAACTGCTCCTCATTTCCTAGCAGGACACCAGCACTGCTGGATGCAGATGAACTTTTGCAATATTAAGGTGATGAGGTTCTGCAGCAGAGCAAGGGTAGAATCAATTCTTCTCAGACTCACCTTGTCCTCATCAGCCCACCTGGAACACATGAAATATTTATGAAATCAATTTCAGAATGACCAGACAAGGAGCTGGAAGCACCACAGTCAGTTCAGCAGTTGGTTCTTCCAGGAACACTTTGGGAATGCGGATGGAAGTGTGTAACTTCCTTTCCCACAGGACCCCTGCAATGCATACAGGAACCCTCCATTCAGGAGATGCTGCTGAGCACAGAGCCTCACATAGTCCATCAAATAAACACCCCTGGCCCCTTTCAGCAATAGCTGTGCAAAGCGCTATTCTACAACCTAAAAGTTACCTTCCTCATGTCTTCAGCATTGTGCAGTATTTTGGATTAGCACTAAATCAAGCTGAGGTCCATCAAAACCATCTTTCTGGCACAATGCAACCAGAACTGTGGATGCTGCTCTTGAGTTTGGCTATCTGCAATGGGAACTGTATTACCAATCCATAGGGAGTGGAAAACACAGAGCAAGGATGCTCACAGGGCCTGGTTCCTGGGCCACTGAAGCCCTAAGGCAGCTTTCTCCTATCTACAGCAGGCTTTGAAAGCAGGCTGGTAAAATTCCATTTGGCAATCCAGTCCATACTTGCTCCCAATAAGGCACAAAAAGTTTGACAGATCTTAGCAAATCCAGCCCATGGTTTCAGTCTCCTTATGAAAGCTTTGGATATGCCCTCCTGGCAAAGAAAAAGGAAAACTTTGCAATAAACATATGGAATTCTGTTGGCTGAGAATTTTGATAAAAGCATGTACAGAAGGAACTCGGTGTCAGTGCAGACCCTGTAAAACACATACATAAATATTTATGTAGTTTCCCTTTCTTTCAGGAATTGTTTGTTGTTCCAGTTGATCACAGTACTTCTCCACCTTCCAATATTTTTGGATAATGTTCTTGCCTTCATTTGTAATCACTCTACTTGGTGTGGAAGATGGATTTTGCAAATTTTGTGCTATTACATACCTTAGCATGGAAAGGATTAGATGGGTTTTTCTTTTTCCGTTTAGTCATTATTTAACTGCTTGTGAGCTTCAGGGATTTATATCCCAGTAGGTCTAATTCCAGGATTATAGGTATCTAAATATCCAGTAAATCATTTAGTAGCATATAGGTTTAAGGCAACTCCAAATAACCCCTCCAGTTAGCTCTCCAGCTAAAAACTGAAGTTAGCCAGAAGCACTAGATTTGAGTAAGTTATTAAGTAATGCAGAATCACTAATTTAGAGTCTGATTCTACTTGCTTCAAAGGTACTGATAAAATTTATATCCACTTCAGTGGAACATGGCAAGGTCTTCACATTTTCTTGCTTTAGACACTTGCCTTCTTCCTAGCCAAACACTAATCAAAGTCTCCTCCTCTCATTTTAAAGCCCAGCTCTCATTCCCATAACCATTGCATTTGTCTTTAGATAAACACTGTCAGGTTGAGTTGACCCAAAATTTAGATTTATTGAAAATGAAATAAAATGAGCAACAGAAAGCTCTCTGTATTTGTTTTTCTAAGTTCCAGTGAAAGCAGCTTCTTGGTTTGGACTTCAATTTTACTTGGCATCATCTACAGCCTGAATATAGAAGCACTGTGCTCGTACATGAAAACAAATAGGGGACAAAAGTGAAAGAGAGTTATAGATTTTCCTTGTTTGGGCTTGGTGAAAAGTAAACACGTGGTATTGCAGATCAGAAGCAAATCTGGTTTCTTGCCATCTATCATTCAGAATAATCGAAAGCAATACTAACAGCAAAGATAAGGAGATCACTGGGTTTAACTGCCTTGTAATTTGCCCATGTTCCTTTAAACATGGCACAGGGAGCAACCCAGGCTTTGCCCGGCACAGGGGTGAGAACAGGCACGGGCTGGCACCAGCTCCCACCGGGCGTGGCTGGGGCTTGTCCTGCTGGGCTCAGGTGAGGCACTGCTCCACTGGCAACAATGGAGAGGCACAGGTGTCTTGAGGTCGGGTTTCTGGTTTGGTCAGAGAGGTGTGAGGCTGTTAAATCCATCATTTCCTAGCACTGAGTGATTCTCCCTAACCTGTGCAAAAAGGTGGTTTTGTACCTGACCCTTTTCTTGCAGCACCCTGGAGCAGGTGACTGCTGAGGGACACAAACCTCAGCACTTCCTGCACACAGGGAACCAAGCTGGCTCTTCTAACAGGGCCTGGAGGAACCAGGACTGGGGTGTGGTGAGGTGATAAAACTGAGCATCCCTCCCACCCTTAAGGGTAAGTGCTTGTTTAAACTCTCTTTATATTGGGTGTGTCAGAGGTGTGGGCCTAGAGGATCTGCCATAGCCAGAATTAACATGTGTTCTTCTGCAGCAGCAGATATAAAACAGCCTTTTCTTTCCAGACACAGACTTTTTGCCTGCACGAGTGTCAACACAGAGTTCACTTCAGGCAAGCTCAGTGGTGAAGAGAAAGGTAAGGTTAGGTGAGGAGCCCTTCCCATCAAACCAAACTTGAAGGAAGGCCAGGACTGCAGGGCTGGATTAGGACCAGGCACATCCCAGCACACGGGGCAGTGAGTAATGTGCATCACCTCAAGAAAGCTTTGAGTCTCAGAAACCACCTTGCATTTAGAGTTTCCTTCCTTGTATGGTATTATATAGTTATTAGATGATATATCATATATAACACACATAACAGTAGATTATATTAGTTTTTTGTACACTACCTACCATTCTTTGTGCTGGCTCAGGCAGTCAGGCCAGTGGATGAGCTGTCCACACCTCCACACACATGCTGCAAGGAATGAGCAACCAAACAGGTAGGTTTGTTTACTCCTGCATGCCTCAATCCACAGTCCAGATAGCCAAAAAAAAGGGGAACACAGAACATTCGCAGCACTCATCTTTATCTCCTGGGCAAGAGAAATAAAGTCACCATGTAGCCTTCCTTTACTGACCCCTCCATCTTCTCTGCAACCAGTTCCCTACCTATGGCCACAGTGCGTTCAGCTTAACCCTTTTAAATGGCTTTGAGAAGCTGATTTTTAAATCAATGGACAGTGAAAATGGAAAAATAATATATTCCACTGGTGCCATGTCATCATGGTCTATCATTCATAAAATTTTATGTGTATCCAGACCCCATCAACAAGACCTGCTTCAAAGAGCGTGCAGGATCAGCAGTCTGCAGCTTCAGAGACAGACAACATCTAAATCCACCACCATTTCAGCAGCATCTCTGCCTGAATATGATAGATAAGGATTTCAGGAAGGCATGTCAAAGATAAAAGGAAGGCTACCCCTTGCTCTTGTTTAATTTCCCTTCCAATTTCCTAAAAGGCCTGTTGCGGGAATGACTGTCACCAGAAAGATACAGGGCCCAATTTACAGCCATTGCACAGAACTGCAATAAGCAGTTGCAGTCTATAATTTTCAAGTAACACCACATTTATGAAAACTGCAACAATCCCTTTTGCTGTGATTTGTGGACTCTGATGGCAGAAGAGCCAACCTCTCTCCCAGGCAGCAGAGAGCATGAAGAGAGAAAGATGAAGAAAACCAAACTGGCTGCTGCCTCAGCATGTAGACTGCAAAACAAATAAAAAACAGTCTTAAAAAGTGTTAATAAAATATCCACTAAGAGTAGAGGGGGAGATTAGAGCTGACAAGTTGGCCATAGGGCCTTCTTCAGGCTCTTGCAGTTAGAACTGAGACAAGATGACAAGTTAAGAAATTGAACTATGTTGACAAGGTCTGCATTTTCATAAATTTCTTCCCTCTCCTTTTATATTAAAAAAAAAAATCTGCAAAATAAAAAGGACAGAATTCAAACAAAGGCCTGTAATACTGTGCAGTTCTCCTAAGCATCCTGTACCAGGCTTTGGAATAAATGCAAGAGTGACTGCAAGACCCATCACAATGAGTTGTATTTACTGAGGAATCACCTCTAATTTTTTTCACCAAGGATTCTATTTAAGTGGAAAGACTTCAGCATGAGTTGGATGAAGTCCCAGATCATCCTGCAGTTTTTAAGGAGAGCAGTGTTATTACTACAAGAGTCAACAAGAAAATACACTGGTTAAAGCTTATTATCTTTTTTTTTTTCAAAATCATATAAAAATCAGCAGAAAAGCTTTCATTAGGTCTAAGCTCTTTCCAAAAAATAGTTAAAATTTTTCTGAATTGGGACTGAAATTCTGGCAACAGGGACACATTCATGAAGAGTCAAACTCAGAGTCCCACATTATCATCAGTTCACTCACTCTGTGCTTCAGGCAACTTTAATGTTTTAAATCCAAAGCATTTCCTCTTTTACCTCCAAAAAGCCACTCCATTGTTAAATAAATTATAACTACGCCTCTAATTTTGCCATCTGGGAGTTTCTTTCCCAATTCAAGATCTGGGAACGGGGAGTTTTTCTATAAATTGCTCAGGCTAAGCCAAGGTAACACAAAGGATTTCCAAAGTACGTCATTTTATTTTTATCATCATCGTTATTATTATTATTATTGTCATGATCTTTTCTTTTCTTTTGGCTGTTACCTCAGTGAGGTGAGCAGTGCTGCACAGCACGTAGTCTGTGCTTCCCCATTTCAGGAGAGCACAGCCATGCACACATCAGAGGCCCAACAAAGAGTTTATCACAAGTGCATCTAGTATTGTTTCTAATCACTGAACTGCACCACAGCAGTACCAGGGAACTGAAGGCTGGCAGGTTACAGAAGCGCTCCTCATGTAGTAACAAGGATGTTTCAAGAGAACAGGTTTTTATTAGCTTCAGTCAGACTTTCAGTCACAAGGATGTTTTGATGCTCACCTTCTTTGAAGGGACAGTAGAAGGTTTAAATCTTAATCCCTTCTGAGCACAAAGGACTTGAAAGGCAGTGGAATAAACTTATATTCATCATATTACACATGAGTGGAAAGCAGGAAAGACCCTCAGTAGAGTTTAGACCCTTGTAATGAGCTCTGCAATCATAACTCTAAGCAGAAGTATTTAAATCATTGGTCCCACTGGAGAAACAATGCCTGAAAGGGATGAAATTCTGGTGAGGGCATTCTCACACATCTTTTTGTTGAGGTTGTGTCAGGAACACACATTCCCAGTGGTGGAGCTGGCCTTTAAGAACCGAGAACCTGCTGAGCTTCTGAGATATAAACAGCTGGACCTGTTGCCAGCAAGACTCCTGCCTCGAGTTTCAAAGCCTAAGAAGGCCCTGGCCACATTTCATTCACTATTTCAGGTCAGCTTCTGCTTAATGAAGTTCTAGAGAAGTGGTAAATAATCATCTAAAGGCTGCCAATTACATCTGGGGGACACTGTTTCTGCACTGGAACATCCAGGATCGAAGGAGGCAAATCAGAAATCTTTGGCAGCACAGCAGTGGTGAGGGACCAGGCAGACCAGGACAGGAACAGCTTTCTTGCTCCCTGGCTTCAGTCATTTCCCTACCCAAACCACCAAGGCTTCCTCAGACTCTCAGGTGGGACTCCTAATGAAAGAAGTTATGAAAGGGCAGAAAGTTTGATTCACTGAGCCGCCGCACCGGCAATGCGTTTGCACAACCTCTCCACCCAAAGTCAAGAGGTTTAACCTGTAGGGATAATTGCACCCCTTTGGCAAGGGTGGTACAGAACACTTGAAAAGGTAATCAAAGCAGGGAAAAAGGGAAAGCAACATCATTTTGGATAATTGGAGCAAAGAGGTAATACATATCTCAGTGTCAGGGAAGATTGCCCAATGCAATATGCATTTATTCTTATCTCAGAATTGTATTTATCGAAGTAAACCATGCTTCAGTTAAAGGGAAGCACATAAATCTTCTCTTATTGTAATTTTGCAACTCAAAGCAGCTGTTAATTATATTATAGATCTTCTAGAAGTACGTATAGTAATTACCAGTTTCAGCCACATTATTAGACTTGCAAAAAGAGTTTGGTCTTTGTAAGCATGTCGGGAGCAGAGGGTCAGACCAAAATCAGGGTAAATCAGCACAGGTTAAAGAAATAAGTGACAAATCCTAACTGTACTGGACTTACCTGATTTGCACTTGATGAAGACACCACCTTTAAGAAATACACAGGCTTCCTTGCTGAACTCTTTCCTTTTGGTCTGTTCACCCAAGTTATGAGTTATCTTTGGTTTTCTGCATGACCTCCTCATAGAGATGATCAGGGTCTGCCCTGAACACAGTCTCAATGTATTGGAATCAGCAACAGCTCACTTCAGATCTTAAAACCTCCCAGAAAGAAAAATTGATGTTATTGTCCTTAAAGTTCAAGGCCTATGAAGTCCTTGAGAAGCCCTGGATACTGCCTTCTTCCATGGATGAATGGAAGCACCACTTCTTATCAAATAAATGCACAAAAAGGAAATTTAGTGAAATGACCAAGGTATGGTTATACTGCCCACTTTCTTCATACACTACAGCTGAAGCTAAAAAACACTACCAGGCATAATCCTAAAGTATTATTTCTATTTGCATACACAGATGAGAATAACCACTTGTATTACTAATTTGGTCTATTTGTCTGGGTTTCATATTAACTGAGCACTGGCTGGAGTTCCTAAACCAACAGGAATTATATGGGCAAAAGATTGAAAGGTTGCCATGCAAGGTAGAGTTTTCAAAACCATTATGTGAATCATAAGCTGAACTTCCAACATGAAAAGGTATTTTTAATAAAGTACTTCTAATTCCAATGTACTTCCATAGAAACTATAGAAGTACTAATATATATCTATTCACAACTAAAATGAAACCATTATTCAAATCCCTATTTTCTTAAGAGAGGTATAGAAATGTAATAGTGACTAAAATAATGTACAAGTGGTTAATTTTTTTCTGTTACACCAGTAGGGGCACTTAAATATTACAATTTAAACCACAAATTATTCTGTGAAGACACAAAAATAAAAGTATTTGCTTTGTGAATTATCATTTGTAAAACCTTTTGATACCTTCTACTGAAAAGGCTTAACATGAGTGCAAAGCCATATTATTAATGAAAATAACCATACAGTCATTTAAATAATGACATCTTCATGTTGCTTTGTAGCTTCAGTGTCTTCTCCTGCAAATGAGTTTCTGCCATTATCATTGAGAATAAAAGTTGAACCAAAAGTGGAAAACACTCTCCCATGGCCAAATGGATAGGCAATGTTTATTGTGCAACATCCTCCTTGGGAAAAGAATCTAAATAAGAGTTTCAAGATTAATATCCGATTTCCAGGCTTTTACAGTACTTGGCAATCATTCAAATCTAACACCGAACAAAGGCAAAGATTAGAAAGCCAAAGGCCACAGACCTGTTCAAACTGGTGTAGTGGGTTCAAAGTTTCCTCCAAGATCCTGAGCTATAGTTTCCACATATCACTGAGGTAAAAAACCTAGGCAGCCCCACAGATAAGGTCCTATTTACTCTAGATGAACTGAAGAATTATAATGAATCACACTTTGGACCTTGTTCTTTAGCTGTAATTAATACTTGATTATTTTGGTTACTCACTGAAGAGTGACTTCAGTGTAACCTTTCAGAAGTGTTGGGGCAAAATGAGCTGGGGGACAAAAAAAAAAAAAAAAGGTTAAAAAAAGATCTGCTGCTGCTAATGGGGAGAAGAATGGTGGGAAAATATTCATGTGTCCTTGCCAAAGTGAAAGTGCATTAAAGTGCCTGCAGTCATTGTTATTCCTGTTCTTGCTGAAAACTTGTTGGGAATCCCAGTGACTTTGGAGAAAGCAGGGGAGAATTCTCACAAACAGAAGTGCAGAAGAAAGCAGAGAGAAGAAAGCAATGGTAATGCAGAGTCCCTTCTTACCTGTGCTTGGCATCTGCAACCCCTGGCATCATCTTGACACAGGACTGGATTTAGTTCTGTTACTGGATGTGATCCAAACCCTTATATTCTGACTTTCACCAGTGGGAATGCCCATAGGATTCCTTCTTTCTTTCCAGCCATGTTTCAGGAAAGTACTTATTGTGAGGAAGGTAAATGATTTAATCGTTCTCCTTTAAATAAAGCATTTTCTAAGTTCATTTTACCATTCTAAAATTTTGAATACCAAGCCTAAAGAAGTCAGAATCAAATCAGTATCTATTATGCCCCAGTAGCAGACTGCTGCCTATATGACTGCTCATGAAAAACACCAGGTACTGAATACAGCAGAGCAGAATCTAAACACAAAGAGAACCAGCAGAAGATGAGACAGAATACAGGCTAAGCCAAATGCAGCTTTTAAAAAAAAAAAAAAATCAGCTTCATTCTCCAATGACAACATATAGACAAACCTCCTTTTCCATAGAGAAACCAAAAAGCTTTTTTTCAGTCGGCAAAATATTTGTGTATCACTTGATGTTCTCAGCTCATTAGGTGCTGAAATCCTACTCCACACGTTTACCAAGACCTAGGCTATGACACCTTCTGTCAAACTACTTTTCTGTAGCCTACAATCCCTTTCCTATTAAAAAGAACTCGCTGATAGTAATGGAAACCCAAAAACTTTCAATAAGTATGAAATCATCTTATATTTGAAGATGAATATTTGTCCTTTGTACTCAGATTCACAGGGTCTCATCTCTTGCCAGCTGACAAACTGTTGTCACAGCTGGGCAGGATCAAGTCCTGAAAAATGTGTGTGGAGCCTCAATACATTGACACCAAGGTCACCAAGAAACTAGTTCAAAACAGGAAACATCTCTGACCCCATGGATTATAAAGATTTCATATAGCTATGACAAGTGCTTACAGTAAATTCCAATATAAAGAACCTCCACCAATAGCTAGAGTTGTGAGCTCTTTAAAAACAGGGTGGTGTCACTTTATTCTAGGAATTGAGGACACGTCTTAAATTGAGGACATGATGTGACTAAACTAGAGGGTAGAAAAATTGATACATTACCCATTTTTTTCATCAGGTCTCATATTTTTTTTTAATAGAAACTTAATAAAAAGTCAATTTCTATACTGTTGGATCCCACTGCAGCAAATCATAACAAGCAGCTGCTCTCAGTTCACCAGGCTGGCACTTGGCTGTGCCTTCCCAAGGGTTTCACTGGCCTGTCCTCCCTGAGCAGGGCAGGTACACAGCCACTGCCTTTCCCTCAGAGCAGCTCTGGCTGGCAGCTATTCCCAATTCTGGAAAACAAATTGCAGACCATTATCAGCTCTTCTGGTAATTGCTGCAGGATGGAAAGGCAGAGTGCAATAAATCACAACATCATTATCCTAAGGCCCAAATGGTCTGGCATATTTTTGCTTAAGATGGTTAATACAGAAATAGTGTTGACTGCAATGGCAGATAAAAATATTCTATATTGACTAGCATGTATGGGAGCTTTGAGAACTTTTTCAGGTTATTCTCAAAACATTTTAAGCTAATAAAAATAATATTGTCTTTAGTTATGACATCCTCTTTTTAAATCTGTGGGAAAAGAAAATCCCTCAGTCTTTAAATGTGAGAGCCTTGAACTCTGCACAAGGTACTTCATCTATTACTAAAGTACCAGAGATAATGGTTGTGGGCTAAAGGTTGGTGTATTTTCATTGTTTGTATTCTTCCTTCAAGGCAAATGTCCACTGCTTAACTATATCTCAGTATTTATATGGACAGTACATAATTTCCAGCAAACATTTTCATGCCTGGGCTACAAGAAGTGAACTGACCTAAAGTTCTCCAAAGTCCAATAAAATATATAAACTTCAAAACTCAGAATTTAAAAGAAAGAAGCTGCAAAATCAGGCACTATCAAACAATCATTAGGTCATGTGAGTGGGAGGAAAGTGATGGGATTTCCCTTGGGATATTTCAAGAATAAGTACAATCCCTGAGCCAACAGGATCGGGGCATTTCAGGGAGCTGCAAGATAGGGAGGTTTAGTTCAAAAATACACATTTAATGTTCAGCCAAGGAGAAACATTAATGACACTCATGGATTTGCCAATTGCCCAAAGAAAAGCGCAAGGATGAAGGGGAGGAATAGGAAATAAATAAAACTGGAGAGAAAAATTTAAATATAATAGAATTTTGCTTCTCTCTCCAGTTTTAGACCAGCTCATCAACGCCAAAAGGTAATTCCACTCATTGCAGTATCTTCCATCTTGATCAGATTTCATCCATGAATAAGCAATTGGATTTCTACCAGACAACTGGAAACATCCCAAAAAGCACAACCCTCTGATGTGCTAGCAACACTGGAATTAGATAAAACATACACGAGACAGACCCACAGATTTAGTGGATGTGACTTCCATAAACTCTGGTGTTCAGAAAGAGCAGCTTTATATAAAACATTTGGCCCTAGTCTGAAGTGTCTGCTGAAATTAGTTTAAATTATCTCAATATCAAAAACATTTTTTTAAAACTTTTTTGATTATGGTATTATTTTTGCCCAGTTAAAAAAAAAAAAAAAGGCTCTGCAGGGCTGGTACTAAACAGGTTAAGATTATTATAATCAAATTTTGATTGAAATACTATTAATTATCTGTCCTGGGAATATAAAGTAAGATTTTTGGGTTGATAGCATCTTTGTGATGGAAACCACATTTTTTTAATTGGGTTCTTGGAGAAAATACTGTAAAGCTTGTTCAGTTTGCTTTCGAATACATGTACATGGTAGCAAACATTTCATTATGTTCATGACCGCACTAGGTGCATTACACAGGGAGGAAGCAGAGCACAGAGCAAGACAAGGCAATCTCTTTTCAAACAGGAGCAGGAAAGTGCAGCCTGGTGCTCCCATGACCAGCAGTAACCCTGAGCCAAGACCAATAGTAACCATCAGTGCCAGACACACCTGGGCCAGGGCCGTGTGAGCTGGGCTGCTCCCTGCACTTCAGCCACGAGGGATTTTCCTGACCCTTGCACAGCATGCACCTCAGGTAGAGGGAGAAGTGCCAGGCGTTTTCTTTCCTGGTAATACTCAGCACTTTGTGCATTGCTAACAACTGGTACCAGCAATGTGCTGAGCAGCTCTGTGCACAGGTAGATGCTCAGGCATGGAAACAACAAGGCTCCCTTATCTCAGAGCAGGGCAAAGCCATGGAGTGATCCCTATTTAATTGAGAGCTGACAGCTGTTTACATCACCAAGGGTTTAGCTGCAGTGTAACTGCTCTTGTGACAAGCATGTACCTTGGAACGCTGGACAGCTTACTTCCAAATCTTTTACCTTGTGACAGCCTCCCTAATCATTCAGAAAATAAATTGTGGAAGCTCCCAAACAGCATTTTCGAACATGACAGTTTTACTGCTTCCATCTTTACACCAGCTACTCCACAGTGACTGCTGTTTTTGGAGTTGTTGGGGTTTTTGATTATATAAGAAAAAACAAAACAGGTTGCTGCTAGTACTCCAAACACAATAAGCACTCCCTCTTACAGAGACTGAAAAACTACTTAATGTTGTGGAACAGTCAGCAGTGGTGGCTCTTACACCACCATCTGTCTATGTAAATGCAACTTCTGCAGCTGCTGAGACCTAAGATAATATATTCAAATGAAGAGTACTTGCTACCAGTCTCCTGTTATTTCAGTGTTATCATAATGTTAAAATTAAATGTAACTCAAAGCAGAACAATATGTCACGTCCACTCTGAATTTCAGGTATCAGAGAAAATACTGTAGAGAGAACTTCTCACTCCACAAAACATTTTGCTGATTGCAATTACATCAACAAAAATGAAATTCCTATTTACAGGAGTGGATATTGGCAGGGGAAATGCTAAACCAGCTTTGTTAATTCCAACACTGTCAGATATTCCAGTTTGCCAAATATTTGCATTGATTTCTGCATCTCTCTCCAGCACTGCACTCACTTATGGTGGCCAGTCTCACCAATAAGTTTATTGATGAAAAAGAATTTATTGTAGCAAAATTCAGCTAAAATCAGCAGCACTTTTAAGCACTGGGGTGTAGAAGATGCAGCACCCCCTCAATCTACTCATCTTCTTCAGTGGTGCTTTCCATACCATTTTGGGCCAAAATCCAGCAGCACTTCACAGCCTAATCCTCTTGCTCATTTGCTGTGGGAAGGAACCCAGGTGCATGGGCTGGATGGGAACTGAGACAGATGCCCGAGGCACTGGGATCTCCTGCCACATCCCCACTTTTGCAGTCCTTGCAGGACCAGCCATAATCTCCAACAAGAGGGCGACGAGTGCTGTGTGAGACCTACAACACCCCTGCACTTATCATGGATTTACAGGAGCTGGGGAGCTGGAAGGAGATGCAGAAACTGGATGAAATCTGTAGCTGCCATCTAGATCCACCTTCCTCCCAACACAGGGATATTGCCAAATGTACATCAAACTTGGCTCTGCCTGGCCAGGTCCTGAAAGCCAGGATAGATAGATCACTGGACAGATGGAGGTTCCAGCTCCTTCTGGGTGACCCATTCCCAGCTGCACTGCCCCCTGAAATGCAGTGGGGCACAGGGAGAGCTGGAGGGTTTAGCAAAGCTCACAGAACCAGGCTTCTTAGACCCAGCCTAACTACATTAACCTAGAACAGTAATCAACTAATAAAAGATTTCTGACCTCATGTGGGGGTCAGAAGGGTCATGTATCTCATGGACAGCAGTGAAGCATTCAGCACTTTATCTCTGATGGAGGGAATAATTTATCTGCAATGGCACCTCGAGGATGGTGGGTGTTGTCAGAATATCAAGGTCCAGAATCATGGTATGTAACAAACATTAACCACTTCATCCCTCTTCACTGGGCAGTTTTTTTAATTTCATTTTTTATTGAGCATGATTATTAGTTTATGGCAGGTGTGAATTAGAGAAGAAGCAAACCTAGATCACCTCCTACAGGCCAAGGAGAGAGGAGACTTTTCCTTCACTGAATATTGTTCCTGAACCTCTGCACTCCACTTCTAGTTTTAGCACCTTGAAAGAGCACTGAATCCATCACAAGGTTCTAGCCATGCTCAACTGAAATTATTTATCTTAGCATTTGATCATTATGGGATGATCTTCTAATACTCAGAATTTTGGGGTTAATAGCAGGCTCCCTCATAGATTTCTAACAGCCAGGACAACTGGGCATTCCATGTAACCAAACACAAAAACACTTTTTTGCCCACTTTATGAAATCAGAAACTACCTTTGCACATGGAATCAAGATATTTCTTTTTTTCATTTCTTGGAAACCTTTTCTGCAAAATGGAGTTTATGCAGGCTATTGTAAAATACTGTGGGGGAAAGGGCATATTAAAAGTATAATATATTCTCTTTACTGATCATGATCTGAGAGTTAAAGTGTTTGAAACACTGTGTTTTGCAATCCAAGCTATGTGATGAGTGATAAGCTATATAGTCATAATTAACAGTAGTGATAAATAAAATGTATTACATTCTGTACAGCCCTATTTGCATTGCAAAAATCCCTATTTAGATTACAATGAACTCTAAATTACAGAGTAAACAAGTTTTGGCTACATCTCGAGGCCCAGCAGGGAGGAAGGTATCGTTTGCCACCCCAGCAGAGGAATGCTGTTTACATCAAACTGGACTGTGCCCAGAGAATTTGCAGCTTTAACACACAAGGGCTGCAAACAGACCCCTGCAGACCCTCTGGGGTTACTGGATGGCCGCAGGCTCCCTACTCAACAGCAGAAACTTTCAGCAGAGCTTATCTTCCCCAAAGTGGTTTGGGCTAAGGGGGTTAGACTGAAGCTAACTTTTACCTGGGAGCCAGTCTGGTGGGCATTAGGCTGCCAGGTGGCTGAAATGAAACACTGCTGGGTGCTCTCATAAAGAAACAAATCTGTCAGTTCATTTTGGACAAGCTGTAGATGAGGGACAACGGGATATTTGCTTTAAACTTTTTCTTTTCTTTCCCCATATGGAAAATTCCAGCAACATTCCAGGGGCTCAGCTCACCTGGATCTCTGTCAATCCCAACATCTGAGTGTGCAGGTACAGCCTGTGCTGATTGGGCCAGCTGATCATCTCTTCTTAGAGCAGTGTTAAGAAAAGACAGATTTCATTCTCTGATAGGAGGTCACCTGTGCATATCTGTCACCATTACAAACTCTGCTGTGTTTTAAGTGGTGTTTTTACAAAGCTCCAAATTTATCTTCCCTTTCACTAAAAGCAGACACAGGGCGATTAGGAGAGAGGCAGCAGCGTCAGTTCTGATGACATCAGGGAGGGAATAATGTGTCTTTTATTGCCTGGCAGGGTAAGATCAGGTCTGGAAGTGGCACAGATTGTGAACAGAGATATTGGAGCCTGGTTGCCACCTCATTTCACAACTCAGAGAATCTGATTAAGATCCCCAATTTCTTCTGGACAGCTTCCCACAGCTTTTATTCACTTGCTTCCACAAACAATGACATAAAATATTCTCTTCCCTGTGGACTTCACAAGTCATGAGCCTGTAAGGAGTCTGATCTGAAGTCAGACAGAAAGGGAAGATGGTGCAAAAGACACCAAGCCTCCCCTCAGTCACAGGTCCCTGTGCAAAGCCAGACCACACCAGACCAGCCATGGAGAGGCTGCAGCACAATAATTTTTTTTCCATCTGGCAGCACCCAGATCACAAGAGAGCCAAGAGAGCCACAGTGCTCATCACCCAAAACGCTCAAGTTCCAGCCCATTCAGTACTTAGGAACTTCAGCGTTGTTTGAAGAGATTTGATATAGGAATTCAATCTCTCCTTTTTGTCCAAAATAACTTAAATTAGTTATTCTTCTAGATATGCTGCAATTTGCTTTTCTGGATGAAAGAAAAAGAGGGAGGGGTGTGTCCAAAGGAGAAAAAATTGTCAGGCAGGGTAGGTCAATTTTTCTCTTACTTTGGTGTGTATCATTGATATTAATGCTACTTTTTTGCATTTAGCCTTAGATTACAATCAACAAGAAAGAGTTGGACTTTCAATTCTTGTTATAAATCTGCCCACATAATTTAGATTTAGGAGTCTAACTTTGAATGCTTATTTTTCCTGCAAATATTTTCTATAAAAATAGGAGCTGACTGACCAGATATGATTCCTGTTCCCTGGAATGAAGTAGAACACTCCACCTCTCGCCTGTGTACTCATGGACTTTGCTCTGCATCCTCCCATTTCTTGTTTCACTTGGGATCTGAAGTGCTGAAGTGGCCTGAGCACATGAATGCAACCAGCTAAGAAACAAAACAAAGGAAAGAAAAAAACAGGCTTGGTGCATAACCCGAGGTGTATCCACGCAATAAGCAGGCACCTGAATCTTCTGGTTCAGGTGACAACAGAAAAAAGAAAACAACTTGTTAAAACATTACCTGAAGCAGAAGTTTCTCACTCTGCGCCAGGCCTGGTACATGCTTGAGCAACTCTTTTCAATTAAGTCATCATCCCAGTGATGCCTCGTGGGTGGTGTGGCTCCGCGCTGTCCTCGGTGCGAGCGAGACATTCCCCACACGCCTTTGCACTAATTATTGTTTCTGCTGTCCTGGGTGCTCATCCAGAGCCCTGCTCCCACCAGCCCAGCTCAGCTCCCCCCTGAGAGGCAGCTCCTGAGGATCTGGATGCCCCAGTGACACCAAAAGCCAAAGAGTGCTGCTGCTCAGCTCCGAAATTTCCCAAAGCGCCTTTGCGGATCCCCTCATGGGGCAGGCGTGTGCCACCAGAGGTTGGACAGACCAGCAGCTCCCAAGTCAAAAATGAATTTTCCATGCCTTAGATTTCTAAAGTCTAAGACAGAATTTTTTAGCAGCTCCTTGGCTACTAATTCCCCCATCTGCTGAAGGCAATGACAATGTAACAGAAAAACAGACAGATTTGTCCTGGAAAACAGGAAGACTTTCTGGCTGAATTAGCTTTTCCCTGCTGTCTCCAGAAACAAATCTCCCTAAAATATCAGCAACAAATCAATTTTACTGCTTTTCAGTAGAGAGCAAGGAAATTACCTTTTCTGATTTCAACCTTCTTCCAGTGTCACAAACCCATCAGGCCAAATAATTTCCTAAGAATTTACCATATGTTCAAATTGGAACCTGAAAATAGGCTTATTTTCTGTTTAGTCTAAATCCAAAGCCACAGAATGAAGTTTATGTTCAATGTACCCGAATCTGGAACTTCTCAAAATGTGAAGGGTTTGGGTCTGTACTTGTAGCTTTGTTTTTTGTTCCATTCCTAATGAAAGATAACTTAAGAAGTAAGGATTAACGATTTATGGGGTAGTAATCTATAAAAAGCTCTGCATTCAAGGTATTAGAAAGCAATATAAATTCTTTTGTAGAAATGTAAACGGTATTTAAATGTAAGTAGGTATTTTACCCAGTTGGTTAGATGGGGACAGGGAGAGTCTCTGACCGGCTTTCCTGGGAATCAGATAGGTCCCTAAATCATTAACTTAGTGTTAAATCATCTTAGAGATATAAATAAATTGAGAGACTTATTCAGGGATGTCTTGCAGAATGTAAGTAGTTTCTAGATGAATGACTCATAAGATCAAAGTCAAGGAAGACACCCATTTAATTAGGGAGGAAAGTCTTGAGCAAATCTCAAAGACACCTTTGCCAGGCACAAAACCTTCCCTGTGTGCTCTCCAGTTTCACCTGACTCCTCTGGAACAGAGGTGCCCCAAACTACCCTACAAAAAAAATGAGGTTGAAAAGCAGCTTATTTAGGAATCCTCCTACAGATTCCAGAACATTGCAATCACCAATAAATATTCACAGGTTTTTCTACAGTGCAAATTATCCAACAGAACAGGTTTGCAATCAGAATCCAGCCTTATGAAAGTCAATCTTTAAAAATTGCTGAATTTTACCTTCAGCTGGACAAGTGTCCCAGGTTGGCAGAGCAGAGCCTGAGGTAATTGCATGGTTCCTTTGTATCACACATGATCTCTGTCCTGCACAGGGTATTTGCTCCTGACATAATCTGTCATGCTATTAAGGAAAAACTCCTCCTTGATGGCTTGTTCAGAGCTTACCAGAAACCACAACATTCTTTTGCTATTCAAAAATAAGCAGCACTTTCTTTTTTCTCCTGACAGTCAATGTATTTCAGCTGATACATGAGGCTGGACAGTTAGACCCACTTTTCAGTGGATTTTCTGAAATTAAAAAAAAAAAACAAATTAAATGTATTCTTAAATTCAACACTCAACAATCTTCCCTTTGTATTATTGTATTTTGCATTAATTAGGAAGCCTGGTAAGTCAGTAAGGAAAAACTACAATCTGTTCTATGAACTAATGTTTCCTCTGTCCCAGTTACAAATTTGGTAGGTGTGTCTCCATAATGGAGTGGAATAATCACAGTTCCATATACTTTACAGAATATCTGATTTTTATCCTAGCTGACTTTATTTCAGATATTTATAATTGCATTTCACAGTCACTGTTACTCTTTGGTTTATTATCATGGCAATTGAAAACTGAATGTATTCAATGCTGAATTTTCCATTTATATTTACCCTGCTCATTTCTCTCACTCCCCATTCCAACCCAAGACTTTCTTTTCCTGACCATTCACCCTGCATCCATCTGGACTGTCCCAGCTCTCTTCTGGAGCAGAACAACCATACTATGCTGATTCTTTATATTGGTTTAGTTCTTCAGAATACAGAAGAGACAAGATCTCAGCCACTATAACATGCTGCTTGTAATTTTCAGAGGATACCACAAAATTCTTCTGAGAATCTGTTGCAAAAAGTGAAGTTCAAAAATTAACTGCAACTTGTCAAAATCTAGTGTATGAGAGCTTATAAAGTGACTTTCTTCCTTGGATCTGGGTGCTTGCAGCGCTTTGGAATCTATTAATGTGACAGGAAGATAACATTAATGTAAACTCAACTGTTACTTTCCTAAAATCCAATTAATCTTGTCAAGCAATATACAAAGTTTCATTTCCCTAAAGCTGCAGAAACTAAATAAGGCAAGATGGTTAATGTGGCCAAACTTCCACGCCCTTTTCCATCCAGCACTTAGCTCAAAAACTCTCCCTCAGTAATAAAAGTATGGATGGGGAACAAATCAGCACTGAGAACTAACCTGAGAAATGTGGTCCAGCAGAGAGGAGATTTGTTTCTGCTCACTTGGGTGGCATTACAGGACTGCTGTACATCTCTCCTGCACCCTCACACATTGGCTCCTGTTTTCTTTCACTCAGGAAATGTGCAAGTTACCCTCATCTAAAATTGGACAATTAGGAAAATCTCTTCCCCTGGCTTTTCCCTTAAAAATCACATTTACTGTCATCTCCTCACATTCTTTAATAGAAAAGGTGGTCTGGATTTTCTAGAAAAATCATTATCTGAAGGAGGGAACTTTCAACAGATTTATGGTGTACTGTCAGCTGTCTGGACTGAGCATATATTGCTGAGAAAAGCCCATCACCAACAGCACCAGGAACCAGGAGAATCCCAGCAGTGTGTGAGACAGTGTAATGAAGACAACTGCGGCAGGACTTGTAAATAGCCCGTGCCAAGACTGGACACTGATTACTGTGATCTCTTCCAAACACATTTTCAGTTCTCATCTCTCTTCAACTGTAAAATATGAAGAAATAAAGATGAGTAAGAGCAGGAGAACAAGAGCCAGGCATTTCAGGGAACATAGGGAACAATAAAAGAGTGCAAGTAAAACAGCATCTCAGAAAAAGACACATCAATAAAAGTAATTACATCTTTCCCTTTATTTTTCTGTACTTATCTGATATGATCCTGTGCTTTTCTATGCTTTGTTCAAAACAAAGGTATGACTACCCTGATCATCCACCTTTCTGTTACAGCTTTTTCCCGATTTTGTAACTAAAATCAAGAAGACAGATACACCATATCTAAAATCAGACATACAAAACGGGATTGCTGCATTGTACTCAGAAGCCCAGCACTGCACACACACAAAAAACAAAGAAAGAGTAGTTATCTGTTACCCTAATTTAAGGTGTGCAATTAGCAAAGCTGGAATGCAAACACTGTCTCTCCTCAAGTCACTGTGGGTGTATAGATGGATGACATATCTAATAAGAAGCTGAGCATCCAGCCACTAAGATGCTCCTATAAGCTGTATCACAATCCTCTTAAGGATTTAGGGAAATCAGAAGCTCAGGTTTGCCATCTGTGGCTTAATAAATATTTTCTTCAGAGGCTTTGTGCCTTGTTTTAGCAACCAAGAAAACAGTCATACGGTAATTTCTGAGACACGGCATTACCATGAGCTCATTTTGTCTTTCCTCAACAGCCCTTTTTTGCCAGTGGATGACCTGTGGTAGCTGTGCTGAATGAGGGAGGTGAAACCCAGCTTTTGGGTTTAATTGCATGACCCAGCAAGGCTGTGTTAGGTCATGGGTATCCAAGCACTCTGAATCTCTGTCTTTGGGGGAGAAGAGTTAAAAGATTGTCATAAAAGCAATACTGGTCTATTTGAGTGTTCGATGGACTTGCAAATCAGCAGGGTCTCACAGAAAAGCATGGAGATGCTCCTTTCTGAGGAGCAATTCCCATGCTGACCTCTCACATCCTCAGTTCTGAGGAAGGTGATATATTAGAGATGATTGGGTGAAAATTTTGGGGTAGCACAGAATCAGTAAGAAAAGATCTTCAAGACCATGAATGCAGCACCACAGTAATTATCCCTAAATCACATATCCAAGTGCCATATCCACACACCTCTTGAACATTTCCATAGATGGTGACTCCAACACCTCCATGGACAACTTATTCCAATGCCTAACTGCTCTTTCAGTTTTTGGGGTGGTTTTTTCCCTCATATCTAAACGGAACCTCCTCTGGTGCAAGATAAGGCCATTTCTTTCCATGCTTTCATCTGAGATACAGCAGAAGAGAACAAGCCCTATCTCACTGCAACCTCCTTTCAAGCAGAAATAACAGCAGCGAGGTCTTCCCTGACTGCCCAACTGGGCAATGACCCAAAGGACCCAAAATAATTGCTTCCAGATACACTATTTCAACAGGTACACAATTTTTCCAGTGCTGGTTAAGCAGCATCAGCAGACATAGGGTAATTCTGCAGTTTTGCAGCTATGTCAGTGATGGGCCCTTATCTGAGGTTACCTCCACAAAGGAATTCCAATTCTGCCCCTTCTAACTTCATTACTCATATTCCTAAAATCTCGAGCTTCAGAAGTATCCAAATCTGGCCTAGAATAAAGGAAATCTGAACAATTTGGTCAGCTTTTCTAAGACAAAGAAAACCCAAGGAAATAAAGATGAATAGTATTTCCCCCTGGAGCTTTAGATGAAGATAAAGAGGCCTTGCATAGGCCAAAGGATGTGAGCATGAAAGGTGCTGGTATTTAAATGGATGTGAGAAGGTTTCCTAGGGAACTCAAAAATCAATAGTTTCTAAAGTTTTTCCAAAAACTTGTAAAAGAGCGAGAGGAATATAAAAGTAAATATACAATAACAAACGGGAAAAAATATATTATTTCAGTCACCCAGTGTTAAGAGCAAAAGACTGAGAGCCAGAAGACCTAATCTCCAGTGCTGACTTTGTAAAATGTCCTTGGTGCAAGATGTTGGTGAAGTTGCTGTCCCTCTCTGAGCCACAGATCCCCCTCACACATGTGTTTCAGATGTCATTGAGGTGAAAGCTCTCTCTTCTTACTCATATTTCATATTTTGAGGAGTTCCAATTTCTGCTGTGGCCTGAAGCTTTCAAGCTATAATATAAAGGCAAAACCAAATAGAAACTATAAAATATTGTTGGCTGATTTGGTTTGATTCTTCAATAGAGTCAAAAGTGGTAGTCCTCATAATTGCTGTGTTCAGAGACAGATCCTGGGTTTGCGCACATCACAAATTTTTGCATTTTCATATAATGTATTTTCATCAGAGCACTATTTTAACTTGAAAACACATTGTGGAGGGATTTCAATGTACTGCTCTTAGGACATGTAAATCTTAAAATCTTTATCTGCAATATTTCAAGAAGTGTTTTGTGGATAGAACTACACAGGAATCAAGTGCTGCCCATAGGATATTTTAGAAGTCTTTCTTTCCTGAAAAACCAAGTAGTTAATTCCTTTGTACTACCATACATCAAAGAGGGGGGAAAAAGGAAACAACAAATGAAATTCCTCTGAACAATTTGTTTTAGGAGAAGATCTTTGTCAAATGAACGCACCCCAGTCTATAATTGTCAATTTCAAGGAATGACTGAGAGATGCCACTTATTTAAATTGAAACAAGTACTTCGCTCTGGAAAGCAGACCACAAGCAGGGACAGATTTGCAAATCAGCTGCCAAACCAATGCATGCAAAAGACAACAGCCTTTCCACTTCACATATCCAAACAGACAACTCTGACAGTTTCTATGTGCAGTTATGTGAACTGCACACGTAATCATGGCAATTGCATGCAGAAATTGGATGCAAACTACACAGTTAATTTGGTTTTTAAAAGAGGGAGTAACCTTGCAGCACTATACACAGAGGAGTCAAGCAGTAATTACAACGTGCTCTTCAAACCTCTTAGACTAAAAACCAGTGTTTCCATGCAGTTGTGCTAAAATATTTTCCAGCTGTCAACGTGCCTGCACACTGATACAGAGATCCTTTATTTTTTTTTAATATCACCAGGAGAGATGGATGAATTTCAATTGCTTGACAGAATGCTTGTATGATATTTCTTAATGAAGGGTATCAACAGCAGCTTGTATTGTTGGTCTAAAGGATGCAGATCTGCACAGAGCTCTCCCCAGACCCATAAATGCATTAGAGGACACAGCAAAGAGTCAATGGAGTCAGAGCAGTTTGCTAGGAAGGCCTCAGCTGAGACTGGGCATTTTGCCTGGGATGGCAAACTGAGGATTAAGGGCTCTACAGGACATGTGAACTCCACTCAAAGGCAAACACAAGCATGATTAAAATTTAGCAAACCATGATGTTTGAGCCCTTGGGCAAAATCCAGTAGACACAGCTGTATTTATAGGCTGATACAAAGGAGAACTGTTAGACCTAACAGCAATTCAGCAACTCAAAGAACAGAGAGGAGCTTGAGACCTCTCTGCGCTCCCAGTCTCAATCTAAGGTGCCACATCTTTCTCTCAACTACTCCTTCCAACAGCTTTGACCTTACAGTTACTGTGTGGAACCCTTTTTCCTATAGATCAGTGCATTAGCAATTAAAATTAGACCTCCAGGAAGAAATAGCATCATTCTTTCAAAGACCAGGTGCCTACACCTCTATTTATGTTATTTTGAGATGTTGGCTGGGGGCTGCACTTCAAGGTCTGTGCTGATAATGAGAACAAAAGAAATCTGGAAACAATAAGAAAGATTAATGCAAAGGAGGGTGTTCTCTGGAATGGCTGCAGAGAATCACATACAACTAAACACTCCACCAGTAGTAGAGGCACTGAAATAAGTGGAAATTTGAAGTGTCGCCCAAGAAAATCAGAACTGCTGCTGCTGGTTTTCTGCAGCAGGAAGCCTGTAACTTCAGTCTCTGGGGGAAACAAAAACAATGGAGACACGCTGGTTATGAAACCTTCCCCTTATTTTCTCCAATTGAATCAACTTTACTGCTCTAAGGAAAAGCAAGAAACACACTTGGGAACAGTCATGGACAGTACCTTTGCGAGAGCAGATTTATGAGCTATCTCTACCCTAAAGAAAAACCATTTTCAAAATAGTCACCTTGTTCTTATTTGATGGGAGTAGAGCAACCTCAGTGCTGCTTGTACAAAGAACCAAAGATCTCTTAGCACCACCCTTCAGAGACACTTGCACATCCTCTTGCTGCTCAGGTGGTGCAGAGCCACGCTCTTCTCAGGTCATGTGGCTTCACTTATAAATAGGAAAAGTGCTTTTGGGCTGGCTAAAAAGAATACCAACATCCCCTTTCTGAAAACTTGAAATCCCATTGAAATTCGGCATTTGAAATTCCACTGAGCGGCATGGGCAGGATAGGAACTTGTCTGATCTCTGTTTCACCTCTGCACAGCATCCCTTGATAAACTCAGCACTTAAACAGTCAGCTGTCTTGAGAAATTAGGTATTTTAGGAAGAAATATATGAAGCAGTAATTCATGCCTTCCAAATAAACAAGAAAGTCTCTGCATTAAACCCTGGTCCATTCACTTGACTCCCTTTACACCTGCTCCTCCTACATCTGAGATTTTTCACAACTGAGAACAAGTGCTTGGCAGGCTTGTGCTCTGCCCTGAAGAATAAATGACCACAAGATAACTGGGAAAAACCACATTCCCAGTAGCCTAAGCAACACATCTGCCTTTCATGTTCTCTCCACAAAGCAATCCTGGCACTTCTCTGACTGAGGAATACTATTAGCAAAAGGACTGTAATTCTGATGTGATACTAACCCTCTTCAGCATATCAGTGCACTGCAGGGCCTGAGCAACACTAGAGGTAAGGAGCAGAGTGAAAGAGTCATCCTGGCACTATCTGTGCCTCCTGCTGAGGCTCAGACAGGAGCAGACATTCACCTGTGCTGGAGTGGCACTGGAAGGCAGCTTTTTCCCTGAGATAGAGAGCTGAGAAACACTGGATTACATGGTTGTCATCACTGCTTATTGGCTTTTGTTCTTTTCACATGGCCAGGCAGCAGCGAGAGGGGAGCCACAGTGCTGTGCTTGGATGGCTGAGGAGAAGCTCATTGTTTGTTATTGCAGAAAGGCAATAAAAATAGCAAAAACAAATAAACCAAAAAAGAAAAAAAAAGGAAGGTAAACAAAAAAGAGGTAGAGCAGCTTTCCTTTTGAAGCTCCAGAAGCCAGGTGCACACCTACTGACAATGATGACAAACAAATACTGGAAATATTTTGCACTTCATCAAAGTAATAGTATCTAGGAATAGATTCAAATTACCTTTCTGGTACCACCTATAATTCTCTTGGAACTATGTTCACAGAATAAAACCTTTTTCTACACCAGCAAAAATATGCAAAAGTATCAGTAGCAAAAGGTCATGTTCTTGCATTCCTGTTTACATAGATTAGCACATGTGCCAGTAGAAGCTTTAATTCTTGTAATGAGGTTTTTCACAGGGTAAGAAAAATCCAGACAAAAATATGATTGGCAAAATCTACCCTTAATATACTATGAAAATACCTGTGATATTTGATTATGTGGCATTAACTAACTAGGGCTTATCTTGGTATTATTCTCTGCTTGTGGCAGGTGAAAATCTCAGGCTAAAGACTTCACACAAAACCACAGGGTTGTATAATTTTTCAAGAATATACAGCATTCTGCATACTGCAAATACTCTGAGTATTCTAAAGCAGAACACATTGTATGCTGGCAGAAACAGATTCAGAGGAAACAGCAGTACTCATGAAACTACACCAAGCAATAAGAACTAAACTTAACAGTCAGAACCCAAATGGGAAAAAAAAAGACAAGGTAAGGTTTATCAAACAGTAACTGTGGGAACTCATGCCTCTTCCACCTGAAACTTTTACCAAAGCTCCTTCCTGTGCCAGGGGAAGATTGGGGGTTTTTATGTGTATTTGAAAGCAGCCTTGGGCAGTGAGAGTTTGATCCAATCATCCAGAGTGGTTTGGGAGGCACTAAGTGTGGAGATTTTGCTTTTATCCCTCGTGAAGCCCTCTTGGATGTGAGGACTCTGTTTCACACTGTGGTAGTGTAAAATCAGGTTCAGTTACAAGGGAGATATTTTCTTATCTGCACCAGGGCTCCCACACCACCAGCTCAATTCTCAAGCTCCTGCACTGCCCTAAAGCCCCACTGTGGATTCAAGGATGGCTCTCAGCAGTCCTCACCTCTCTGGAAGGACAACACATTGCTCTAATACACATATTTCTAACTGCATCTTGTGTACAAGCACTTCATTATGCAACATTTATAGGATCTCATTCAGCTTTCGCTTCCTTATTTCATTGTATTCATCTGTGTGCTGTTTTTAAAATATTTTTTAAAAGAGATTCAGAGGCTGACTTCTGTGTAAGGGAAACAGCCAAAGAAACTCCTTGTCCGGTTTCAGTGAGAGACACAGAGACAACACACCAAAAAAGAAAGAAAAAAAAATACACAAAAAAACCCCAACTGCAAGTCAAAATATATCATTATAAAAAAGGATACCAAAGATTAAGACCAGGTGAGCCACTGTCCCCACTCTGCTACAACCTCTTTTATGGAACCTTGCAACAGCTGATGTTTTTTTTAAAGTATTGCTTAAACCAAGAGACTGCCCAAGAACCCAAGCTTAGGTGATTTTTGTGTTGACTTTTGCTTAAGTTTGAATTTCCAGTCCATATGGCTGTAAAGAAAAACTGGAAAATGTTAGGGGAATGCTATTATGTAAAAAGAGCCAATAACTTTTTTTAAACTCTCAATATCATTATTCATTATGTTCCTGGTCCATGTTTTTCATTTGTTAGAGGTAAACAAACATTAAATGCAAATAGAACAAATAACAAAGAAATCTTTTAAAACATGTTCCTAAAGCTCTCTGAAACTTTAACATAACACAGTGCACAGAAGCTGGCAAAGAATGGCCTCAGTGAAAATCAGAGGCAATTTCAATAAAATTAGCAAGGCTGGAAAGGAGGCAAGGATGAAGCAAGAGTATCTCTCCTTCTTTTCAGAATGATTCCATCTTCAGATTGCTCTGCCTGTGAGCTCTCCTGCAAAGACAATGCTTGTAATAAGAGTCAAAGCTCCTTGGGCACTGATTGCCTTTTTTTCCTTATTTTTGTTTTGTTTTTACCTGCTCCTCATTGACTGCACAGAAACCTGTGCAGTGGAGTACTCCTCAAGGCTTGGGGATCAAAGTGTTAAACACAATTAAAATAGAATATGAAATTCACTACTAGGAGCACGCTCAAAACACATTGTAAGAGATTGAAAGATAAACTTGCTCTTTCCCCTGGCTGATATCTTTTTCACTCACAACACTAAGAACACTAAGTTAAATTGGTTGAAAACAGTGCTCCTTTCTCCTCTAAAAATACACAGAGCATAATAAAAAATTACCTTGCAATCAGCCCCTTGATGTTTTTAAGGTAGTGGCAGGAACTGATACTGCCCAGAGCAGCAATGAGTTTCTGAGTCCCACTCACAGTAAGAGAAACTGAAACAAGGGATGCATGGAAAATCCATCAGCAGAAACCTACGTGGAGACAAAACCTTTTGGTTTTTGACAGATCTCCAGAGGTCCAAGCACAGCATGTTAATGTTTATGATAGAACTCAGTCAGTCTCCAAGCTTATGTTATTTTGTTTTGCTAAAAGAATATGAGATGTTACAATAATTACTGGTGTTTTTACTGAGTAGCTCTTCTTAGGAGCTTCTCTCAAGTGTAGCTGGTTTTAATTTGTGGAGCGAGGGTGGGCATAGCTTCACATTTATAAAGCTCTAATTGAGAGCATTTCCCTCACAGAGAACAATAACATGACATTTATTTCTTAGAAGTTTTTAAACTGGATATTTTTATTTTCATTGGCAAATTTCTGGAGTGGTTGGTTTTTTTCTATTTCCCCCCCCCCCTTTCTAAGTCCTCTGCTTTTCCAGTGTGACTAAATCCAAAATGTTTGTACCATTAAGATGACAGATGACACGGCCCAAAGGCAAACACACAGGATCATCTGTCAGGTGCTTGGCTCTGCTGTGGTTTACTGAGTGCTTTGCCAGCAAGTCTTAGCACCTTTGTGTGCTTCTATTTCCTTACCTGTAAAATTGAGATAATGACACATACCCTCTTTGTTATAAACTTTGGCATCTCTTCCTTATAAAAATGCTCCGCAGCACTAAAATACAAACACAAATGCTTAGATAACCCTATCCCCCTACATGTGAAGGAGAGTTGGTCAGGGGAGGAATAGTAACCTTTGTCTCAAGGAATCTGGGGTTGGTTTTGGTTTCTAGTCTCTATTCATTTGTTTTTACCTTCCAGAATTGCCTGAAACATCTGCTGAATTGGCACAATGCGAATGGAGAGATTCCACCTCATCCTAATTTTGTCCTGATGCAAAACTGTCAATGTCTGGTGTTTTCAAAGGCAACAAATTTTTTTCTGAGTGCCAGGAATAATCTCCTGCTCTTTGACTCAATCTGTAAGCCCACAGGGTTATGTATTTATTTACTTATTTATTTTGATGTCTCCAAAACAGCAATGCATGTTGCTCTACCAGACTGCATGCTGTAAAACAGTGGAAGCAAATAAACTGCAATTGTTAATGTTAATTGGTCTTACTTTACCATGTCATTTCCAATTTTTTTCAAAATGGAGATTAAAAAGAGTTGGAGAAAAAGCTGTGATTTTGTCATAAGCAATCCAGTTAGTGGAGTGAACTGAAGGGATTTGATTGTTCAAGCTCTGCACAACCAGCGAACCGCACAAATTCACATTAATCTGTCTGTCCACACCCCCTCAGCCTTGTCTGCACAGACTGAGGCTCCTACACAGTGATGGTGGAGGCTCTGGGTGTGCAGACCCATGTGCAGAAAGGCCACACTGCCCTGCACACTCTGTACCACTCACCCATGGCACAAACCTCTGAAAGTGCAGATGCTCAAAGGTCCATAAGCACACAACCCAGTGAGGCCTCAGGTGACCTGCTCAAACAGTGAAGACAATTTTGACTTTTCACTTGTGGTTGATGTGAGGTTTGCTTGTGGAAAACTTCCAATAATAAAACTCAGGAAACACAGTATCTTGCAGATTTGAGAATCCCCTATGACCTAAAAACCAGCTCAACTCACTGACCCTCTAGGACCAAGGCAGAGCTGCATCCCCACAGCACTCTCTCAGTGTGGTCCCCAAACTGAATTTAAAAGACCCAAAGGAGAATGTTCCAGCCTAAATTACCTCATTCATTCAGGATGTTTTCATTAATATCCTGCTTCAATTTTCCAGTTGATAGTTTCATTGGTATTATTCTTAGCAATCCCTCAATAAAACCCTGTATTGTTTTTTTCTAACTCCATGGTGTTTATGCCTCTCACATTCCTACTCACAGTTGTATCCTCGTGCCCTCAGTTTCAGCAGTTCTCAGAAACTGAGCCACTGTCACTTGGGTGCACATAAACACATCCACACATGGACACATAAACTTGGTGATTTTCCCTGAATTCTCACTCAGCCTCATCTGAGGCTCCCAGTCTTGAGGGAGGTTACCATGCTGACCAAAAATTCCTGCCTCCTGCCCATCCTATCTGGGACGTTCTCATTGCCATGCCATTGCACCACAAATTTTTATTTCATTTTCTGTCACTTATCACCTCAGGTCAGCAAAATGTTCTTCTCAATTTCTCCCTCACAATGAGGTTTGCCTCATTTATTGGCATCTCATTTTCCAAATTGCACAGCGCTGGGCTGTCTCCTCTCCACATGCCCATCCTCTGTAGCTCTGTTTGGACACACCTGGCCAGCTCCACTGCCCTCTCCATCTCCCAAGAGACTGACTCCTAAAGGTGTTGTTAGCACAGCCTGCTTTTGGGTCATTACCAGTAGCTAAGAATCAATATAAATCCCATCTTGGTGCCACCCTCTGCTGAACATCTCCCCAAAACACCACACATTGCTGTTAATACTTATCCTTCTACCAGTTTGCAGTCCTTGCAACACAATGTTTATACCCTAACCAATGTGCAAACTTGTTTTGCAAGCAAGAATGTCATGAGAAACCACATCAAATGCATTACTAAAATCATCAGTAAATCCAGCAAATTGCCTTTTATCCACTGATTTTGCAATTCTGTTTTCTAAAAGAAGTTTGGAAAATCTATTTTCTATTCTTATTTTTGCTACTAAGGCTCATTTTTTCCTTCTTCTGTAGAAAAATTTCCATACTGTTCCCTTTTTCCATTCCTACATTCCTGCTGAGATATTCCCAAGACCTTTCATTAATTGCTTAGGAAGACAATATTTGTCATACTTTACCCTCTTTCACAAAAGCTGGTGATAAAGTTGGTGTTTGTTGCAGCTGTGGAGCAGATGTGGGCTCTGAGCTCTGAGATTTTTTCGTTCCCTCTGTGTAACAAAAGTCCAAATTTTTAGGGAAATATAAATGCCAACAGTTAGTAAATTGTGTCACCTAAAAAGCCTAAATGTTTATATTTTTGGGAGTACAGGATTTACCTATAATACCTCAGTGAGCCCAGAACAGGACATCAGCTTCCCTCAACTTGTATAAGGCTTCTGGCACAGATGAAAGTCAGATATCACAAGGGCACCCTGAGTTTTCTAGGTAGCAGGCACCTCAATAATACTGACAGGAGACTGAATTATTCACAGCTGGAACTCTTTTGGCCCCATATGCAGATCAGGAGGTTGCAAAATCCCCATATGACAATGTGAGGGCAGAAGCAGAACAATCACAGACAGCTTGCTCATAGCATTCAAGGCCACACATTTTGTCCTATTTGATGGAAAAAGAAAACTTGTCAGTACAAGACAAGAAATAGGAAATAGGCAAAAAAAAAAAAAATATATATAGTTTGTTAAAGAAGATTCAAAGTCCCAAACCCACTAACAGCAAAATTTACTGCACCTTCAAAATATACATAATTCTGTCTAGAAATCAAGTGCAGGGAAATGGAAAAAGAATATGCACAGACGGCACGATCATATGGCCAACATATGGAAATAAAACAGAATAGCTACTGCTTTTTAAGCTCCACAAGAGCAATGAATGGAAAATGAGTGAGAGACCCCTTTCTCACCCTGTTTATTTCACCAAAGACCCAAGGCTTCCCCAGCCCTCACGGCACACTTTCCCTATCCTTCAGATATTCGTCACTTTTAACTCATAAGAAGTCTTAATACTGATCCATAAGTACTCTAACTATTTTCCTAAGCAAAATCACACAAAGAAGTAGCAGATGAAAGGCAACAGAAGTATTGGCATGCAGTTTCCTAAAACACATCCCCACAACAAGCTCACCATCAGCACTGGGCCCATCCTTCGAGCTAGATGGAAAGAGCAGCATGTGAGCATCACTGTGCCCACACACACCCAACGTGTTTATTAATCACACACAAGTAAAAGCCTGCTAAAATCCCAACATATCTGAAGCCCAGGCGAAATGTTTTAATTAAAGGAAACATATTTTCCTCATTAATACAGTGTAAGATATATCAACAACCATGACATACTCCCGTGGCATGTTATTTTCTTCTCTGTGTGCGAACATCTGTACATTTCCCCAGAAGCTGAATTTGACACATGTGATGCAGGAACAGAAATGTCTTTTCAGTGGAAGTCTAAAGCAAACAGATGTGTCAAGCATCTGCCAACAAGTTATGAGGAAGTTACTCCCGCCCTGGGACATAACTACCTACGCTGCTCTCCTCAGAGGAAAGCCCAGGTTTGTGGAAAAGTCAATTCCATACAATGAGTTGGGGATGGAAGGGACCTTTGGAGATAGCCCAGTCCAACCCCTCTGTCCAAGCAGGGTCAGCTACAGCAGGTTGCTCTGGAGTGTTTCCAGTGCTGTTCTGAGACCCTCCAATGGTGGAGACTCCATGCACACTCTGGGGTAACTCATTACGGTTTTTGAACACTCTCATATTGGAAAAACTACTCAGTATTTAAACTGCATTTCCTGTATTTCAGTTTGCCCAGCACTGAGAAGAGTGGCTCTGCCTCCTTTACTCTCCACCATCTGATATTGATACAAGCTGGCAAAATATCCCTTCAGCCTTGTTTTCTGCCATTCAGGCAGCCTCAGCTCTCTTTGCCTCTCCCCACGTGTCAGATTCTTCTGCCTCTTAATCCTCTCTGTGGCCCTTCCCTGGACTGGCTGCAGTACCACCAACCCTTCCCGTTACTGGGAGCCCCGGACACAGATCCTGGATGTGCCTCACCAGCAATGAGCAGAGGGTAAGAATTCCTTCTCAGCTCCTCCTCAGGCAGCCCAGGATGCTGCAGAGGCACAGAGCTGGCTCAGGGTCAGCTTGTCACCCACCCCCAGCCCCGTGTCCTTCTGTGAAAATCCGTATTTTGGGTAGCTCTAGTTTACAGGGACATTGTTTCCAAATCTGCATAGCTAAGCTCAGGCACATAAATCCATATTGGGCATCAAAATAAAAGCAGGTTTCTATTCCGAGGCACTGCATACCTACAGCTCCCAATGGAGAAAAGTGGAAGTGTTATGATTAAAGCCTTATTTCATGTTTCCAGGTTGCCTGCAGCAAAGCCTTCATCATCAAATTGTGTATAAACGGAGTCTCTGTAAGATGCTACATTTCAACTAAGCTCTAACAAGAACCACTCAAGAGAAAAGTGCATTTCCTTCCAGTTTATTCCTTTGGTTTCAATTGTGATGAGTTACAAACCTATTGTAAGATAGATACCACACAACACAGGGGCACACAGCTCTAAACTAATTCATCCTAAACCAGTGATCTATATGGAAGGTTAGATAATGCTGCATTATGCATGAGAATATCACTTTCTTTATGAACAGCCCCCCACTGCCATGTGCTGGGAGGGCTGAATTAGACATGATGAACATAATAAAGCAAAGGCATCTGTATTTAGGATATCTTTTAAAAAGCACTTGCCTGTCCCTGCACTTTCAATAGGTACCTGCATCCATTCCCTTATTAACTACCACAGACCTCCATAATTCTTAAAATCTCACGTTAAGGAGAATAGCAAAAAAGAGAAAAATAAGATCTTACTGCTAAAGCCAAATTTCTGGCCCCTGGGGTGCCTACTTGCACAAGATAGTAGCAGAATGTAAATGCAGAAATGAGCACTATGGAAATGCTTATGGATGAGGAAATAATATCATGAATTTTGTTATGTCAAGTGAGACCCTATTTATAAACATACAAAAAGCTTCTTGGTATGTAAGTGATGGGAGGCAAGACATTGTTCATTGTACAAATGAGTGCAAAATATGATAAAAAGGAACTGTAGGGCTCTCAGGAAGAATAATGCATGTGCCATTATCATTTTGACACTGAGGACAGTAGTGCATCCATCTCTACTTGCAGAGATCCTGTTCCTACCCTTTGTGAGTCCTGTGAGAGCTTAAGTACATGGTATGTTTTTGGGGGAGGTCTTTGCAAGATCCTGGAGTTCCTCAGCAGCAGCATGATCAAAGCCAAGACTTGAGTATAATAAGGCAGATTTGGTGGAGAGGCACAGGAGGCATGATCTGAATACGCCAGATTTTGGCCTATGTGTGCCAGAGACAATGTGAAACAATCTCACATTGCTTTGAAAGCAGCAGCAGCTTAAGCAGGGTACAGGCAGCTGTTTGCACTGCTGACAGGCCAGGCAGAGACTGCAGCTGAGATGCCTGTTAGTGGTCTTGTGGTTTGCACCATTATCCCCTTTCTCTCCTTAAATAAATGCAATAGCCAATCTATTATATATGCATTTTCTTTCCACTTCCTTCTGTAGTTAACCCCCATTGCACAGGACTCAGGAAAGGTGAGCATTCAAGCAAAGCTGCCAGTCCAGGGTTGGATCCCAGGGTGAAAAGCTGCACTGATTGCCAGCTTTCAAGACAAGACAGAAAGCTGCAAGGCTTGATAGACAATGTCCAAGGTGAGTTTAGACTCCATAGGCTTAAAAACCCCAACCAGCTGGGAGTAAAAGGGTGAGCTGGCTCAATGCTGTCACAGCATTCACTCAGAACTGGGGCAGTGGTGCCTTTCTGCACCAGCCTGTGCAGCCACACAAAGCTCCAGGTGGTTTAAGGAAAGCTAAGGCCAGTTGTGTTCCACTGGCACCATGTTCAAGACAGATTTTGGTGCCTTTACCTTCCCACAGCCAAGGAGCAGCTGGTTTTGGAGGCTGAAAAACACTTTCAGATGGAGAAAATTTCCAAGAAGTTATCAAAGTCAAGTTGCTCTGGAGGACTATGGTGCCTTCACATCTGCTGTACAATACACACATCAGGTTTAGCTTTTCCAAGGACATTGATGGGACTTGGAAACCAAATCCCATTCAGGAGGCACACTCCACACACAGTGCTACAGCAGCCACTGCAGACATCTGTAAACAAGGGACAGTGCCTGAGACGCTGACTGTGCAATGCTAAATATATTTGTTGTTCTCTGTCATTGCTTTAATAGGAGCCACTATAAAGACATCCAGTCACTGGCTTTTTGCTGTTGCACTTTCCTAACCTTGTCAATCTTTGAGTTTGGGATTATCGCATTGAGTAGTTTATCTCCTCTGAAGGAGTAACAAAATGCTGCGGCTCTCAGACCTCTTATCTCACAGACCCTTATCTTTGTTACTTCCAATTGTGCCTGGGGAAAGGATGAGGAGCAGATGAACACCCAGGAATTTAGCACATTATTAGTATTTTGCTTAACCTAGGGGCAAGGAACAAAACAAGTGAGCTGAGTGCTGTGAAGTAGCGCTTAACTTTGTCTCTGGATCTCTGAATCTCGCACATTAAAGGATGGTGCTGCCGTTTGATACCTGCTGCTGCTAAGAGAATGCATAATGATAAAACCACCAGCTAAGCTCTTACATCATTTTACAATCAGGCATCTCAAAAACTGTTTATCTGATCAGCACCAAATTCTGTCAGAGCGTTGACATGTGCATTTCTAAATAATTTCAGTATGTCAACCTGAATAGACACACAGAATCAGAGAGTTAATTATCTTTGACAACTTTGCCAGCTAATTTCCTATTTATATGTACCAAACTAGGGGCCTCTTTTATCCTTCCTTGTCACAAAGAGTTTATCAATCAAATCAAGGCCTAAAATTGGCTGCCAAGGCAGTCTGCCATACCAAAGGGGAGTTTATCTGTTTGAAATCTTTCCGACTACCTAATGACAGCAACATTGACATGAAACATAATAGGCATTGTTTTGAATTGTTCCTCCCCTCTCCCTGCCCCCTCCCTTTTCCCACTCACCGCTGCCTCTTTGGGAGAAGGTGCAGCTCTGGCTGCTCCCTGCCCTGCCCTCCTGCTGCTCCCGATTCCCAAACGTGCCCGAGTGTGGATGCAGCTGTCAGGACCAGCTTTGGGCTGCTCTCAGCTCACCTCCGGATTGGAGCTGACAGAACCTGCCCGTGTCAACTCCATCCTTGTCTCTGCCAATTCCAGCGCATTTGTTGGGGAATATGAACAACGTTAAAAACCACCCACTCCTGCTGACAGGGATTAGATGGCAGAGCTTTGGGTGCATGTTGTCACTACTTTTCCCTGACAGGCAGTTATGTTTTACTTTAATAGCCATACATCTCCTCTCCAGTTCCCTTTAACGGGGTGGAATTTCACAAGGGTACCAAGAGGTTGGCACTTTGTGCATGCTGGTGTTATCCCTCTTCAGGGAACTCCCCCTTACACATACCATATAAAAACATCCTGCATCCCACAGTAAAGGCAACAGGGAAAAAATCCATGCTTGTTGCTGGTACTTTGCTAGGATTTTCTTTCTCATCCTGCCTGGGGAAAGGCCAAGCAGTTGGTAGTTGGATCCTAATGGTCAACTGAACCCACACGGGCAAGTTGTGCTGGAGATGGCAAGATTCTTCACACATGATGGCCCTGATCATTTATGCCACTCTTACTAAATTAAAATAAATTAAAATATAGAACTCTTCAAAAAATTTGAGTTGTTGCTTAGAGAGTCACTACTCCTCGATCAGGCTACACAGGAAAAGTTATCTATTATGTGAGAAAAAGATAAAACACAGTGCTGGTTGTATTCTTGGAAATGGGGCCCTTTTTTTCTCACCAATATAGCCATGTCAACTTGTGGTGGAAGATACCTTAGATACCTTCCTGATATGTAAAAGGAGATAAAATGTCTTCTCTAATGATCTCCATGGTTTCTGAGTATCTCAAGGCTGTTCTCCTCAAAATGAACAAGTGTTAGAATCACATGCTTTTAGTAATCCACTAAACTCTTAAATCTGCAGACATTTTCTGTCTTTAGAAACTGGCTGCCTTACTAATTCCAAACTTTTTACCCCCCCAAAGCAACTTCTCATTCCATCAGTTTCACAACATGGTGGGCACTGTCCAAGCCAGTATCCCTGGCTGGAAGAGGAGCAGCTGAGCTTGTATTCTTTCTTTCTATAGTTGAAGTAGGCATCCAAGATGTGCACCCTGCCCCTTACAGGATGAGTCTCACAGAAGGTACAAAGCATCTGCAATGAAATGACTCATTGCAATGAGGTCTTGAAATCAGATTTTATGTTATTTTATTACTTACTATCTAAAAGAAGAGGTGAGAGGGGGGAAAAAATGACTGGCAGATTCTTTAATGTCACCCAAAAGCCTCAAGGGCCCAATTAATCAGGAAATATGTTTGGCTTTTGGACTTCAGTTGCCCATTCCCTGGGGCTCCTGCAGTGCAGGGGCTGGACATATGTTACTTGCTCACGCTCTAAGAAATTATATTTGCATGGGGAGTGATACCTGCTAGTCCAGAATTAAGATGTCAAGACCTTCTCTCATTCAAATGCCAGCACTCTCAGCTGGAATGTGTCTGGAGAGGGCCCACAACCCAGTGAACAGCTTGGTTCATAACCTTCACCTTCCCACGAGAGTCTGAGGGAAGATCCAGCTGTTTGGGTAACACAGTGGAATAGGAAATGAGAGAGCATGTGTTCCTACACCCTCCTCAGTTCTCACTGAGGAGGATAAAGTGACTCACCACAAATAACCCAGGTAACCAGGAAAAAAAAAAGATTTCATGAACCCACGAAACTGATACTGATTCCTCTCCAGGCCTGCTGAGTCAGTGGAGAAACCTTTTCCACATTTAAAATCAATGGCAAAACTATATCAGGAAGGGTACTTCTTTGTCCCTGGGTATACAAACCTGGGTTGGCTTTGTGCTGCTAAAGCTGTCCTGGTTTCTTTGGAAACAATCAACAGCAACTCTAAAGTTTATGAATTTTTCTCATTTGCATTGCTTGTCCAGAAGATTTGGAACTTTTCAATGGTGCCAACAAAACCAAGTTATTTTAGGACTATTAAAAGGCTGTCTTGTATTCATAGAAAATATGCAGGCAGCCTAGAGGAACTTTCTACAACTTATTCTGGGACACACAAATAAACTTTTCATCTGGCAGCTGTTCCAAGGATCCTACATTCAGAAGGTAAAACAGCAACTGCTGGGTTGCTTTGATCTACTGAGCCACCATAGAAAATCCCTGTTCCAAGATCCCAGTGCCTGCATATGGCATGGTTTTGGGAAGAGCAGCTCTGGAACAGACGAACAGACCTATGCAGAGACAAATGTACTCAAAAACATCCAGTGTGTTCCAGGGAACTTCCAGCAATGGATCTCACACTCCAGCAGCAGAAAAAAATGGCTCATGACACAGCTGGGGCGTGACAGTGAGTGTTAATGTTAATAATGGCTATTATCTTTATTTCCTTGTCCCTGGAAGATAAAAACTCAAGAACATTCCTAAATATGGGAAGTGATTGTGTCCAGACCCCAGAGAACAATCCTTGGTGATTAATCCTGCTGCCCTGGTGTGCTGTGAAGGGCTCCTTAGAATTATTGAAGGATTGATAAGATTTCACCAAATACACACAAAAGCCACAGGCAGGAAACACTGAACACACGTTCAGTGTTTTATTAATGCACGTTTCACTGCATTAATAAAATCACAGTTGCAATAGTGAGAGGTCTCACATACCCAAGAACCAGCTCCCACCAGGGAACTCTCATAAAAAGGAGGAGATTAGCTCTGCCTTTGCCAGGGCTCCCAGCACACACTGTTGGTGATGCAGATCCTTATCCAGTAGAAGATGGGCAGAGATCAGCAATTCATTTCACATTAGCTGTTATTGAACATCAGTCATTACAACCAGCAGAGCCCAGATTTGAGCCAGTGACCTGAGGGTGAAAGGCTGCAGCTTCCCAGGCCGCTGATCATTACGTTTTGACACAACCAATTATTCAAAAACAGTCACTCAGAGCTCAATTAAAATTTCAGTAACTTAACCTTTTCTTTGCTTCTCCCTTCGTCTCCTGCACATCCTGTCCCCCAGTTTAAATAAACTGAACACTTTGTCACTGCACTATATAATTCTGTATTCAAACTGTCAGGACCTACCGTGGTCACCTCTGTCACTGTCTCTGCCAATCCCAACGTGCTTGCTCAGGCCTCTGAACAGTATTAAATGTTCCCCCTGACAGACATTTTGATAACATCACCAAGCACACACATTGAGGCAAATTCCTCCTGACAGCATTCACTCAACAAGCTGAAAACTAAGGAGGGACACGGATTTGTTTTAGTTACTTTGCCTGCGTGATAGATGTTATAATTAACTCTCTGTCTAATACCAAAAAGCTATTGTTAAGTTTCACTGCCTTTGAAGATTCACATTTGTAGCGGCAAACCTCTCAAATGAACACATTTAGCAATGACTGCATTTTTCAGTGATTTCTTAATGTTGCCAAACAGCAGCACTGAATATTTATAGAGTTCCTGTTAAAAAATTACACTAACATTGCTTGTTTTTGCTTTGATCTAGAATTTATTGCCTATGAAGAAAAAAAAAAAAACAACAGACATCCCCCTCTCCCTTGTACACCTTCAGTGCATGCTGGCTGCTTAAGACTGTGTAGAGGCAGGTCAACTCAGGCTCCAAATCCAATTAAATTAATGCAACCTCCTGGACAACATGGAATCATTATTGCTGCAACCATTCTAACATTTATCACATCCACACAGTCATCCATCAGAAACTAAACTCTTAAGTCTCCTATTCTGTGTTCACCATAATGGATCCAGTAATTTTTTTTTTTCTCCAGCAGAAGCAAATGATTATAAACAGACTCTACAGTGCTGTGCCCACCTCCAGTGCCACAAGCAGGGTCTGCACTGCAGTTGAACAAGTGGGTGCCCCTGCCCTGAGAGCTTCAACACCCCTCCAGCCCCCGGGGAGTGCTGAGGAACTGGGACTGACACCAGTTCTGGGGATGCCACCAAGGGTGAGGAGCACGGCTGGGTAAATCACCAGCTTCAGGGACAGCTTCAGCCACAAGGACTCACCCCGTGGTGGGAACCTGGCAGGAAGGAAGTGCTAAAAAAGCTGCTAATAACAGCGTAGAAGTTTGTGTCAAAATAGGTCTCTGTTCAACTCCCATCGATTTCGAGTCCCTTAAACACAACTACCAACGTGTAATTTGCAGCACCACAGATGCCACCTTTGGATTTGGCCCAGGAGGTAACTTCTGACAGCATCATGGGTTTCCCAGTTATGAGAACACACGCTTTTCACTCTCTTTCTGAGAGGCCGCTCTGAGGAGAATATCTCTGATGGAAAAAGCTAAAATAATCCACTCTACAAACACTGATACTGCACTTTCTGAACTGCTGCTCCTCCCATTTCTCCTTGGAACGTGGATGAAGTCAGTCATTTTGGATTTCTACCTGCCAGGAAAATAATAATGAACTAACTAATAGTGCTCTAGGGTTGCCTGCTGCCCCAAGCAGCACAGGTGGCTCCAGTGCTCCAAGGATGTGCCTGATTCCCCTGCTTTCCATACTCTACACAACCCAGCAGAAACAAAGCACTCAGCAACCTCAGCACTCCTGGCTGCCAAATTCACTGGTCCTGGGATGTGATGAAAGCACCTATGCAACTTGAGTTTTGTGATTTTTGAAATAAAGATAAAAACCAAATTGCAACTGGCATTTTTACTCCCCACTCCCGGATTTATCCCTTTCACTACCATTGTGGATCATTCCCACAATGAACTTCACAATCCCCTCATCTTCATTAGCTCTCCAGGCTGAGCTGTTTAATGGCTACAGTGACACAAACAAAGGCGCCACCAGTGTGCCTCGGGGCTGTCTGGCATTTTAAACAGCCTGACCACAAGCTGGACATGTTTCCTATAGAGCTACTGAAGAGTGTGAGCAGAAAGGACAATTTTTCTCTACCACCTTCACATAATGAGTTATTTAAATTACCTTTCTTCTTTTATCATAATGATTTTTTTTAATCTGGAGATTGATTTCACATGAAAACCTGTCACTACCCTTTAAGGAGAAAGCAATATAATGGTTTGGTTTAATAATTATTGTAGTTCCCTAGACTACCCCAAGCACAGACAACAGCCCTGCTCTGATGAAATATAACCAAAGATTGATTATAGAGTTGGTCTCCTCATGTCCTATGCTCCAGGTAGGTGGTGTATTCTCATTTTAATTCTAAATGTGGCATTGGAGTGGTTGGAATTTACTATTGCCATAGTAAACACTGTGTCCCTGTTTCCACTGATAAATATTTCTTTTGGGGTTTATTCTGTAACTTGCTCATAAGCATCCACTTGAAGTTTGGTGGAGAAGTTGAAGAGAACACGATTTTGAAGAATAATAATAATAAAATATTTCAGCTCCTTTAAACTACAAGAGTATTAAGAAAACACAAGTTAAGCAGTTTATGAAGCTTAAATGTTCTGGGCTATTGGTATAATACTTCAAGAAAGTTCTTCTCTCAATGTACACTTCTGTAAAATGCATAACAATACCTGCTTAAATTCAAATTTACCCAGGAGACCAGAATGTCTCTGAAATGCTCGTCCGCTTTATCATGCAAATGTTTTCTTTATCCTACAAACGTTGTTATGGATAAATAAAACAGTTTAAAATTATATATTATACTTTAAGTATATGTGCAATGTTTGAGAGAATAAAGCCTGTGGATTAGATTTTCTGGGCTAGTGTAAAGTGAGGAACTTCAGTCCTGTAACATTTGTTCAGATGTACAGTAGCATCTCTATAGATAAAGCTGAATTTTTTTACAGATTATGGCCTTGATAGACATGTCCAATATATCCTTTCTAGGCTGAAACTTGTGAGTATGCATTGCATTTAATCTGACTTTGCTGCATTAAAACTTGGTGTTCTCAACAGGCCCCAGAAACAGCTGGAGCTGTGACCAACAGCTGGCTCTGCTGCCTGCAGATTTACTCACAGGGATGTCTCCTGGGACAGGGAGATTCCCTGCTTGGAGCCCACAGGAGGGTCAGAATGCAAGGAAATGCTACTCAAAGGTCTGATTTTGGCATGGAAACCTCCCTTAGCACTTGTTCACTCAATATTTGGTCATTCTCTGAGGCACTGCTGGAGGGGCCTGGAAGGAGCTGTTCTGCTGCTGGACCTCCTGCTTCCACCTTTGTACATAAAGATAGAATTTTATTTTATTTTAGCTGAAGAGGTATCACTTGCTTTTTAAGTTATCAGTGGGTATACTTTTTATTACCAGTTCTCATTTAAGCTAGTGAATGTGAACACAACCACTTGTGTACCAGTCTGTGACTTCATTTCTTCCTGCACATCCTTGCCCTCCTGAACCAAATTTCACCAGACTGGGGGAGGTGTGGATGGGGTAGTGTTCCAACATTTGTAAAATTATTCATCTTATTGTTTCTTTGCTTTCTAATAGATATTTCAGCTGGGAGATGCTGTGATTCTTGCTAGCTCTGGGACTGTTTTTAATTCTCTCCCATTTTCAAACAGATATTAACACCAGTAATGCTGGCCAGTGTTGCACCCTTCCTCTGGATGTTGGCAGAGCTGCCTCTCAATTCCTAAAGATCATAATTACCTGCTAGATAAGGGGAGGTTGCTTTGTTTCTTATCACTACCTGGTATAGGGAAAGATTACAAAGGATTTACTGACCAAGCTGCCCACAGGCTGAGAAATTACCTGACATGATGCTCAGGGTGCTCATGATGAATTCAAGAGGAGCCTGTGAAGTTCCCTCTTGAAGTTTATGATTATTTTGGGTTATTTGGTACCACTTTCTCTTACAGTGACAATGTGACCAGCCCAAGATCTGCAGATCTTTTGCTCTGCCTTTGACTCGACCTTCCTTGAGAGGAATTAGAAGTCTTGATGCAGCATTTGTGGGTGATGCTACCCAAATATAGGACAACCCACTTTCTTCCCTGACTTTCAAATGGGTGGTAAAGAAGATGTTGCTGCACAGGTTAATGATTGAACTTCCTCAGTCCTGAGCATCTTTTTAGCATGCTCAATTTCAAATTAAAACCATGTGCCACCAATTTCTCTCAGCGAATGAAAAGATCAAAGCCATCTGCTTGAACTCTTTATATAGATGACACGTGCATTAATTTGTTGTCTTGTCTATTAGCTCTATATTAAATAAAAAAAAAAAAAAGACCATGAATCCATAATGAGATTAAATGGTATTTTTCTACTTGGGAAGCAGAGCATATATTACAGAAAAGAAGAGAGAACACATTCTATATTTGACCCTTGTGTCAAAGGACACCAACTAAACAGAGTGGATCTGTATAATTAATCCCCACTATCATAAGTAGGTTTAAACAAAAGTAAGAGATTTCATAAACGATTGAAAGCAAAGCTCTACACTTCCTTCTCCTTGTGATAACACCATTAATTTAAAACAACCTAGATCTCATCAGCCACTCTATAACAACTATTTGGGGAAAATTATATCTTCATTTTGACCATGCAAAAAACTTATTTTAAAAACAGACTTTATTTTACAAGCCAGCACCAACTTCAAGACAATGCACACATACTGTAATTTGTCCTGTTAAATGGGATGAAAATGGGGTGTGGGCTCTCCTTGGGTTTTGTAGCTCCTGAGGAACCAATAATAAACTTTATATCATAGGAATTTGGACAGAGCTTTAGGGAAACAACAGACCAGAGCATACTGAGGAACCCAAAAGACTACACTCTCACCCCAAAGTTTATCACTGCTAAGGCAAGTCCCACCCATGGCACATACAGTCCTCCCACTTCCAGTGCCTCATTTGATGGAATAAAGGACAAAAATTGCATGTTTTCTGCCAATGAAACAAATGACATCTTGCTGCCTCTCTGCCAAGAAGGATCTGTTACACTTCACTCACTCCCATTTCTCTGTTCTGTTTTGTAAATTCTGTCCTCATTGAAGGGGCTCATTGCTACATAGGTATAATAATTATAGAATTATATACGAATTTAATATTAATGCATCTATAATTATTAGCGCAGTTCATCTTTAGAAGATCTTAATAATACTCAGCTGCATCCTTTCTGTCCACTATTCCCATGTGGATCCCTCTGTAATCTCCTCCAGGTGTCCCAGGAGAGAAACTTCACAACTTAAACATACTCTCTATGCAAAAATACAGTAAATTCATACACTACAAACACCTGGCAGTTGACAGCTTAAGTACAGTTCTGGAGATGTAGGATTTTTCACCTCCAAATACAGACTTTTTTCCCTATCTGCTAAATGCAGATCTAAAGGCAAGGGGCATGGAAAATAGATACCAAACTAGCTAGAAAGTCACATACAGCAGATAAGCACCTTGGAGACTGTAAAGTAGCTCAGATACTTATTTATTTGCTTGAAACAGTCCAAGCAGCTTTTCACTAAGGAATTCTTTTAGCTCACTGCAACCCTTGGAACCAAAGTTGTTTATTTTTAATAATAATAACCAACAGCAATCAACAACACAGCTCACCATCCCAAGTCCAGTATGATCCAAACACAACAATGAAACAAGTTTGGGAACATCTCAAATCTCATCCTCAGCTGCTGCAAGTCAGAATAGTTCTATTTATTGCAAGAAAGTTGTGTTGATTTTTATCACCTGAGAATCTGACCATATCACCCCATATTTACCAAAGAAATCTAACATAATATCAGGCAACCAGTTAAGCAGCTCTTTGTTTTTCTCTCTGATATCCCGTCTCTTCAATTGCTGCAAGCAATTAAATGCCCACCACTTGTTTGAACAACCAAACCAACATAATTACAAATGCATGTTACACTACAACAATTGCATATTAATAAAGGCTTGGGGCCAATTAATCATTACACCATCAATATCTAATTTGCATAAAACTATTCTCTTTAAAGACTCCATGTTTGGGGTGACAGGGTTACCTCATTGATTATGCAAATTCCTCATCAAGCTTTGCAGAAACAGTCAAAAGAAATAAAAAGGCTTGTCTGTTCCAGCCAGCATCCCACTGCTATCAGGCAAGACAAAACTGGGGGGAAAAGCAGAGGAAGAAGGAGAGAAGCAGCAATGTAGACAAGTTTTAAAAGGCTAGACTACAGTTCAGACTTAGGAATATAAAACTGAAAAAAACTGAATCCAGAGTACACCAAATAAGAAGGCACTGGGGGACTTAATTCTTTACAGTCATGTCATCTCACAAACTCCAATTAAACAGCTTAAAACCAGTGTTACACTTTTCCATTTTACCTAGAGCTTCCTTACAGGTACATCCTAAAAGGAGATGTGCCTCCTTGCCTCCTAAACCAAAGTCCTATAGATGAAACCACCAATAATATGATGTGCTCCCCTTGAGAGCTGGGATATTCATTTGCTCCAAGATTTTCTGGAAAAATGCTGGCTTCTTAAGTTAGCAAATTTCTCTTTGAATCTTGGGAAGAATTCTTACACTGACTGTGGGTGACAATTATAATTGCAATATTTTTCCACTTGCAAAACTGGGCTGTGAATTAAACAGGCCACAGCTCAAACCATTCCTGGCTGGCTCTGCAGCAAAAGGCTCTTGTCCTGTCACCCCAAAGTCCTGGCCATGGCACAGCTCAGTGTCACCTGCCAGCTGCTGGGACAAAGCAAAAGGAGCAAAGGACAGCCTGCACCTGCACCCTGAGCAGAAATAACAGTGTTTCTTGACTCCACTTTTGGGCTGATACAAGGAAATTAAGACTGGTCTTTTTCCCCAGGCCTGTGCAAAGTAGGAGCACTGTATTTCCTTCAATTACCAGGAACTAATAACAATTATATAAGCAGATCTCCTGAAGGATAATTAAACGCCTATTTTTATGGTAAAAGAAAGGCACAGCTTCATCTTTCCTCAGAGTAAGAGAACAACATGAAAACAAAGAAAAAGCCTTCAGAAAGCTGAGATTCTCTGTGGCTACAGGCTTTTAGTGCTGCAGTGGGGTGGGCAGCAAGATGGAGAACAGCTAGACCAGGTTTTGCACTATCCAAAGTACACATACCCACAGAAGAGGCCAAATATTTGGAAATTAAAAATAGTGAGAGCAAAAGCAACAAGGCCACCGTGTAGAGAAAGTAGAAGACTTCCCATGGCAAGTACTCAAAAAAACCCCCACCAGTGTAGAATATTTTATACCTGCCACATACTTCATGCTCTATTCTCCATGGATGGCTTTTCAACACCAAAATGGGGGACAAGGTGAAGAGAAGGGAGTTTAAAGTGCAAGCTGCACTCTCTGCTCCAAAAAGCACACTATGCTGATTCAAAAAAAACATTTTCAAAAATGCCTGTGGGTAAATTTGAGCTGCCCACAGCTCCCCAGGGGCAGTCAAACTTGCTGTCGAGCCATTTATGTGGATTTCAGTCAAATTCTAATTTTAGTGTTCATTAAACATGGGTAATTCCCAAGCCAATCCCTGCATCACCTACTACACATAATACCTCTACAATATAGGTCATCCTAGCTTAGAAAACATATACAGACATCAAAGTGCAACCATTTCATTATAAGTATTAACTTTATAAATAATTATGAACTTCTTAATTCCTTACAAGGTGCTGTATAATCACATTTTTTTTTTTAAAAAAAACCCTGACAATAGGAAGAGGGTGGGAGGTTATTGTATATAGGAGTGTGTATGTATATATATATTTATATATTTATGTATGTATATTTACAAACCACCCTCACAAAGGTATTAGAGAAAGAAGAGAGGTCTAAATATGAATCTACTTCAGGCAGAAGGGAAGATGTTTCCTTGAGACACCTTGAAGACAAAGCCTTGGATTCTGCTGCAATATAAACAAAGCCTCAAACCTGCTGTACTAATGTGAGGTGATCTCAGCTCCCTCACTCCTCCAACGAGTTCTCCTGTGCAGAAAGGTCCCAATCACCCATGGTGCTGCTGCTTTCAGGTACTTTGGAGATGCTGGGGTTGAAGTAGAGAAATGGTAGGAAAGCTGTGAGTACCCTGCGCCAAGAGGTGTATGAGCTACAGCCACATCCTTCCTTCCCCTTTTCCCTCACCCTTCTCCAGCCCTGTGACACTGAGGGTGCAGGGCAAACCTTCCATTCTGTGTCTACACCAAGATGTGGCATTTCTTTTGTGTGTCACACAGGAAGATCATGTTTTTGCTCCCTTTTTGGATGTTGCAACAGGGGTATGGATCCATTTGTGCTCCCAGCAGCTCTCTGGAGCTTGCGTGACCAGGCTGAGCCTTGTTACTGCAGAGGGAATTGTTTCACATCTCCACAGAAATGAAACAGGAAGGAGATACTTCAGCACTGTGCTAGATTATGCCAGAACTCATAAAATAATTAAAACAAGCCAATTATATTAGACCAAAGAAGTCTGACACACACAAAGCAGGGAAGATGTTGTAACACTGGATGGAGGGGCTCTACTGACATGAACCCTACAAGAGGATACACTTACCAATGAACGCTGATAAATAATCCAATATTAAACACTTATTTTGTCAAAAGCATGGAAATCCCTGGTGAACTTCAGAGACCTACAAAGATACTGTCTTGGAGCCAGACAAGGGCTGAGCTGGGAAGGAATGGATCTCAGAGCAACAACGAAATTCTGTCCATTTTTTGACAGCTTGCAAGGGGGCCTGTCTGGGTCTTGCCAAAGGAGGGCTCTTGGTGACAGGAGCCAGGCTGGCCCTGACACAGCCCAGAGTCACTGTGCCCTGGGCAGCTGGGGCACACACCTCTGACCACTTCAGATGGCCCCAAAAAGCTTCCTCCAAAGCAACTCTCCATGAGAATCATTGATTATTTCCTTTGAGCAACATCTGCTATTAATCCAATGGCAGCATTTTAAAAATGTGCCCTTGCCCAGCATTAATGCGAGAGAGTGGATTAAATATAGTTTGACTGCTTGCATTTTAACAGCTCCATAGCTAATGTTGTTTATGGGCTGTTGGGTTTCTTTTTATTAATTTATATTGATTTTAAGTGCTCAGAAAAGCAAATCCTGATGGAATGAGCTGGAGCCAGGCACAGCACTGATCAGCAGTAGGCACACATCCCTGCACTGCTGCCAGGGGAACTCATTTGCAGGACACACCTGCTCCTCCACTGCCAGGGCCCCTCAATGTGAGCTCGTTTCTCCAGCCAAAGCAGACCTTGGTTTTCCACAAGGTGAGCCAGCAGCATCTCAGAGACCAGGCTGGGGTTACCCTGCTTCTCTCGGTCTCAGACTAACCTAAGAGTGCTTTTAATGCTGCTTGCAAAAGTCAAGGTAGAAACATTTAGGTCTCTATTCGAGAACAATAAAAACCCCAATGACAATTGCAATATGGCAGAAATTGAACAAAAATACCAAAGTCCCAAGCAATTCACAAAATCTCTGCACTGAGCTGGCCACAAAGTAAAAGCAATTTGCACAGGAACTCAGAGCTGCACAGTTCATGGCCAACTGCTTTCTATCACCTAGAAACAAACCCAGACCCTCCTTCCATCCTTTCCCTCAACACTTTTGCTCAGCTGGTGACTTATACAATCACACAACCTCGCCATTCCTAAGCAATTCAGGGTAAATGAGGCTAATCACTGCTGCTCAGCACAGCTGACTCTTATCCCTTCTCCAATCTTACTTAGGAAATTGCAGTGGGATTGATTATTTGGGATGGGATTTCAACCCCTCACACTCCTTGCTAGGTCACATGTCGTGGTTTATTTATATCTACCTCAGTCATCCTAAGGACAAGTGGAAATTTGTCAGGGCATTTGGACAGAGCAAGAGTTGAGGCAAATGTAAAGGGCATTTTTAGATTTGTTCCTGCCCTGGATCTGCTGCTTTTGTGAAGTTATTGGCTAAACCACTCTTGCTACTTACAGCAGTACAAAGAATGTAAACAGAAAGTTGTGATTGATACAAAGAGCATTGCTAATTAGCTCAGAAGGACACAATTAGTAAAGAAGGAGCCAGTGGGTAAAATGGAGGGAGAAGGAAATGCAGTTATTTATAAATCCTAAGTATGCATAAATAAAACAGATAACAAATAGGAGTGGAAAGAGGAAGAGAATTGAAAGCCACAGATAAAAATGAGAAACTAAGAAATGTAGAAGAGTGATAAAAGAGGTAAAAGGTTTTAAGGGCAGCAGAATTAACAGCACTAAGACTTTATTTTTAGTGTGTTAAAAACATATGGAATTTTAAGAATGAAATAAAAAGATGCCAAAAGGCAGATATGTTCACTAACAGTAACAAGCTTTGTTTAAGGCTGCAAGAGGCACAAACATTGGCAAATTGACAAATATTTACAAAATATCACTTGCAAAGTGAAACAAACATCTAAGTTGGGCAAAGTCAAATGTGCTGAAAAGTCTCTTCCACACAAGAGGAGGCAGGAGGATTTTAGGCAGCTCTCCTCACACAGGGAATGCCATGATCTTTTCAGGCTATAAAGCCTGCACAGAAACTCTGCTTCTTTATTAATCTGCGTGGAAGCTCCCACCATCCAAGCCATGTGCTAATGGGAATGCCATCACTGCTGCAAGGTGCACTTGAGCCAATGCTAACAGAACACAGGAAAAATAAACACCCAGGGAAATCCAGAATATGTTTCTGATCAAGTTGTGTGATTACACAGAGCTGCTTCTGTCTCTTTGTTTCCCAGTTTGTAAAATGAGGAAATAAACATCCCTCTCTGGCAAGTTTTTTAAGTTAAGGAACACCTGAGATGCCCTAGGACTGGAACACAGAGTGTTATGCACAATGCTATACAATATCTAAAGCACTTTTTCAGGGAAGAAAGATTTACCCATCACATAAAAGCACCACACATGTTTCACAGCACTTCAAGGACAAAAAAAGAGCAGAAGAAAAAAGAAAAAATCCACCAAATCCATTTAGATTTTCCATAAAAATCAGAAGGGTGTATGCCCAGCAGCTCCTGACAGCCAGTGGGCACTGAGAACCTACAGCCCTTTCAAAAACTTAGCTTAAATGTTTCTTGGTTTTGACCCAATAAATTCTGCAAAGAAATGAGTAAATACCTCACTTCAGTTCCTATCATCTCAGCTTCCCTCTCTTCCTGGCAGCCCAATAGTGAATTCCTTAAATTTCATTAAAATATACATCTGGTTCCTGCTTTCACAAGGCTATGAAATCTGCAGGTCTTTGCAGACCAAAATCAACTGTTCCCTGTTTAATTCAGCCCTTCTGGCATATGGACTCTAGATTTGAGTCAAAGATCCCCCTCACTCAGCTGACAGCCAGCAGGTTCCTGGGGTATGAGCACTGGTTCAGCTAAAGATTGTGGAAGATTAAGCTTGGCCTGATGATGATGAAGTTTGGAGCTCTGGTACTAGAAAACTACAACTCCCATAAGACATCCTGGCAGTCAGGGTAGAAGCAGATCACATGTCAAAGGGACCCAAAACTTAATTTGGTTCTAAAACCACAAACTCAAGAAGTCCAAGTAGAAACAAGATCCTTCATATGCTTTCCCCCATGGAGAATGAATACTTTTGTGATGATAATGAATTTTCCTCTTAGAAAAATCCATAAATCATGTTTTCTATTAAAAAAATAAATTTTAGAAAAATCTGTGGTAGAAAATTCCAACAGCAATTGGATCCCTTGCAGGATGCCCCATGCCCTTGTCCTGGTCTGTATTCCCTCTCAAACACACATGGCTGGATTGAATTGCTTTGACACTGACAAATATTCCTTTTGGCAGATCCAAAATGCATCATTTTGACTTGGGAGAGTCTCTGCTAAGATAGGTTCACAGGCACTTGACATTTCCTCTCAAGGCTACAAGGAAGCAATGCACTTTTCCTTTCTTCCTCTGAAACCAAAGAGCCAGGCCTCTTATCTTGGATGTGGAAATTGAGATTTTATTCCTACCCATCACATGAGTGTCAGTAAAAAACTCTTCTAAGTGACTGCTCACTGCTGGACACTCCCAGGCTATGGTCTGTCAGAATCCCCTTTTCAAAACTGATAAAACAACTCTCCATAGCAGAAAGAGCAAGTGTGCAGTGCCTAAAACTGCACTGCACTTTGTAAGGCATGTACAGACCATGCTGGGAAGTCAGGGTGAAACGGGCTAACACTGGAATCTCACTGTCCTTCACTCCTGTAACGCAAAGTTGAGAACCTTAGGAAATTATTCTTACCCTGAAAATACAAAGATTGCAATTACCCTTTAAAAAATTAGCACTTAACCTTGTTTGTAAAGGCTAAAAAATCACTACAACCCCACTGTACAGACAGACACGCTGCCACCTCCAGCAAATCCCAAATCCCAATGTCTCATTGGAGTTAGACAAAGGTCGTGCCTTTGCCACCCTGATTCAAAAGTTTCTGTACCTCAAGAGTGGCTATTTTCCACCTCCTGCGACCTTGAGAAACGCTGTTCCCTCCAGGCATGCCAATAGTTGTAAACCAGGGAGCGCAGTAGGAAATGGATATGGATAGAGTGAAAGTGATTCTGTTGTCCTTTCACACACCCTCCGTGAGATGTTGAATGTGTTTGAATGTGATCCATCAAGACATTGATCCCTTGGGGAAGTGGAGATGTGTAAGGAAACTTCAAGTGCTTTCTAACCAGATCTAGCTCCAGGAGAATGTACTGAGCAGTACAGTAAGAAGATACATACATTATCGATAGTCCCATGTCATGGGACAAATCACAGCAGAGGTGAGGGGAAATCAGATGTGTTCTGGGGCTCTGGAGGTTACACAGTCACTCAAAACAATTTCTCCTTGAAAAGTCATGAGCAAACTGCTCTGTTGTGGTCTTTTTAGCTACCCTGTGCTAAACTCAGCTGGAAGAATAGAACAATACATTTTAATAAAACATTTTACAGGAAACACTGCAAAGAGGGTATTCTGTTTTGAAGCTGCCAAATTCCATAATTAAAAGAAAAATGTATGATTAGTTATAAGAATTTTCTGCTTATGTTTAAGACCCAAAGAATTAAATCAAAATCCTTAAAAGCCATCACTAAATGAAGGAAATGCAGGAGCTGGCCCTAGCAGTGAAGTCTGTCACCAACACAGGCTTTATCCAGCTTAAGCCACTTCATTCTTTGATCAGAGAAGAGTGGCTTGTGTGGGTTTATTTTAGAAGGCTGGCAAGTGTCTCAGCTAGGACAGCTGTGTGCTCAGGGCTCATCTCAGGAGTAATCCCACTTTCCCCTTCCCCCTCTTGCCAAAGCCCAGGGCCTGGGGTCACAGAGGTCCTGCCAAGAGCCAGGTCACATTCTGGCCAGCAGGTGATGTCACAGGGTTTGGGTTTGCTCACAAGCCCACTGCGAGAAGCAGCATCCAGGCCAAGGAGAGAGCGCTACAACTGCCTCATTTACTCCAGTCCCAAGACCAAGAGATGCCTCCTTCAGGCTGTGTGTCCTGTCAAACTGGGAAGATGGGGGAGAAAGCGCCTTCCACAGGCACTGCCTCTGCCTTGCTCTCACCCAGAACCCAGGTGCACACAGCTCCTGTGAGCCCAGAGCTGCCAGAGGCTCTGCTGCCACACTGCCAGCAAAACCAGCCCTAAAAGAGGGAGTTTCTCCCTCAACACGAGGTCAGGCTGAAGGCTCAGCAATCCATTCCACTGGCACCAAACATCTCAGAGCATGGCCTGCACTGCATCAGCCTGAGCACTGAGTATAAGGTGCAGAATCAGACTTAATTGTCACTGATTGTATTCCAGGACCAAGGAGTGAAGCCTTCTAAACCTTGCTTATCCACAGTGATCTGCCCTCTGGACTGAGAGGAATAAAGAGCCCTCCCATCTAAGCCACAAGAATCAATAGCAAACCCTTTCAGATCCTAATGGTGACAGCTTAGGACATCTCCACCCAGGCAGAAGTGCTTGCAGGATCACGCCTCTGTTTAGCTTTTGTTTTCTAAGGAGGGATTTATTGAACATGAAGCTGAACATCTTGTATAGATGCTTTTACATGCTTACTTTCACAAGGTCTGACTTTCTGCAGTGCTTATTGTTGGTGATACAGGTCTTCAGTGATGGCATTTTGGATTTAAGTCAGATCTAAATTTGATTGGCTAATTTATCAGCTCAATTTCTAAAGAACCTGGGACAATGGAGCCCCTAACCATAAAAAATGTGACACTGCTCTTTGATTACCAGCTGGGATCTCCAAGCTCTTTTGGCCTACAAAGCGACAGTTTTTCAAAATATACAGCAACTAATATTTCATCTCAGCTGGCAAGGCTCCATAAAATGGTTTGGACCCTACAGTGCACTTAAACCCTTTGATAAACAGACTCTATAGATGGAGCAGATGGTGGTTCAGGAGTTCAAAATGCTCAAATTTCCAGCTGAACATAAAATAACCTGTAGGCAGAAGCAGAATAACATCTGAACAGGTTGGAACTATGTCTGTGATAGTCTGTTCTACTTGTTAAATGCTGAGGGAGAGCTGGTCTGAAACAGGGATATGGGATTGGTTGGGATCATTTATTTCTATGGGAGAAAACATCCAGTCCTCTGCAGTCACAGAGCAGCTGCATCATTGAGTAGCCCTTTTTACAAGCCAGCCTGGTTCCATCATGACAGCATTTGGCTGTCATGCTCCCATCACTTCATTTGGAAGGCTGTAGGTAAATCTAATTGCTCCAAGGGACAGACATGGACATTTAACCTACCTTTTAAGAGTATTTACAACAACACTGAAGATTTGACCTCTCCTCATTACCTTTCAAAAGGAGATGTCTGCAGAAAGACAGGTCACAGCCATGTGTAAGAAAGCCAAGAGCTGACTGGCTTTTGAGCTGAGATGCAAAGATAGAAAAGAAGCCAAATTCTACAGGCTGCCAGTGCTGAGTGTGCACGATGTGAGCCACAGCTCCCCACGGAGCCCACAGACCCAAAGCCTCCATGAGGACAAAGTTCAAAAGCATTTCACACTGGGGAGAGGTCTGCAAGATTCACCTCAACCACACTCCTGCAGTGTTTTCCTTTTCCAGGATATAAATGATCCCTTGGAAAACATGACTGGCTGGGCAAAACGGGAGGTGCTGAGCTAGCCATGTCTCTGTGCGAGCCAAATCCCCCTCCTGGGACTCTGCTGCCCCAGAACAAGCTTCTCCTGCAGGAAACTGCCAAGTGTAGCTCCAGGAGCTGCCAATTTCCAACCAGAAGAGCTGAAAACCTTGCACAGGTCTGGACAATTTGATCCTAAAATCCCTTACTCTTTTTGAGTCGTCTCTGTTAAGTCGATGGATCTGCTTACCTGGGTGCATATCAGTTACAGGAAGAAAGAACACCAATGCTGAGTGTAACTTAGTGACAGCGGTTGCAAAGGGGAAGGAAAACAAAGAACTTCTCATATGCCAAATATTAAACCTTCCATTTTCATGCTTTTCTTCCTTTCAGAGCTGGATTTTGACTAGCAGTGACAGTAGTTATAGTGCCCAACAGAAAAGCAGGCGTTCTGGCACCACATCACCCTAATATAAAAAATATTAACTCAGGCTTAGTAACTGTACAATTTCCTGGTGTTCTTTTAAAAATTGGGAGAAATAAAAGGATCTGTGTCAAACATGCACATCTAATGAGTCCCATGACCTAATCTGGAAAAGACTCATCAGGATACTGAAAAAAGCCAGACGTGAGGCACTACACAGAGTTCTGCTCCTTATTGTTGAATTCCAAGGCATACAGCAAGGTATCCCAAAATAATTACCAAACCATTTGTTACTTTTGAAAACAGAAGCTGTCCAGGATATTCTGGTGTCCCTCATGCATCTGATACCCTCAATTATTCAATGAAACACAGAACATCAGCATCCAAGTACCAGGTCCTCTCTCTGCTACAGCTCAGGCCATCAGCCTAAGGAATACTGGAGTGAACCTTTGATAAATTTAAAAAACAAACCTCTTGTTTCTGGTAGTCCTTCCTTCTCTCCTTGAATTAGCTAATAAAAAAGTAAGGCTTTTTGTTTTCCCTATTAAAAAAAAAAAAAAAAGGCAGGAAAAATGAGTATTTCCAGAAATTAAATGGCAAGTTGTGTTATTTTTAGGGGGTTAGATGACAGGAGGCATCACATTTGAAAGTACTCACTTGATCAAAGAGCCCTAAAAGGATTCAGCAGTACTGAGAACTATATATCAAATAGGATTATGACAGAATTAAGGGACTGAGCCATTTATAACTTAGGGCAGTCTCCCTCTTTGAAGCCTGCCTTGGTAATTGATCCATTTTTCTATAAACCAGAACCATAGCATTGCATTAAAAATCTGTATCTATTCCAGAACTATTAGCTTTCCACAAGATAATCAGGGGAAAAGGTAACATTTGTATGTGACACTAGAATTTTCACTTGAAAAAGGAAATAGTCATGACATCTAAACAGAGAGAACATTTTTCTATCAGCATTACCGTGTCCAACAAATTCTCTTCTGCAGCATGTCAAAGCACCAGTTGTGCATTAAGGAAACATAAATCACACAAAAGAAGTGGAAACTATTGTTTTGTGTTAGACAAATTGAAAAGGATGTGAATGCATCAGTGGCACTTATTTTACTTCTTGGGATGCACAAATAGTGCTGAGAGGAAATCTAAGGCACACACAAATCAGTTCAGATGCTCTTACTCTTGCCTTTGTTTGTGGGGACACTCTCCTCAGGAGAAATCCTGGCCCTGGGGAGGTCAAGAGCAAAACTCCCAAAACCACCAAAAGCTACAAATGGACTGCAAGAAGCAGAAATTCCTTGTTTGGCATTAAGGTACCCCTATATTCATTAATTTATTAGATGCATTAGTGTAACTAAAGAGGAGGAAAAATTCCAGCTACAGACTCCAAAACCCATCACATTTATTTAAAGCTCTTTGTTCAGCCAGGGTTTTATGGACTTAGTGCTGCCATGTGTCTGTATCATCCCACAGCAGGCAGCCCCACCTTTTCAGATGATGCAGATATAAATAGGACCAACACTGGCATGTCTGAAATTCAGAGAATATTTTCACCACTTAATATAACTGCTGGGGAAAAAGTTAATGGGCTGACTTGTGCAGGCACTTTGCTTTATTGTCTGGTAGCTCTGACCTGCCATCATTGCCTGTGACAGGAACCTCAGAATCCAAAATTCAGAGTGGGTAGCAAAAATCTGCTCCTTTCCCTCTGCATGTGGCTTCATCTTAAGAAGCACCACTGCAACTAAACCCATGAGAATGCCCAGATGCAGGTCTGCTTACACACACATAGACAGGGAAAACACGACTACTCAGCTCTTTTACTGAATAATTCATTCACAGTCACCTAAACTTCCACTTTTATTAACACACACCTTGGTATGATTTAGCCCATTTTTCAGGGAGTGTCTCACAGCTCTGTTATCCCGAGAGGGCAGAGGCTGTGCTGGAGCAGGAGATTCTCCCCTGCTATTAATAGAAGGTGCACCTGGCAAAATCTTAGCTGCTTCTACACATGTATTGCATGTGTGCACACAACAAATGGAAAAACCTTTACTGTAAGTGTCCTTGTGAGGTGGCAAGGATGTACATAGACTAATTCATAGGTGCATGGCAACTGCAGATCATCTACAACTTTAGATCCCACCTTTTCCACATTTAGCTCTTGTATATATACTATGTACTGAGTCAAATTGCTCACCCACCATCAAAAATTTTAAGAGTTTTCTCTGCTGATTTAAGCAGGTGTAGAAACAAGATATTAGGGGCTGCTCTGTGTGCAGCCAGATTGAGATGGGGCACTTCACAACAGGCGAAAACTTGTTGTTTGGTTTTTTTTTCTCCTGGTTTTCTTTGATAATTAAAATATTTCTTTGATAATTAAAATATTTTTCTCCTGTTTTTTTTTTTTTATGATTAAAATATTGTCCTGCTTTTGAGGTGAGGAAAAAAATACACATACACATTTTAAATATATTTAAATATGAGAAATTCTGTAGCTCCTCTGATGGATTACATACTCCCATTTAGAAAAATAAATAGGAAATTTTGAATCTGAATAATCCTTCTTTCTAATGTTGGAAAAAATAGAAGCTTTTGCTCAAAAACCATAAAAAATTGTAAGCATTCTTAATCTGTGTCCATTTATTATTCACTTAGGTTCCCAGCCAAATTCATCCTCAAAGTCAGCAAAATCCACTCAACTTCATATTCTTGCACTTCAAATTAATTTTTCCCTCTTGCCTACTGCAGAGGTAAACAAACACCATTTGACCTTGTACTGATTTCTCTGATGAATTTCCCATTTAAGCCCCACTCTGAGGGGTTTAAGGGGGATATATGAGATCCATGGCATTCGTGCAGGCCCTTTACACAGGGTTGGGTTTCTCCGTTACCACACAAAATTATGAAAACAATCCTCTCCTAACCATTCACTTCAGCCCCAATTACCATAGACCCCATCACAGCCAGCTGAGTTACCCCAGCAGATCCAATCTCCACCATGATCAACCCAAACTCTGCATTACATGTTGTCTATGTTCCTCCCATTTAAAAATATTTACATAAGCTTGGATTTCAGCAATATTTACAGTTACAAAACAGCAATTTCTGTCAGAACAGTTCCATCCCAATTTCTGTCACAACAGTTCATCCCAATTCATGAACCACGGCTCAAAATGTCACTGAAATTGCATGGGCATGGTTAGTTTGTTAATTCTGTGTTCTGCTTGTTTCTCTTAAAATCAAATGAAACTTGACTTGCTTATTTATTTATTTTTGCTAGAAGCCTTTCATAACAACACTGCTTTTACGGGGAAGAAACAAGGGTTGGTTTAACTTTTTATTAACTTCTTACCTCATAGCTTTAGACAGCAAACTCAGTCCCACAATGTGACTACACCTGAAAACCTACACCTGAAAAAGTGTGTGGGACTGGTGACAACTCATTGCCACGCTAGACCACATCCAGGGATGCAGGGACACTGCACATGGACATGCTGGCAGGCCTTTCACTCCATTTCTCCAGTGAAAGAAGGGATTTAGGGGGAAATCCCAGCCCCAGAAAACAATAAATGAGAGGTTTGCACTTCAGTGCACTCAGCTCTCAGTCTCCTGAGTGAGATTAGCCCACATTTAATGGGCCAGCGTTAAGTTTCGAGCACTGGTGTTCAACAGGAGCAGTGTAAAAGTGTGAGCTTTCCAGAGAGAGCTGATTCCATGGCAAAACTGATGCAAACTGCAGGGAAATGCTGTTATTACACTACACACAATTACACTATCACCCAGAGACTCCAATTAACAGCATAGTCTCATTGTACAGCCCTGGCTTCAAAGGGAGTTTGATTTAAATAGACAAGGCAGGTAACTGAAGCCTTAGGATATACACTGTACAACTGAGAAATGAGGCAAAAGTAATTAAGTGACTTGACCAGGATCATACAGGAAATCTTTGGCTGAGCCAGACCCTGATTCCCATTATGCTCAGCCCTTGCCTGCAGCCATAATTACAGCAGCATTCTTCTGCTCTGACCTCAGCCGAGCTGCAAATGCACGCACACGTCAAAGGCATGGCCCCAGCCCTTCATCCCTGCTCCACGGCGCTGCCAAGCAAGACAAAGTCCCAAGAAAAGAGAAAAATGGCTTTCAAGTGCATTTCCACACCTGCTGGTGTGTAATCCACGAGGCCATTTGTGTCTCCATCCCAGCAGAGGCACAGCATCCCCCCAGTAACTTCACACAGCTCTGGGACCATTCCCCAGACCATTCCCTTTCAGCAGCCACCAGCTAATCCAGCAGTTTGAGTGTGTTAAAAACACTGAGTTTCATATGCTATAGCTCCAGAATATATGAATTTTTAATTTTTTTTTTTTTTGTATTTCATTAGTGATTACATTTTCACAGGAAATCCACTAAAAATATTAGTGGTGGCTTGGGCAAATGCAGCCTTGAAAACATTAATTGACACTTGAAGTTGCCAACATTGTAAATTATCAGGATCTGCTGTAATTTCAAGGAAAAAAAAAAAAAAAGAAAAGGAATAAAATGAGGGATTTCAATAACTTTTGTTCCTTTTTTTCTTTTAAAAATTACATTAGGATATATCTAATATACTTCTTGCCCCACTTTCAGCTTCTGATGTAAGGTTGCCAAAAAAGCTTAATTGAAGGATATAAATACTTTTCTCCCTTCCTTTCTGTAACTGCTACCAAAGGAAAAGCTCTCCAATACAGTCTATTGTTAAAATTAATATGAAACAGTCCACTCTAAAATCTGGGAATACCACACCATCAGCTACTAGAAACTGCCACAGTTCCTCTAGCACTTACTGCAGCTGAGTAAAAAAACCTCTGAAAGAGGTTCCCAAAACCTCTGAAAGATACAACAAAACCAGACCTGCCAGCAGAAGGTCAATTGTCATGTGGAGAGCTTGTCTGTACAAACAGGCACAGCATCTCTCAGCTCCTATGAGCTCTTTCCTTCTTCTTACTGATTTTTGTAACAACAGATAGGATACAAGTGCCTGGATCAGCAGGCTGACAGAGATCCACCAACAGATAAGTGGGTTTAGCTTATCTCCTGTTAATCCAGCATTACTTAACTCACAAATTAATTCTGATATAGTTGATTGAAACAGAAGCACATTGTCTTGTGTGAGGATCTTTTCATTTAATGCAGTATTTTCTCTTTCGGTGAGCACTCACTAAAAAATGAAATCCTGTTACCTCACAGGAGAGTGTTACAGCCCAGGTAGTGAGGAAAAAAGCTTTGAACATGTGAACCAACTGCAAAAAAGCAGTGCTGGGTTAACCATGATCATCAATATACCTTTTCTCCACATCTCCACTGACAGAAAACTGTTTAAATCTGTAGATGATATCATCTCCTCCAGGCTGGGGCTGAGCACACACTAATTTGCCCAGTTCGGTGGGGAGCAGGGAAACAAAAAGTTTTTGCCAAAGCTTTTCCCACTGAGCTACAACTTCCCATATATCCTGATCTCTGGGCTGTGCAAACTTCAGCACCTCACCCATAAACCACCCATGATCCCAGGTCTGGAAATTCTGCGCACACCCTGTCCTGCACTGGCCTTCCTCCAGGCCCGTGGGCACAGGTGCAGTTACCTGTAAGCACAGGAAAATACACAGATCAAAAATATACATATCAAGGACTTACATTAAGAAGACAAGCCACCTAGGAGAAGCATTACATTTTTAAGCAAATTATTCATGATGAATGAAAGGCAAAGAGTGCAGATTAATTATCCCACTCGCTCCTCCAGCGCTGCTTAGCGAGATGTGACTCCTGCAGAAAGGCAACACTGCAGCATAATTGTCTTAAAAGCTCTCTGTAGCTTAGTGAGATTTAGCCTGTTAGTGTGATAAATCTGCATCAAGCAGAAGCACACAGGGCACCAGCAGAGCTCAGGTGGTGTGTGCTGCCTCACCACCACCTTTTCTGAGGTGCTGTCACAGTGGCACAGAGAGACAGAGAGATCCAACAATGATGTTAATTTTGCAAGGTGAAGGCCCATTGCATGACTGATTATATTGCTGATTTAACCTTAGCATTCAGACTTAGCATATTTCAGGGCTATCCTTTACTCAAGTTTCTGAAAGCAGGAACTGTATAAAAATGTTCACATTTTCTTAGCAGGCAATTTTTCTAAGATTTATAGTGACATTCCAGTTTGTTTATCGATCTGTTCACAACGAAACGGAAATGAGCACTTTGCTTCCCCCACACCCGTGCCCAGTGCCAGGTTAACACTTTTACATGCCATCAGGTGAGCTCAAAGCATAAATTCCTTCAAAACTAAAACCAAGACAGCCTCCAAATCTTTTAGATTAACATTACTTGCAAGAGAACCACTAAAGATCTTATTTTTGAGGCAGATATTTACTACTTTCTGATTCTACTGAGTGTCACAGAAGAGGCTATCATTTCCTCCCTGAAAACCCAGCCACTTTACTGCTGGGTTTTGCTTGAGAAAAGAGCATGCCTTTATTTTGTTTTAGTACACTGCTGCCATTATGAGCGTTTCATAATTGCCACGAACTCCCTGAAATCAGTTGTTTCTACAATTAGTGACTGATTACACACAGCACTAAACATTGCAGGCAACAGTTCATTAACTCCTGGTACCAGACAGCATGAAAGGACTCAGGTTTAATTCAATCAGCTTTGTCCAGAGAACTGCACACACAGCGTGTTGGGGATGGGGGGAAGGGTTTGTGTGTGCATGTGCAGAAATATTCCTGAAAAAATTCCTGAACTTCAAGAAAGCTCCCAATCCTGACCTGAATTAAACGCAACTGGATTTATAGGTGGCCTAACCAAACCTTCAGATCTAGACAGCATGAAACACTTCAGATGAATTCTCCAAAGTCAGAGAGATTCTCCATCCTTGGCTGACCTGTGGGTTTCCCTGTAGCCCAGCTGTGACACTGCTCCACATTCACCTGTAAAAAGACAACTGAGGACTAAGGGTCAAATGATTCCCTACAAGGAATTATTTCACAGCCTCTCTTTTTGAAGAGCATCTATAAACACACCATAATTAATCCAGGTATTTGTCTTCTTTAGGTTATGATCTGGATTCATCACATAATGGCACGTGATTTATAGCACATAACCTCTGCTGCCTGCTTGGGAAGCAGAGGAAATCTCTGCATCCACACAGCCTTTCAGTTATCGACCTGGGTGTTAGTAGGGCCAAAAAGATAGCGACAGCCGCCAGTAAAAAAAGCAATCAAACAACATCCATTGACAGAACTCACCAGTCCCCATGGACTGGCTGCAACTTCTCAGTTTCAATGTCCAAATATAGTAGGGTAATCACAGGGCTGATGTATCCGCTGTCCAGTCTCCACTTATCAGCACTTTTTTTTTCTCTTTTCTTTTTTACCATGGAGATTAAAGGACTAATTCCAGAGAGGAGTTCAGCAGTGGAAATGAAAGCAGGAATAATAATACAAACAATAGTCAGGAAGGTTTTGTTTTTAATGAAAAGAAATGCCTTGTTTAAGCATCCTGAAGTCAGATGAAAAATTCTCATTGACCTCTCAGGAGGTTAAAATCAGGTTCTTAAAGACATTACTCAGTGCCCCAGGAAACGCTTCAATTCATTTATGATATAATCTCTTCCAAAAGAGAACTTTAGCAGTAAAAAAAGCTTATGTGTTGTCTAGGTGGAACTCAGCTATTCTGGCTGAAAATCAAATGTCATCTTCAAAAGTCCTAAGGAGCCTCTCTCAGGCTGCATTGAGTTATTACAGATGACTCTTTATCCAGAAAAAATCACAGTAACAAGCTTGTTCACCATAAAAGTCAATACACTCTTCCAAGAGCAAGACTTGTTGATCAGCCTTTAAGACCTTAACATTGTGCACTGTCCAAAAGTGAGCCCTTCCAGGGTCCAAGGCAAACCTTAGACCCACTCATAAGGAAAAAATCATCTTAAGCATGTGGTGTGGATGAAAAGTGTGATGGAAATGTCTTTCCTACAAGGATCTGGATTGTGGATCCACAGACCTGAGAGTTAGTCTGGGCTGTTATTGTTCTCTTGGCATGAGCAGCCAGTCCCATTTCATGCCTCACATACCATGGAGCCAGAGCTCAAACTAAATGCTGCAAGCGAAGTAATAAACAGATTTGTCTACTTTTCAGTGAAAGACATTCAAATGAATGAATCCCAAAACATCATGTAGAGACAAACAAAGGTGCCACTAACAAGACTGTCCCTTTTGTCTGTGGTACTTCTTCAGTGTGCACAGAGACAGGTTCTCAGACTACTTTAAACCAGTGCTGTGGGTACACATAACTAAAAGTCTTATTGTCTCTAAAGTGACTGTTGAGGAACTAAAGGAGATGTCATGGACTTCAATTCCTGACCATAATCCTTGGGCCCAAAATAACTTCTCAGAAAAGGGCTAATGTGATACAGAAGAAAAAGGAGAGGAATTCGGTTCCGAAATGGAGGGAAAGTGAATCAGTTCAGGAACATTAGTTGGAAACTTCAACCAAAAAAACCTGCATTTCTTTAAGAACTTGGCCTTAGACTTTAATTATGTGTCTCTGTAGTACTATCTCTTTTCTTTCTGCAAGCTATCCTTCCATGAGAAATAGGCATCCAAATGAGAGATAAAAGCATGTTGCAGATCAAGAAATTGTATGAGTACTTACTGTATGGAAGCTGAAGAAACACAGACATATTTTCCAGGCTTTTCACTAATTACAACCTCTTACATAACCACGATTGCCTGCTAGGCCTGGACATATGTTATTATAAAGCTTTCCCCAACTCATCCAAGGCTATAAACCATGGTTAGCAAATAAAACTCTCACTGAAGTTTCATGTTGCCTCCCATGTAAGCAGAGGGTAGATGACCTCATTAAGAATGCACACGACCTCTGGCTGATGTGCTGGAGCTGCCACAGGCTGCAAAGGAAGGCGCAGACACGGTTGGATTTCTGCTTCCGTCCCAATCTTTAAGCGTTGGCTACTGCTGCTTTAAATATTTATAGCAGATGCAGGAAGTGTGGCTTGAATATAATGGAAAGAGAGAGATGGTGAGAAACTCATTCTCTCCAACTTTTGTTTCACTTTAATCCCTGGTTGCTGGAAGTCAGGAATTTTGATACGATATGTTAGTGCTAACAGTGGCGGCTGCAGATTTAGTAGGCTCTGGGTCCCTTAGCATAGGGTTAAATGTCAAAAGCAGAGGAGGAAGCTGTCTGCAGTGAATGTGAATTAAGTTTTTCCTTCCTCAGCAAACCAGAAAAAAAAAAGGCATAAACTTCTGTAGCACTGCATTGTAATACCTAATGTCTACTTCAAGACATCACAGGGACAGTCATCACTGCTGAGCTGCTGCACTACCTGTGAAGGAAACCCCTGGTGCCACAGGGGCTGCCTTTGTTTCAAGGTGTTCACTCTAAATCTCATCTTGCCTTTCTAAGAGTCCATCATTTATCCCCCTCCCCTTCTGGCCTGGCCACATACAACATAAATAAAACATTATTAATTATATTAATCAATGATGAGGCATCCTGTTCTTATAATCAATCCCATTCATTACAGTGGAATCTCACATAATTATGAACGTCTGTTAGGAGTCAAGCTGTTAGTTTAGAGCCAATAACAGTTATTAGCCAATAATGATATTCCCCCCTCCTTACAGAGGGAGCATCTTTATCCTGTGAGCTCAAGGTTCCATTGGAAGAGGACCCAGCTGTTCTCAGAGCTGGAAGAAGGGTCCCTCTGACAGTGTAACACTGATCAGATGGGCAGATGTCATTGCCTGCACTGTCTAGCATGGGAAACTGAGGCAGGAAACGTTACCTGACAGAAACATGCTGACATGAGGGCTGGCAATAAAACCAGATCTTTCTGCTCCAGCAATAGGGGAAGTTCTTATCCAAAAAGCTTTTCCTAAGAGCAAACATACCCTGACTAGGCTTGACTCCAACAAGGCTGTGTTACATTATGATGACGATGGAGCTGAGGGAACAGTAAAAAGGAAGATTTTTATGACTTTTAAAAAAGAGGGGAAGATGTCTTTACTCTAATTTGTCAGTGGATTTGACAGACTCAAGAACAAGTGGGTATTGTTGACAACATCCTCAAGACAAGAACTCATAGTGCCAAGGTTATTTATCTCTGACTTTCTGGATCCAGAAAAAGGGTATTTGTCTCTGGGAGCTTTGGTAGACTGAAACCCTGAGAGATGCCCATTATGAAAGGCCAGGAGGACCTCAGGGAGAACACTCCCTCTCTGTGGGTGTTGGGGAAGGCCCCATGACAGTATCTGCTGCTGAATTCTTCCAGATGTTGAAGATGGAGCTCAGACTTGGTTCCACAGCTCACTCTTGCCTTCTGTTTTACAAGAATAAAAGGGGACTCACAGAAAGATCTGCAATTACAAGACCAAACTGTGCTTTGGGTGATGACAGAGTAAAGGAGGTTATTGGGCAGAAAAGATTCAAAATTTACCTGTCTGGTTTTCCATTTGATTTCTTTTTCTAGGCCAAAAAGAATTTTCTCACAAAACGAGCATTGGAAAATTACAGAATCAAAAGGAACATTTCTAGTCAAGCCATCCTGCAAGCACTGGAATTTACAGTGATTACCTTCTACCCTCCCCTGGGTCTCAAATGTAAGCTCCTGAAGGGATTCTCCTCTGTCTGGTGAGAGCTGAATGTACCCACACATCATTTTCCACAAAAGTTGAAAGCACTGAACCTTGAAACCCCTGTTATCTGTCACATTTTGTCAAATAGGCCCCAACACAGAAGTCACTGGGGAAGGGATACAACAGACATATGCAGACTAAAAGGAGTGATAAACAAGCCTTTAGGAAAAGAAGATAAAAAGGAAACCAGAAAAATTATGAAAGTGTATAGCTGATAAAAGAAAAAGTCTGCACTCTGAAAATTCAAAGTTTCACAGCAGTGCCTAGAATTATTAGACTGAAAAATTCCAGTCTTATTTTACAACACAAGTTTTCTAAGTTTAAATAAAGGAAAATTATCTGAAACCCTAGTTCTGCTCAGACCCTCTCCAGTTGATGATTTTTGTGTCAAAAAAAAAAAAAAAGCTATGCAGTTTGCAACGACAAGAAAATAAGCACATGAGGTTATAATTTCCCTTTGTTCTGCAAGAGAAATTTCCAGAGAAGATGGAGCTGCTGGTTATTTCCATCCTCTAATTAAGACACACAGCAATTCTGTTTGGCCTGACATACTCTCAAAAGGAGTACAGGCATGTAGCATGTTAGAGATAGTAACTGGAACAGCTCCTCTAAAAGCCTCTAAAATTATACGAAAAAGAACACTTTGATCCCTTCTGACCTACCAGGGAGTTCCCACATCAGCATGAAAACCTGACTCTAAAACCACCTGGAGATCTTGGGTCACCAGGAGCCCTTGGCTCCTCTCAGTCTGGCTCTGGCTACAAGACACAGAAATCATCCAACAAAAGATGAGTTCACTTGTTTTCACCTTTTGGCCATTTTGCTGCATGCAACTGCTTGTACCAAGCCCAGGGAAGCTGGAACTTCACACAACTGGGTCACAAAGCTTCCACCTGAACTCAAAGCAGAGCTCCAGGGGTCAGGACTAAGATTGAAAAGGCTGATAATGTAAAAGTACAGAGAACATTCCTGCAACTGCTTAATGATGTGAGTAACCTCAGTAACACAAGGAAATCCTCCGTGTAGCATAAGAAGCTGCAGCTGAGTCCCTGCCTGGCATTTGCAACTCTTGGGCAGCATCTCGCATTGTTAATTTTAACTATACTTTTGCAAAGTGATACACATTGCTGTTCTAGGCCATTTAGCCAGAATTTTACGGTAAATCTGAGCTATTTGGGACTTCTGCTCTGAGAGGTTGCTCACGGATTTCAAGGAGAGAACAGATCATACACAGGGTGCAGTGATGAGGCCTTGAAACGTCAAAACCAGCCAAGAGTTCCAGTGCAACATCTGAAATTGCCTCTATCTGCAGTTGTCAGGGACTGAGGGAGACCTAAATCCCCCCAGGCTGCTTCTGGGTTGGTGGGGAAGGTGAGACAGCCCAGACCTGCAGGGAATGGGCACAGAGGGGACAAGGCACTGCACAGTCCTGAGCGTGCTGCTGTAACACAGGATCCTGCCCAAAGAAGTGCTGCTGGACAGGAATTTGTCTCCCTCCTGTTCCCACATTAAATTCATCTATATTAATTACCAAGGGGACACCATGCACAGCTCCAGCCATAGGAAGGTGCTCCACAAGCTGCACAGTCTGACTTTCTAAAAATCCTTGTGACAGATGAGCCCTGCCAAAGAGCAAGGCCCTTAGACCCTGACCAGGTACCAAAACAAAAACAAAGAGCTGAGTTACAAGCAGAACCACAGAGGAAAACAGCAGTGAGAGAGTTAAGCTGGAGATGCTTAAACTTCCATTTTTATTTTCTTTGGGGTTTGGATGAAGGGGGGCAGTAAGCCAGGGCTTCCTGAGTTTACTGCAGTTCAAAACCTGCAGTGCTGTGAGCAGGTGAGCACTTACATTTTCTTCCAGGTGCCAATGTATCCAAGTATTTATGTGGTCAATAAAAATTTCTACATTTTAGGACCTGGCCCAAATTCTCATCCTTACATCAGTCAGCATAATTAATACAACTTGTGTTCTTGTCTGTACAGCAGAGTTTTCTTTAAGTCTTTGTGTACAATCCCAGCATAACAGATGCAAGGTCCTTTGCAGAACCTTTGCCAACAGGGAACAATTTTGTTTATCTCCTCACCTCAGTGATTGTCCCACATTTTTTATTCTATCCCTAAATTTCCCTCTGCACTAGTTTCTGCTTTAACCTTTAGCACTGCATTAGTTCTTGGCAGATTCGCTTTTCAGAATGAAACAAACAGAGAGAAAATAATTTACTTGGGGACAACGGAAAATAGTTGGCCCTTTTATAAAACTTTCTTTTCTGGTGCAGGAGTTTTGGGGTGAGGCTTTTGTTCAGTTTGGTTTTATAATAACTAAAGCTACCTCAGGAAGTCAGTTTTACCTTGAAAATGTAAAAAAACCCCTGTGTTTCTACACAAGAACTATTTAATTTACAAAAATCAAATCTCTAGGCAGAGTTTTTCAACACAGTACCACTCCACCCCCTATATGAAAGTATGTAATAAATTTTTTCTTTGGAAAAAACATAGTTTTGGAACAAAATTTTGTAAACGATTTCAATGTGCCCCTAACCCGAATTACTCAAGTGTTGAAAGACCCTCATGATCCAACCAGAGTAAAGCAGCACAACTGGCAAGAGCAGCACTAAAAGCTGGAAAAACAAGTTTGAACATTACTAAGTTTAAAACCCACATTATACAAGGTACAGACACCAGCCCAGAAGCTACAGGAGCACCACTCTGCTGCTCTGGGGGCTGCAGCAAGAAAAGGGGTTCTGATGAGGAAGACTCTGGTTAATCATCTTACCTGAGCACACATCCAGAGGAAAATAACAATTTTAAGGAGAGTTTGATGGGTGTCCTTCCACAGGGCATTTTACAGAGATTAGCAGAGATAACTCTTCCTGCCCTTCCCTGTGAGCAGGGCAGGAAAAGGCCCTGGAGATTAGGGCACAGTGGTTTTTAACTGATAAGCTTTGCTTTGGTGGACTATAAAACAAACCTCTTGGAAAACACCTAAAAATCTTAACTTCTAGCTCACTTGGGTACACAGACTCAGAGGTGAAAAAAAAAAGTTAAGGAAGGAGATTGGAAATGTGGAAATGAAAGAGAACTCTACACTTACTACCATGATCATTCAATCTTCTGTTCTTTGAGCATTTGGGATTGGCAATATTGCTTCCCTGATGGGCAGAACTGCTCATTAATATATGTGATCCATCTGCTTCTCCACATTGTACAGAGCAAGCAAAATCAATTCTGATTGTGAGTTTGAGCTTGCAGCGTAATAGAGACTATATCTGACAGCAGACTGAGCCCTATTTCCCCATTTCATAAAAAACATATGCTGTGAGATGATTAAGATGTGCTCCCCTCTTTCACTCCAATCTCATGAAGTTTCACGTGGAAACAGAGTTTTTCAACTCAGAATTCCACACCTGATACCCTGGCTTTGCTCTGCAACTGGCATTTATAAATTATCAGTGGTCTGAGCAGTGTGCAGTACCTTGGCCTCACTCAGGACACTGACCTGGTGCTGTGGTGTGTCACCCTGCACTGACACCTCCATGCAGTGCTGCTGCTGGGTCACACAGCCACCAGCACCTCACAGGGCAAACACTTCACAGCACAGCAGCTCTTTTCCATGTTGGTAAATAATGTTCCATTTATTCCAGTATCCAGCAAAGTATGAGATGACACTTCTGCAGGCTTGCCTGCTCCGACACCTCAAGTCTGCTGCTGTAACCATTTAACTCAATGGCATTCACAGGGACAAAAAAGAAAAGAACATCTTTAGTAATACTGCTGCATCAGTTATCTGGTGCTTGTAAACCTGCCTCCCCGACCTCCTGACAACAAGGGAAATCAGACATTTTCACAGCAGTGGAAGAACTCCTACAATTCTGTTTTATGCAGAACTCCACTTCAGGCCCTAAGGACCTGCTTTTTCATTTTACTGCTGGCCTTTTCTCTTCACCCTGACCTGCCTCTGTATTCCCAAGTTGCTCAGCCTTTATCTCCACGTAAAGAGGGCAGAAGCCTGCTATGCCATGTGCTATTCTGACAGGGAATTCCTGTCACAGGAACACTCGAGCACTGCTGCAACCTGACAACGAGATCTCCCTGAAAAGTTATTTCTGAGCACTCACTCCATATTTAAATGCACTAAGTGATGTGTTAGTTGCAGAAGAGAGAGAAAAGGAATAAAGGTTAATAATTACATTTTTTAAGAGCCTGCAGCCTACAGGTTATCATCTGTGTGTTAGAGGTTGCAAAATCTTTCAGGAGTCAGTTGCTGTTACTCAGATAACAAACCTGAATACATGTATGTAAAGCCACAAGATCAAACACATTGCACACCGCTCCTGGCAAGTCAAAACCAAAATAAAGTCCCTAGAACTTACAGACAACACATATACAAGGATTTGAGTGAACCTCCTCATGCCTAACATTTTAAAAGCAAAAGCACCTAAAAAAGACCCTGGTAGCAATTTTTGCATGGAAATTTAGTTTACCTGTTTATTTACCTACACAACCATGTTCCTGCTGTTTGGAATGTGGGTCTACACTACCAATGTCAATAGATTTAAAGCTTCTTAAGATTTCACAGATTAAATACTCATCTGGGAAGGAAACCCAATTTAAATAATACTTTACAAAAGGATGTGGAGTAACAGTCAGGCAATCAGTCATTTTCTCTTCCACTTCAGCAGGGTGTTTGTGTGCTGTGCCTTTCTGCCTCTGGTTCTCCCTGCTGCTGCAGTGCCACAATTGCTTCCAGAGCTGTTCTACATTTGCAACACAGCCCAAACCTAAGGCAAAACCAGCCCCAACCCTTCTGCTCACTCCAGCAGGCTCTGGATCATGGAGGCTTATGCAGAATCCATCTCCTGAATATGGGATCAAGCTGGGACACAATAAATCTTCACTGGATTCACACCTGTGCTCATTTAATGCTGCAGCTTCTGGTGGTGAATCCCAAACAAAGCACCAGGCACCACAGTCAGCACCTCAAGATCTGGTAAAACATCATGAACTGGTGTCATAAGTCATTCTTTTTACACAAACAGAATCCTAAATACCAACTGATTGTTAAAAGGCCACTTACCAAGGTTTATTAAGTACATACAACATAAATCCATTTGGCATGTAATTAATTCAAAATTACATGAGCACTAAATGTGCAATTAACTCTGCGAGGAATGTTTAGGCCTTTAACTGGCATTTACAAAGGAAGCTGCAAGTTTATTAGCTAGCAATTTATTGCTAAAATACTGGCAATTCCTGAGTATGTTGATTGAAATCTCACTTACTATCACTATATCGTTATAGGGCAATTAAGGGTCTAAACAACACTTCCAAGTAAATTAAGAAACAATGCAAGTTTCATGCATTAATAAGAATGCTGTTAACCACACAAGCAACAGGTCCTTTATCAAAGCCCAACAAGTGTGCTTTTCCTCAGCTGTGGAGAACCCTATCAGCCATATCCCAGCATTTCACCAACGTCCAAGGGGATATTAGGGATCTGCTGGCTAAATCCCACTGCTGTTGCCAGACAAGAATTCCATAGGACACTACACAGCAGATTTTACCTAAACAGCCACAATTTAGGGCCTCTTTTGGTCTGAACTACAGCATGAATAAAGCTCAGCTCAGATGCTGCAAAGAGAAAAAGAGCAGAGCAAACCAGAGGAAGGGTGTCACCAATCCCTTTGTCTGAGAAGTTTTCTCCTTGGGTCCAAACTAGCAAATTTGGCATGTTTGCAGCAGGGCAGAGCACACTGACACAGGCACTGCCCAGTCTGATCTTCAGGCCCTGGGCCTGGTGGTCAGACACATTTTATGTATCAGACACATTTTATGTATCAGACACATTTTATGTATCAGACATTTTAGGTATCAGCACTTCACTAAGAGGTTGCACAGAAATGCCCTCAGAGCCTGCACAACAGAGAAGTCTTTGGGGTTTTGTTTAAGAATCATCAACAACAAAACTCCAGCTCAAAAGGCAAACACTAGTTTACAAATCAGCTAAATCTGGCAAAAAAATGGATTCAGGCCCAAGCTTTGTGGCCTGGAGTTCTTCTTATGATGAACTAAATACTGAATCTGAGAATCCACAAATTTCTTGAAAATATGTACTTAATATGAACTTGGAGTCTAACCCCATAGTCCAAGCCTATTACTCAAGTCTATATACTCTCCTGGCTGGACATCCAGTTTATGATTGCTCTTTTATCTCTGGAAAGCATAATCTGTCCATAGCAATGTCAACAGCCAGCCATCTGCAGCACATATTTTGCTTCCACTTATAATCCTCACCCTGTGATTCTCCTCATGCAAACCAAGCAACAGCTCCCACGTGCCAGGACTTGGAGCCCTCGCCCATTCCTTGCTGCAGTCCCTGGGTCTCACACAGAGAAGGGAATTCCAGCCAAATGTACAGATGACAACAGAGAAAGCTGCTCCCTTGCCTGGGCTGAGCAGTGTTTCCCCATCTAAGATTTCAGCAGCACTGGGCTTCTCACTCTTTGGTTTGTTTTTCCCCCATCATGAAATTCTGTGGCATCAGTGAAAATTAATCCCTCTGCATTTTGTGGTAGAGAAAAAAAGGTTAGGAGGTGCCACAGAAAAAGGGAAGGGACAAACTGTTCAAGATTATCTTTTAGAGCTGGGGGTCAGGATCTTTTGGAGGATTGAGAAATTTAAAAAAAATAACATAAAGAGGAAAAAAACCACTCCAACGGATAAAAAAGACAGGTCATATGTCGCTAAAATACAGCCAAATTCCTTGGCACTCTCCTTTCCCTCACTGAGATCCCTCCAGCCAGAAAAGGCAGCATCTCTCCCTGCCCTGCAGTGAACCAAAGGAGCTTCAGGTGCCAGGGCTGCCCTGGGACCCCCTCAGCTGATGCCTCAGACCAAACACAGCTGCTGGGCAAGATGCTCAAGAGCATTTCATTGCTCACATGGCTCCTCAGAGGCTCCACCACCTCCCGGCACTCCTGCAGCCCTCCCTAGGGTAAAGTATCCATAACTCGGTGTTTCCCTTATATTATATATCACAGACTTTGTGGCAACACAACAACTCCACCCAAAAAGCCATGGATGCATTTTCAGTTTGAATATCTCTATTTAGCTGGAGCTGCCATAACTTTTTCTGGCTCAGTTGTGTGGTCAGGTGTTGGCCATACAACAGTGACCTTCTAAAGTATCCAGAGATGCAAAAATTTGCAGAGAACAGAACAGGCACTGAAGGCTTTGAGAACACAGCAGCCAGACTGAAACAATCAGACTTAGTAACTTCATATCCAACCTCCCCAACCACAGAAAACCATGATTAAATCCAACACTCAGGAAAATCTAGGCAAAAGAAGGAAACATGTTTATTGATTTTTATTAATATCCTCCTAATTTCAGTATTCTGGGGAATATTTGTTTATTTTTTTAAGGAGCTTCACTTTTTACCATGCTCAGGGAATTTAGAGTTAAATGTAACTTAAAGAATTCAAGGGTTCCAGCAACTGTTGGTGTTTCTCTTTAGAAAAATCTGAATGCAAATGTTACAGGTGACATTACTTTGAAGTTCTATTCTTAGCTTTCCAGTAGATGTTTAATGACATCAGAAAACATTATCCAAGGCAATACAATTAAGCCTTCTCTAAAATCCCTGAACAAAAGATGTCCAGTACCAGCACACATCCCAGGCTACTGTGAGCTGTCAGGTCCCCGTGCTCACCCACACATCGGTGGGGGCAGCTCAGAGCAGGCTCAGATTTTCATTGTTTAAAGCTGATCCCACTGTGGGCACCATCAGCTGTCACACTTCTGGCTGCCGTTTTCACACACAGATTCATTTCTCTGCATTTTTACAGTAACAAACTCACAGTTACCAGGTTAATTTAATAACCAGACACTCCAGGTAATGGGAGTTAGCAGAGAGGGGCTGTGCTGGTACCCTCAGAATAGCAGGAATATAGACCATCAGATAGCTCAAACCACACACTGCTTTTCCTGGGACTCTGATATGAAGATTATGAAGCAGACCAACAGAAGACACAAACTGTGGTACTGTCTTGGCAATTTCTAGTCCCAGCTTAAACACCATCTTGCTTATGTTGAATTTTCTGAATAAAATTACAATAAACCACATTGGACTAATTTTGGGGTGCTGCAGTTATTTTACTCAGGGTCTGTATCAGGCTTTGCGTAGCTGTACACCAGGACAAATATCCTCTGCTGAGCTTTTGTTTTACATATTATTACTGCTCATTTACATGCAATCTTCATTCAGTCCTGGCCAGGCCCTATTTTCTCAATCCCCACCTGTTCCTGTGTCACAGGGCATTTGTCTCTGGGCTGGATTCATGGAACAGTGGGGGGAAAGTTGATGGGGGGCTTCCATGGAGATTCTTAAACCCCAGTAGATGCTGAAGAGGGGTTTATATGCACAAATATATTCACAAACAACAGCAAGAGAGCAGGATTTACTGGTGCCTGCCACCAAGTCCTGAGTTATGATGAGGACTGTGTCAGTTGAGCTATTTTCAATGTTCTTTTGTTTAGGGTTGATTAGAAGTGCAGTCTGAGCTGTGCAGCTCCCACTGGCAGCCTGATAAATACAGGCACAGCAGCTTTGTTGATTGTCCTCCTCTCCATTCCCTTTCACTCCCTCTCCTTAAAAATGCATTTCCAAAACTGCTCCATTCATTCTATAGTCAGGCCACCAAAGGAAATCAGAATTTACTGCAAGGCCTTCAGATTTCAGAAGGCTATTTAGGGGAAGTAAGAGGAAAAAGAAAAATCCCTTGGGAAAATCTCATCTGAAAAAACCACCATAGTGCATTCAGAGGAAAAAAAATCAAATACAAACATTAGGCATGAATATACCAACATGCCACTAAATAAAAATAATCCTTAGAGCTTACACAGAGCTTTTTGACTCCACAAAGCAAACATTAACCAATTAGTTAAAGCTAAAACACAACGCTAAGGTCAGCTATGCACTAAGCTGCTGCACTGGAAATCTGAACTAAGTCCAGAGATTTAAATCATCATGCTTTGGATTTCCAGCAGCATGGCTGACAGCAGACCCTGGCCTCTGACTGAACACAAAAGAGGTTCTAAACTTTCAAAATCCACTTTCTGTGCACATGGATGTGCTGTGTCCCACTAGAACCTGGCTACATTCACACACATTCCTTCAGCAGACATTTCTATACCCAGAACATTTTCCCACTGCCCTTTTTCTACTAAATTTCATAGTGAATAATACTTCTGGAATTTGATCACACTCACACAAATTCTGAAGTAAACGCTGCTGCTTTCAGAGCATCTACTGCATCACCCCTGTGCCCCTCAGCAGCTCTTTAGAGGAAGCAATTTCTTTGAAGCTCAAAGCTGAGCAGAGCCAGTAAAAGAAAAAATCTCCAAAGCAGCTTACTGAACTTCCAAGTTGTGCAGCTCTAAAACAAACATGCTTCTATCTCTTTAAATCTGCTTCCTCCTAACCACAAACATGTATGTTTTTCATAAAGCTCTGGAAATTGTACTGGGCCCAAGGGAAGGTACCAAGTGGAAACCCTGATATCTTGAGATTAGAACTCTACTAGTCCTGAGGTACAATGTGCTGTTTGTAACAATTATAATAATACACCTGTACTACCATTGTCAGTGTGGAGTAGCCACATGGGGTCTCATTAGTATTGTATTAGGACTGCATGGGGAAACGGATAATGGCCCATAATGAAAAATGCCAAATTTTCTATATAATAAAAATGAACTTGATTAATGAAAATCACTTTCAGGGAAAGAGTTACAGCGTTGTTAGAAATAAAAAATGATGTATTAATCCGACACTCTTACAGATGGTCCCAACCTCCTGACAACTGCTATTCATTTGAGATGCTATTAGCATGCATAATTATGCTAATTAAGTTGTAATTAAGCACCAATTCTTCAGAGGGCTTTTTTTGTCTATCATTTAATACAACTCAGCTTCAAAGAGTGCTTAAAGCTTTACACAGTGTTTCATGAGAAAGGGGTTCCCAAGTTTCTTAGCAAAGATTCAGCAGCTGAGCTATGGAACAGGGCCTGTAATCTTTGTTTTGGTTAAAGGGAAAACAGCAAATTGAAGCAGGGTCTGCCAATTGTTGATAAAATAATTAACATTTTCTGCTAAAATAGCACAGTTCAGACTAGGACAATTATGAAAAGGAGAAAAATGGTATAATTATCAATGGAGCCAACGCCAGTGGACTATTATGGCTGCTACCCCCTAATTTGAAAAAAATAATTCAGTGAAAAGTAGATTCCCGTAAATAATAATAATGGTCCCGATTCAGATACTCTTACACATAGTGTGTACAGTCCCTCATTCCAAGACTACTCCTGCAGGCCTAATTTAAATAACAGGGCAAATTGCATCAGCTCAATTTAAATTGATCTGAAAATCAATTTAATTAAACCAGGGCCAATCTCAGTGTGAACACTCCTGCTTCATTTTAACTTACACCTGTTTCCAATTGATCAAGGATTTGATCCAGTAGAGGAGTTTGGATGAAGCCACTCTTATTCCAGGATTTCCACTATTTTAATGCACCTTTCCTGTTTGAATGAGGTTAAAGCAGATGCAAAAATAACAATCTTTTTTGACAGCTCATTGCTAGAATTATTATTCACACATTTGTGAAAATGAGAGAGTTGTCTTAAAAGACAGCAGAAACCCAAGCTCCTGTTTGCCAGTGCTGGCAAATCCCTCTCTCCTTTCTGGAACAGGATTGGGTAGTGCTGTGAAAGCCATATTCTCATAATTCCACATCTCCCTCTTTCTAGCACAGTGGATCTGTACTCCTATTTGGGCAAAACTCTACTGTCACATTAAGCCAAAGGAATATTTTTATTTTTAACTGATTCAGCTGTTTTCTTGTCTTATGAACAGAGCTGAAATGGCAAATAGCTACTTTATATTTTTTTAGGGAAAAAAAAAGTCTCATGATAAAAATAATAAACTATGTACTGTACGTGCAAGTTGACATTGTGAGTATCCAGGCTTGGCCAATTTCCTGGGACCCAAACATTTGGCTCTAATCCTCATTTAAACAGCCTACAGGACCAAATAATTTTTCTTTCCTTTTACTTTCAGACCCCATCCCAAACATTAAATGCCTTCCCAATAAAACCTAAAGCAATGTAGTGTTATTTGTCTCACATGGAATACTAAGCAAGAGATACAAAAGCATATAAATATTTTTTAAAAAGTAAATGGGAAACATGCACTGTAAAATCAAAAGTCTCTGCACTAATCTTTGGATAAACACAAATGGTTGCTGTTAAGAAAATGGCCCAGAGGGGATTATCTAAAATACTGTTACACTGCTGACAACTTGGCTGTCTCTTTTTTATTATTTTATTGTATTCTTATTTAGAGCTCTATTCTATCATCTGCTGCAATTTCAGATTGGTCTTTATTTCTAACTTAATTCAAGTTTTCAAACCCTGGTAGGGTTGACTGGCTCAGATTTCAAATAAAGGTGTAAAAAGTAGAAAAGGGCACTTTTTAAACTGGGATGTTTTTAACATTTGGGGTCTTAAGGAATAAAGCAAATTGGAGGCTGAGGGTTTGACTCTTTGAAAACAAACAATGACATTTTAAAAGCAAGCTGGACTGCTTTGAGCACAGCTGATAAACTCCACTCAGCCAGATGCCAACCAGAAATCCCTTGAACAATGTCTGAGCCAGATTATCAGATTCCTGCATGGACCAGTTCAGAGGTAAAATGTCCATGATTTCCACATGCATTTTTCCCTTCCCACACATGCAGTTTTTGTTGGGTCATGCACAGACTGAACATCATTTCAAGCTGCTTGCAAACACAGCCTCGTGTGTGAATGTCCAACATCAGACCCTGGGCACTTTCCTTGAAAGCAAATATGGGCACTTTCCTTGAAAGCAAATATGGCTACAGGAGAAGCCATGGAAACATCAGATTATGGGCACATTGGGCAGTTCAACCCAATTATTCCCTATTTTGCTACAGAAAACACAACTTCCAAAATTCCCACTGATTCATACTATGCTAAATGCAAGGATGAGCTGAGTGAAGCAATCAAGTCTGCAACCCTGTTTTCAGTATCTTCCAAATATTTCTCACTGTAAGGCCCAATTAAAATTTACAGCATGCTTACAAATGCCATCCCTCCAGTGGGAAATCCAGCACCAGAATCCTTCAAAGTCTTTATCCTGCTGGGAAAAAAAAGTCTCAGACTCTGTCCCAAAATGTTTTGTTCATTTGTTCTCCATATAGAGCTTTTCATGGATTTGCACTGCTGGCAGCTTGTCTGCACCTCAGGAAACGTGTGTTATTTACAGCAGTGGCTTCAGTAAATAACTGACATCATCCACAAAAAAAGACATCCAATACAGGATTTATGCCCAAACAAAACAGAATATATAATATAGCATAGAATGCTTGAAAGCTTTTAATTCAAAATACTTTGTGCATTTGTTTTCAGCCTGCTGTGTGTCAGCTATATTGAAAACTCCCCAAACTACAAGAAGCTAGTTTAAAGACAACAAATGCAGATTTTTCTTTCAATACAGATTGTATTAAAGGACTTGTGTGTTCTCTGAATGTCAACCAACCATTGAGTATTGGCAAAAAGCAATTTCTTTAATAGCAAGGTTAATTGAAATACCATTGAAAGCTGATTTCTATTGTACAATCGAAATTAGTGGCTTTACCTGAAAAATCCAATTGGCATTGAAAAAGGTTGCTAGATGATCATAAGATGATGAGAAGAATGGTAACTGAATGAATAAAGTTATGGACAGGGAAACAGAACATATAAGTAATGCTCTAGTTCCATCATTATATGACTTTGCTTCTCAAAAGCTCTTTTCAACTCATTAAAGTTTCTGAAACTTTAACAAGGCTAGAAAATCATAGGAAATTTTTGATTGCCAAGCACTGGGAAAGCAGATCTCTGAAATTCAGCAATCTTGGTGAAGAAAATGCAGTGGAGTCATGGCTGCATGTAAAGGCTGCCTTGTCATTCTTTCTTTGGTGGTAAGTAGTATTTTTCTTGTTGTTGGAATGAATCAAACATTATCTATACACCTCTTTACACTATAATAACAGTTTCCAAAAGCAAGATCTAAAAACAAAAGTACAAATTTGGAGCTTGTAACAAAGTCTGAAACAGAGTTTTCCTCCAGAGTTTTGCTTATATATATAAAAACACAGACTGTAACAGGCACCTGATCAAATCCCAAAGTCAATGGCAGCCTTTCCATTGCCCTCACTGGATTTAGATCAGATCTATAGTATCCATTTGCTCCTGGTTTAGGCAAGAACAGAAAAGACTCTTGATCCACTGTAGAAATCTGATCCTCAGACTCAATCAAAAAACTAAGTAGCATACAAAAACCCCCCACACCAAAATTCATGTCCAAGTCTAATTCATATTTCAAAAAGTAGTAAAAATGGGATTCTATGTAATCCATTTACCCATCTTCAACACAAGAATCTTCTATTGACTGCACTTGATAAAAACCAAAACCACAATTCAATTGCCTTCCTTTGAAGAACGAACAGAAAACAACCCAGAGGCTGCTTCCTTCCCTCCCCACAGTGCAAGAAAAACAGCGAGAAATGATCTTTTGTTCTGCAGCAAGCTCTAAAAGCATCACAGCCCATATTGTGACACTTCCACATCAGACCCCAGCAGCAGCAAACTCCAGTGAAGGACGAGAGAGAAAGCCTGTAACTGCTCCTTCCACTGAAATTTGCCCCCATGTCAAAAACCTGGTGGGACTAAAAGTGATTCAGTGTTAGAAACAAAGGAGTGGGATGTTTTTCAGTGATTTATTTGGAGGTTCCCTGATTCCTGCAGAAGACACATGGGATTGTTTTTCAGGAATAGATGCTGCTGTCCCTATTGTCAGAATCTATCTTGTGGGTGGCATTTGGCTCTTTCTTATGGGGGAGAACTTTTTCCAGTAATGCACTGAGTTTATCATGAAACACAGAAGAGGGCACATTAATATTCACTTTGAGCAAAACACCAGCTCTGATGATGTTTTTCTTTTTATTCCTACCGCTGTTCAATAAGATTAACTCTCATCCACTGAAAAGTTTGTTCACAGTTAAGCCAGAACAAATTTTACTCAGCAGAGCAATATGCCCTGAATACAAATAAAGCCCTTACACTTTTTGATTAATGTTATTTCATGCTCCCAGGATACTGGGACAGTATCACACGTGAAACTGGGAAAGTCCCATACAAAATGGAACACATGATTACTGTAAAATTAAGAAATGCATATACTGGAGGGAAAAAGTCTGATACTGATACAACTTCAGTCATCTGGATCACTGAGAACCATAGGAAATTATCACAATTTCTTTCATCAAATTTTAACGGTTTTAACCTATAAAAAGACAAATATTGATTTTTGCAAAATAAAATAATATCTTGGTAGTATCCTTTTTCTTAAAGGATGTTCATTTACACAAGTGCTTTATTTTGTAATTAAATTCTGATAGTAAAGCACATTATGATCCTCAGAGAAGGATTCCCACATAAATTCAATGAACTAAGTATTTGATTTCCTTTTTTTTAGATCACCCAAAACATTATAATCCTTAGCCATACAAAGCCATAGCAGCTCTGCTAAGTTTTCAAGCAGACAGACATCTAGATTCTTATTTGTTCAGTTATATTTGCACACCACACAGGAAAAAGAAACCACATTAAACACCACTAAGGAATCTTGACAAAGAAAAGGAGTCACTTGAGTGAGCCACACAGAAAGCTCCTAACCATGCCTTCCACTTGACCTAGAATTAAGAGAACTGCCGAGTTTAAGAATAAAGTTTCCTCACTGCAAAAAAAGAAAAAAAGGGGGGGAAAGGAAAAAAAAGTCTGTGCTTCTTTTCTTAGTCACTCCTTCAAGGAAAATCCTGAAGCCAGAATAAAGTTTGCACTGGGTTTTAGTTACAGTTAATGTATAAGCCAACAATGTTTACTCAATATTATATAGGCTTTGCAACACACCACGGCAGTAAATTAGCTTGATATATTAGCTCTGTGCTGAGAAAATGAGACTGTCCCTGAGATCTGTAAAGCACTGCAAGTATTTCCCCCATGGTACAAAGATGAGTTCAGGTCACAGCAATAAAATCTAGGCCAACGTGCTGTGCTGCACACAGAAGAAAAACAAGCTCCAGGATCCTTGCTGCCCTCACGTACACGTGTGGAAAACATCCACCGACCACCACCCTGGCAACACTTGCCAATCCAAGGACAGCATTTTTTCCTTCTTTTCACCCCTATGCCCATCTCAGAAGAGTTCTCCATGGAGAAAAACAGCTGTACCCTTTCTGTTCTTTCCTCTTTCTACTGATCTCTCCTAAAGATAGTTTTCTATTGAAATTAAAAAAAAAGAAAGAAAATCGCTCTTTGATGGGAAAGAAGGATTAAGGACATTAAGTTCATTTCAAGCATCTCTTGTTTTGCTGGCTGTGTCTTTTCACCTGAAGTTGCTTAGAACAGACTTGTTCTGCTCATCATCAAACACACTTTGCTTAAAGGCAAACAGCAAAAGGAGGCTGAGGGATCAGGGTTGTCACATCATGGCACCTGCCCTAGGAACCCACTGCCTGCCACAGGGATACTCTCTGGAAGAGAGAAAGACACTCAGCTTTCCCCAGGCCCTGGTCTTCTGCAGACCTATTTGCAAAATCAGAAAATGACATTTCCTCCATGCACAAGAACACCAAAAAGCTCAAGAGAGGCAAATTGGTTTGAATTACTGAGTAGACAATATTTTCTAACAGCCAAGTACTCTTAGCAAAGCTACAATTTGAAAGATGTCCCTATCTGCTGACAGAGACCCTTGTGCTACCTTCCTTTTCCATGCTCATAGCTTGTCATTTAGGTGTGAAGTGACAAATGAAGGAACAGCTCCCTGTTCATTTAAAATCCAAGACCTTGGACTGAACAGCCACTTCTCCCTACACTTTAACCAGAAGGAAGAAAACATTATAACCAACTCAAACACCAGTCATGGGATGTCCACAATTGTACAGCAATTACAAAGCAAACAAAAAGAGATACCTGGAAGGACATACAAACACTACACCAAGAGGTAAACTACATATTTTGCCAGATTGACACCTTTTCCATAAGTGGACTATCTCTGACACTATGATAGCTAAGTACAGAATAAAACTATTTCACTGCTGGCTTGAGAATTTTTAATTGCTCCTCCAAATCAGATGGCATAAATCCACACTAGAACACGGGGTAGGTGAATCCTGCATTTGACAGCTGATGAGTGTTTTATTGCATACTGACGTGCTGTATTTATTATCTCACAAGCGTGGTATCCTGAGGGGGAAAAGTGTGAGCTGTACTGGTATTTAAGAGTACCACTGAAGCACCCAGCCTTTGCAGTGACACTGCTCTCTTCACAGCTTTTGATTCCATCACACCGAAAGCGAATTAACAGCTCCCATTTGACCACAGAACTCAAAACTCTTATCTGTTTAACAAACAAATGCTCCTGGGTTCTTCAAATTTCATGTAGCACAAACCTAGTAAATGCCAGCAGAGTATTATACAGGTACAGAAATATTACTGGAGCTTGGTTAGTGATTTAAACAGGTGATGAACCACTTAGGTGAAAAGGACCTACCCATTTGCTCATACTTTACATCATGGGGGTTTTTACATCTGGTTTAAAGTTACTCAGTTTGCACTTTCTGCACCACATTCTTTATTCATTTATTCAAAAATAAATAGTGTGATTTGTTGGAAAGCAGATGCTGAAGTGTGAATATCAGAGCCGGTTTAGTGCAGACATTTTTTAAACTGTGAAGACAAAATCTGACTTTTTCTAGTAAGAAAACTCAAGTGTGGCGCTGAAAATAGAAATAATGTAAAACAAAACTTTTTGGTGTTTTTTAAAATTTTCTAGCAAGTATTTATGAAAAGTGTCTTCACTATGGAAAAAAACATTGCTACCAAATAACAGTAAGACATCAGTCAGCACATGTTAGTTATGCTGTCCTGTACTGAAGTCAGGATTCATTAATTGTTTTCCCACTATCCACATCTGGTACAGCCACAACAGGAATTCCAGGAGCCACATGGAGGTTTTGGAAATAGCAGAGGGTTGTAACAAACAGGATTTTCCTGGGTGCAGCTTTGGTTCCCACTGGAGCCCATGGGTGGTAGGGACACTCCTGCTCCCTTCGGATGAATAGCTCTGAAACAGAAGCCAAGATGACTCTGACTCAGATGGAGCTGAGTATTGGATACATGTGGATCTTGTTAATGATAGCAAATAAGTCTTGGTGGCTCAAGCTAAAACCATGTGTTGTCAGGATTTACCAGCATATGAAACAGTTTCATCTTGCACTATAATCTGGGACACCATTCTTTTCATAGACTGGCCCTGAGCACCACTCTCTTTTGGGTACTATTTGTACACCTGTCCCAGTAAAAATTTATTGCCTAGTCATTATTTTAAACCATCAGCACAGCTCAGTAAGAGGGTTAAAATCCATTAGCACAATATAAATATACCAGTGCTAACAGCCTCCTATCTTTTCCATCAGTAGAGAAGATATCAGATCTACAGTTAAAGGCAAATTGGGGTTATTGAGGAAAATTAAGCTCCTGCCCTGAAACAGGACTTAAATTCCAAGGAAATAAATTTAGAGCTCAAGGAGGAGACAGAGAGGGGCGACTAGAACATGAGTTAAACATCCCAGAAATGGTCACCTGAAACGGCTCTGCAGGGTGTATTTTTTTTTCTGGCAAGGTTTACCATGACAGCAGTAAGTCAGTAGGTGCCAAGTGTTGTCCCTTAAAACTCATGCATGGAAAGCTTCTATTTCCTTGGGTGTTACAAGCTGATCCCAACCAAGTCTTCCTCACAAATCAAAGGCTAGAGCAGAGGTAAGTAGTTACCTTTTTCTTGCAGTTCTAGGATATTTAGTATTTTAGCTCAGTTGATCACCATGTTGCAGGGTCCATAGAACTTATTTCTGCAAAGAAATTAATCTGTTTTCTCAGTTTACTACACTTCACTACCTCAAAAACATATGAAAAAATATAGTTTTGTACAGAATTGGTATGGGAGAGGAGCAAGTCTCCTCAAATACTGCAGTTGCCATTCACTTTTGAAATTAATACAGATGGAGTGAGAACAGGAAATTGCCAGTTGTATTTTGACGTGTATTATTTTGTATGAAAATAAGCCACAGCCTGACTCTGCTTTAAAGGGCACCATGTACCCACACAGGACATCGGTATGACACATTTTGCTTTCACACTTGAAATTATTCCAGTAACATTTGGCAAAGGCAAACGCACAGACTGACCTCCTCAGTGATATGTATAGAGAAAACCAGGTCAAATTCTGCACTTCTTGCAATTAATGACAAAATTGCTGAAGACATCAATGACTGTCCAACAGCCCTTGTTTTGCTTATTAGAGGATTCATCTCTATAGGATCATCAACAACAACAACAAAAAGGCCTGCTGCCATTGAAATTGATGCAATTTGAAAATATTCAATATTCAATGTACTCCAGACATCCTGGCCCTTCCCACAGTATTGCTCTCCTTCACTCATTTTTTTTTCTTCACATAGAAGAAAAAAATTCACATTTTTTCATCCACACACACAACTCCAACACCATCATTAGAGATGTCTCAACATCTACTTAGGAACAAAGGGATCTCTATTCATTAAATGCCAGGATACAGGTGTAGTACATTTATTGTTTGTTTTTCCCTGAGCTGTGAACATCCATAGGGAAATCTTGTATTTAACTTGTGCCAGTGGGTGAGTTGGATACTCCCAGGTTACACTCCAGATCTTGTGCTCTGCCCTCTACAATCATGGTGAAACCTCACCAAGATCCCAGCTCCAGAAGGGGGAATCTGATCACCTCTTTCACATCTTTCAAGTGCAGCAGCCATGGCAAGTGTGAAGCCAAGGGATGCAGATTCCAACCCCCAGGGCAGGTCTGGAGGAGAGAAGATGATGAGCTGCATCTCCATTAACTGCAGCACAGCTCTATGTACTTCTATCACATTTATATTGCACTGGCATCCACCTGAAGTATTTTAGAGAGATGTTATTGGAAATAGGTTTCTCATTTGCTTAATAGTCTCTTCTGTTCTACAGTTACTTTGAAGTGTTCGTAAAAGCTGAGATTTACAGAATATTAATATTATTATATAATCACATAGTCAGTCCCTGATTCTACATTTTTCCTTTCCTATATAAAGAACAATGATAATTTATCAAGTGACTGCTTCTTCCATGTTTACAACAAATTTTAAATATAACATCCAGGGCAAGCTTCACTTATCATTTTTTAACCTATTTTTATCTGCTTTATGTATTTTTTTTAATATGTATTTTAAGTCATGTTACCAAAGAGTATATTTGAGAAGGCAGACACTGCAAGGGCAGAGGCCACTTAAAAAAATGGCATTAAGTTTAACATCTTTTTGAGGGGACCTGCTTAATTAGAAATGGCCTTTGTTCCATGAGGTTGCATAAAACAATATTTCAATGGAGTACTTGTGGAAACTTTCCCTGACTGCGACAGTGCTGCCAAAATCTAATTAGAGACTCATCTAGTCATATATATCAATGTTATTGTCTGTCAGGCAGCCACAATGTATCATGGTTAAGTGGATTTTTAACTGTCTAAATCAGTCTGTCTAAACAACATAAAATGGGAAACAAATCAAAAGACCAGTTAAAATCATGGAAGTGACACGTATTTATTACCAAATGCCATTTGTTGTATTAATGGGTTTAATGGCAGGGAGATGGAGCCAGGTGTGTCAGAGCAGTGATTTCCTGCACAAGGAGATGATGTTACTGCTCATGTCAGAGACGACACTCCCAGCTTTTACAGCTAATGGCCCTCAATAGGCTTTGCTGTGTTTCACCAACACCCCAGAGTGGTTTGGAGGGGCAGGAGTTGTCACAGCACTGGGCCTTCAAAGTGATCCAAAACATGGCCTTAGACATCATCATGAATGCACAGTGCCTGCCAGCCAGCCTGCCCCTCAGCCACCCAGGAAACCACTTTCCCTGCAAGACTCCATGTCCCAGGCCTCTCCAAGCACCACAAATCACACCCTGTGAGTGGCACAGCTGGGCCAGGAAGGGGCAAGAACAGTGCTTTTATTTAAACCTAGTCTTGATTTTCTAATCTTTAATTTTTAACTCATACTTCCTTTTTACAGTTAAGCTTTAATCACCCCCTGAGCTTGTTTAAATGAAATCATGTTGTTCTGTGGCCTTGAAGTCACCTCTAAGGACTCTCCACCACCTTCACCACAGCAGCAGAGATGAAGCTGCTGAGGAGCTGACAGAATGAACTCCAAAGCACTGCTCCTTGGCCCCACAGACACAGGAGTGACCAACAGCACCTCCCTGCTGCCTCTGGGCAGTGAGCAGAGGAGCCCAGGCCAGCTCAGGTGCTCTCCAGAAGGCACTGCCTGGCACTGCTCAGCTCTTGTCTCTCCCCCCTCCAAAATGCTGGGCTTTGTTGTTTGTTTTGTTGTTGGGTCTTTTTCTCCCTCTCAACTCAGCATTTATTTCTCCACTATCTTTGTGTTCTTTTATTTGTTCATTTTGTTCATCCTTGAGGTTGATGACCACTTCTGCTGTTTGCAGAGTGCTAAGCACAAAGCAGATTTACAAAATCACAGAAAATGCTGAGTTGGAAGGGACCCACAAGGCCATTGAGTCCAACCCCTGGTCCTGCACGGACATCCCAACAATCCCACCCTGTCCCTGGGAGTGCTGTTCACACTCCTGCAGCTCTGGCACCCTCGGGGCTGTGACCATTTCCTGGGGAGCCTGTTCAGTGCCCCAGCACTCACTGGGGGAGGAAACTTTTGCTAACATCCAACCTAAATCTCCTCTGACACAACTTCAGACCATTCCCTCAGTCCTGTCCTACAGAGATCAGTGCCTGCTCCTCCTCTTCCCTTCAGGAGGAAGGCGTAACTGTGATGAGTCTCCCCTCAGCCTTAACTCAGTCTTTAATTTATTTATGATTTTATGGTAATTTTCCACCACATGTATGTTGTTGGCAGGACTATTTTTTCCTCTCTCTTTATAAATAAGAATCAGAAATTAAGAGTTTCAGTATTGAAAGCTTTCAACAATGGGATGCTTATATATCCACAAGTGAGACAAGCATTCACTGACCATTGCTACTCTAAGGGATGATTTACCTTCAATATAGATCCACAAATACCATTGACTTAGAAGAAAGAAAAACATCTGCAGGAGAAAACCATGCTCAACCTGCCACCAGACTCTGAAGCTGCCACTCACTGACACTGTGTTTCACTCAAACAGTCACAGCAAGGAAGGATTTTGGTTCCTGAAACTGAAAACTAAGTGGTTATCATGGCTGGAAAGCTTGTATTTTAAAGGAACATTCATTCTTATTCAATGACATGTCATGAATTTTGCATGAGGCACAGCACTTGGTGTCAGAAATTATATCAGCTCCAGCGAGGGGGACAATGATACATATGTTTGTACAAAACACATAATATGTTTTATTTAAAGTATGCCATAAATATTTTTGCCCTGAAGCAGGGTTTAAAATGAGCTCTGTAAGGTGCCATAAGAAAATGTATGTCTAGAAAGTAGAAAGAGGTGCATCTATTCCTAAATGTCTAACTTCATCTGAAAAAAAATGCTGGATATTCCCTGATAAAGCTGCCACTCCATTCTGAGATGGCTGATACCAACAGTAAAACACACAAGGCCACAGTCCCTGTCATGGCTCACAATTTATGCACCAAACCTTCCCTCTCTCAAGAGCCTGAAGACAGCAGAACACCGAGAGAAGCAGCAAATCACAGCCCTGATTACAGCTGCTTGCCATTCTGTACTATCCAGTGTGAGAAAAATAAAATCATGAGCCTGGTCCCCAAGCAAAGATGATCCTGAAAGCAGCAGGGGTGACCACGTTGGCAGGTGCCACCCTCTGCCCACACAGGTAAGCCCTGGTAGGCTGGTGATGCTCTCCAGGGTCTGCACAGGATGGCTCCTGGCAGGAATGTCCCTCCCCTCTGTCCCACTGCAGCGGTATTTATGGCCTGAGTCAGGCACATAGTGCACAATGTGGATCCTGAAACTGCTCTCAGTTACAGGGCACAGAATGTGGGGACAGCCTGTGGCTGTAGTGCAGGTTTGTTCAGCAGAAATTATAGAAAAGAGTAGCTCAGCCACTGAGACATCACATCCACCTACAGCACTCAGCTGTCTGTAGGTACTCAGTGTTTGAGCAAGGAGACTGAGCTGCTTTCCTCAGCTCTAGGGTGGGTCTGAATTTGTAGGGATGTACACACTCAGCTACACACATACAATGAGCAAAGCAGGAAACAAAGCCAAAATAGCTCAAGGCAGACTGGAGCTGCACTCCATTTAGCACTAAGTCACTCTCAATACATCAGAATTGTCTGTCTCCTTTCTCAAAAAACAGTTTTAAATTACTCCAAAATCCTGTTCCAGCAACCAATCCTGCTGCAGCAAACTGCAAAAGGCAGGCGGTGACCAGAAAGAGACCAGGCTAAGAAAAATTAATGTTAACACTGAATGTGCAAAAACAAACCACCACCACAAAAGGATGTGACAGGGATAATATTTGGGAAATATTGTTGTGTTCACTGTTGTAAATGAGGCCAGACTCAGCACTTTGGCCACCCAGCTCTTTCTAGGTGTCCATTTTCACAAACTGAGTAAAATCAACCTGAGCCACAGGCCTCATGCTGCTGATCCCTCCACATCTGCCACTGAGGGAGGTCCAAGTGTCACTTAAGGTTTCATGCTACCAAAACAGGACCAGAAATCAATGATGGATTCTGAAAGGCTATGGATGGGCTTCCATTTTCCTTTGACAAAAATGTTTAGAAATGCTCTCACGTCATACCTGTTCCCAGCAATGCGTGTTTGGCTGAGCAATAATTATCTGGTTAGGTATTAGAAATAGCAGCATTTTGTTAACAGTGATTTAGGATTGACAAATGCCATCATCAGGAATGAAAATTATTGCTGGTAGATGGGAGGTGAACCTGAGGCTGTCCTGATACAAGATCACAAGAAGTCACTGATGTCAGCAGAAGCTGCAACTTGCATAAAGGAAAATTACAAATTTACAAATTAAAGGAAAAAAACCTTTAAAAATTGGCAGCAAAAGGCTGGAAAGGTTATAGAGTTCCAGATCAATCAAAAAATAACTAAATAGAGGAAAAAGAGAGGCTGAATCAAAGACTTCCAAGCTCAACCTTGCCTACAGAGAAAATCATGGGAATATATGACAGGATATGACAGGTCTTCCTCATTTGACAGAAGGAGAATTCCATTTTTAAAGCACAGGAGATGGCAGAAAGAAGGAACACTCCCCATTGTGACACACAGCATTCCCATTGATTCTGAACCATCCTCTGTGAATCAATGGCAGTTGTCCCACTGACCTCCATGGAGGTTGGACTGGACCCACGGGGGAATCAATCCCACAGGTAGGAAAACAAATGAAGGCCATGGATTTCTTCATGAGCTAGTCACCAATAGAATTAAGCCAGTCAAAGAGAATCAGATAATGATTTAAAATTCAAAATAAAGTCATCTTTCTCCCTTGCCTACACTTGTCTTCTCAGATATACAGACATTCAGGATCTGAGCCAGCCTCATTCAGTGCAAGAAATCTAAATACTCCAATCCCTGTATTTTTGTGTTAGCTAACCTAACATTTGGTCTAGGTGGAGACTAACTGAATAAAATAAATATTCACAACGTTGGGAATTGGAACTCAGACAGGTCTTTAAAAAATCCAACTTGTATTTGTATTTTTGATGTGCAACCTAATTAGACCAGAGCATCTTTAATTAAGTGTGTCAGCCCCAGTGGAAGCCACAGAGTTCAACGCTAATAAAGCTGATAAGGTTTTTATTTTTCAGACTTAGTTTATTTAATGCCTCATCCATGTTAAGCCAATCTGTAACATATGGGCAGTTCTCCCACTATGGATTTATCGTTTGGGTGTTTCTTTTTGTGAATTAATGCAATCAAACTCCTGCCAGTGTTAATTATTTTTCTTCGAGAGCAAATCCCAGAATTGAAAAAACACACACACACACACACACCTGTTATAGCTCCAAAAGCCATGGCACTGCAACTGAAAAATAATTTTTAAAATGCTGGGAAAAGCCAAATGTTTCTGGGATGGTATAAAAGAGATTTGGAAAACATTCAGGAGTGTAATATTTATATTTCTGGCCTTGTAAGACAAGCAGTAGAGGTGTTACAAGACCAAACTCAGTATCCACATAGAAAGGAACAATTATTTCAGTCTTTAACATCTCTCCTTTACTGCTGCTTTACTTCAAAAAAGAGAGTGGGAGGAAAGCTAGCTAGTTGTTTCAACAAGTTTTAAAGAAATGTGGCAAATCACTTATGTTCTAGAACACTAAACCCAAAACCTTCTTTTCAAAGGATGTGCTTTAGCTCAACCACAAGCAAAAGAACTTCAAAAAGAAATATCACAAATGAAATTGTACAGCTTATGTTACACTTCAGACTAGGCAGTCCTTGCTGCCTTTAAACTTCTGAAAGGATCTTCCAGCCAGACACCCCTGGGCAACATCATGGTGGGTTTGGAACTCACCTGGAGCCAGCAGCTCCTGAAAGCTCAGACTCTTCCTCTCCTGTCTAAGTTGTAAGATTGGGAACATTAAGTGCTAAATCTGAAACATGGTTTCACTGTTTGGATTTCAACAAAGCCACTGATCATTTTCATGGCTCATTTGTGAGGATTAATTGGTTAATATCTATGCAATGTTTTGGAGGTGGGAAGTACTAAACCATAGCTCTCAGTCCTGATAATCCTCAATTGCAGTTTCATCCTCTCAGCTCTGGCCTCTCCATCACTATTTTAAATTTCTGCTGTTTCACACTTCCTCCCCTTGCAGGCCAGCTAATTACCATCATACATAACAAAGGAAACATCCCTTTATAGGGGGAGATGAACTAATAGGACTTTTAATTTCTAATTTTTGGCATTCCTTGATTACTAGAGCCACAGAACACTGACTGGGGAATTGCTGCTTTTGTTCTCTAGGCATTACTGATCCATTACTGATGCTGCTTGGGAGACACAGGTGTTCACTGCAATACCTGCAAAATTTTACTGACCCCTACATCTCATTTGGCTCCAGTATTTTGTGTGCCAAATAATGCCAACTCGCTATTTCCATATTGCCTGCACTGGGCAGGTGCTGCTCTGCATGGAAAGCCACTCTTGAACTTGCCTCAAGACTTTAATCATCTTACTCAAATTCCTTCTGAATGCTCTGTTCTCCTGTGAGAGATGCAGGAATCAAAAAACAGATCACCTTATTTTTTCATCATCACTTCATGTTTCTGCTGAGGAAATTCAATACCTTCCTTGCTTGCCACTTCTCTATCCATTACTTCCACCATTTTCATCCCAGATGGCCTCATGTGTGGTTAAATTCATCTGCACATCCTGTTTAGTCATACAAGTCTGGAATAAAATTTTAATTCCTTGTAGCAACAACCTTGTTTTCACAGAGGTTGCTGAAGCATCCCCTGCACCCTTCTAGGGCTGTAAAACAATCTTTATCTTATCAATGTCTGTACTGGAGTCTACAAGTCCATGATCTGCCTGGATGCAAAGTTTAACCAAATCACACAGGATTCTAATTCCATTCTCCAGCTTTTCAGGACTCTACCAATCAGGTAGTATTGACCCACAGCATGGCAGCAATTTATTTAGGTTTGCTGCAGGTAATGACCACTCTCTATTTTCCCCTTTTACACTTTGACAGCCTGTAAATAAAGCAAAAAAATCAAAAAGTCTATGTAAACCCAGGTCTGTCCACTGATATTTATAAACCCCAGTGCAACCTCCAAAACTGACTTCCATCATTGCTGAGAAAAGCACAGCACCCTGGTACTTAATTTATCACTTTTTTACTTTTTCAATTGCTGTTCATCAGAACACTTTGCTTTCTTTACTTAAACTGAAGAGATTCCCAAGGGAAAAAAAGGTCCTGTTTTCAGGCACAGGATCTTTCTAGGTGCACACACTGCTGCTGTGAACAACAGAGCTGTAGAAACCTCCCATCTCCTCTGAAATTTGGATTCTCAACAAGGAAAGGCTCGGGCTCACACGGGTTATTTGCTGATACTGTTTTAACAGCAGGGATATTACCACACCTCTTATTATTTATCTCAGGGATTCTAAAGCAAAGCAGCTGAAAAAATAACTGCAAATACAAGGTTAGAAAAACAGAATAAGGAGAGCAAAACCACTGTCTTAAACTGTGGTTTAACTGTTTCCATGACCTTTGCAATCTCCTGCTTCTTCCATGTCAAAGATACTGGGAAAACAGAAGCTATTTTATTTTGCTCTGCCACTTTGATTCATAAAATTAAAAGGTTATTTTACAAATTGTCTGTAGAGGTCTTGATTATCTACATAATAGCAGTAAAAGCTGATACATATTCCTTTATACATTTATAAAGTCTGGTTCAATTTCATATTTAAGTACCATAAACACTTATTTTACAAACTTTTTCTTAAAACCAGTATGATACAGGATACAAAGTTCCACTGAAAGACAGCGAGGGCTACAGTCCTGAATTTATACATTTGAAGTGTTTTCCCTCAGAGCCCATGAAAAGCAGTGAATCAAACACACTTTAGAATCTGCCCCTCTTGAACCACGTAAGAGAACTTACAGGAATCCAATTACAAACCACCCAGACAATCATCTTGGTAAGTGTTTTTAAAACTTTCTTGTATCTTGTGTCTGATCTGCCCCCTCTCAGCCTTCCCCAGACACAAAGGTAAGTCTGAAACCCACTAAAACACAGAGTAATAGAGTCTTCTCTATAGGTGAGTTTAAGAAACATTGGGAGCCAAAGACCTCTGAAAAATCAAGTAATCAAAGTTCACACATTTCTGAAAATGACTTGTGATTGAAGCAGAGATACAGGTGGAAAAAAGTAAGAAAAAAAGAGGGGAAAAAACCTGCAAACCCTCAAGTAGTAGCTCACTAACACAAAGCCAATATAACAATAAACAAAAGAAGAATCCATTTGGAAAAAACTGGTCCAGTGGGGAAATACCCCACAAGGAGAGGGCTTATAAAAGTGGCTGATAAAGGCACAGGCTTTATCCTGAGAACAATTTATTGTGCATGAAGTTGTTCCTTTTAGACATTCTATTTATTAAAATACTCCATCAAATTAAGACTTTTCTCACAACAAAGCACAGAAAGTCAATACTGATGTTACTAAAAAAACAGGAAGTGAGATGGAATACAGCAAACACATTCACTTCTCCAGTGACTCCCATAACTGCTGGGGGAATTTTGCCACCCAGGCTGATTCTTAAAGCTTTAGCTCCAGGACTCCCACTACAATTGAGAATTTCAGCTTTTCTCTACCAGTGAAATATGCTCCTACCTTAAGTAGGTTCAAGATAAAACCTCATAAATATTGAAGTATAGCAAAATTCTCCAAACAACAAAAATATTGGTTTAAATCCAGGTTTATAATGTAATTGGTGAATAAACCAAAGCTTTTACAGTTTAAGCCTTCACCTGCCCTTCTGTATTCTTCCCTCCACATGAAATCCTTGCAGTAACAAAAGGGAAGGAGGGCACACAAGCTTTTGTTAAGTATTAAGGAGTCCCTGGATGTGCTATTTCAGTTTGCTGAGAAGAAACACAACTGGCCTCATGCAGGGACCTCACAAGTCATGTGTGCAAGGAAAAAAAGCTGAAATAAACACTCACAATTACAGAGAGCAAAGCAGGGGAGCCTGTCAAACCACACAGCACATCTTGAGTTGTGTGAGGAAACCCTGCAACAGCACAAGTCCAGGGGAAAATACAAAACCTCTCTTAATCTCATCACTCTCCTGTAAATAAACAGCTGTTTAACAGCATATTGGGCTTCCTCCTAAGGCCTTGCTGCCCAATATGCTTCTGAGCACTGGAATATTTTTGTGCAGTTGTTCTCAAATCAAAGGTTGCCATTCACCATATGGGCTGAGCCAGCAGAGTCCCTCAAAGGCTGAAAAAAGGCCTGGTTTATGTGGCATGGAAATAAGTGTCTTTGGGAACTGAGGTCTCCAGGGCTCCATCAGTCCCTGTCTCCTGCTGGATCTCAGGGTTGGAGAGTCTGAGATTTCATTCCTTGACACCCCACCACAGTCAGAGGCAGAAAAAGCTTCTCTCTACCTGCATTACACTCTGCTAGCTTTACATCCATTAATCAGAGCAGGATATGGCTACTCAGACTATTTGTTTATTTGTCTAAGAGTGGCCTGGAGTTATTTGTTTTCCAGCACACACATGTCCACAGCACCACCCTTTTTCATCACGTGGCCATGTGTTCAGGCTTCCTGCATTTCACCCTGACAGCTTATTGCTCACCAGTTAAGAACCACATTAGTTTGAGGACACCATTCATCTAACATTAGTGCTTCCATTAGTGTGGACAGTTCAAACTGGGCAAAATGCACATCTCATGCATAATTTAATGGACTTCATAGAGTGAGTCAAAAATTGTTACTACAACAGCAAAAAAACTCAGACTATTTCTTCAGAGACTCATCACTGGCAGATACCAAAACCAGGGCAATTGCTCCACGAGATCCACATTTGTGTCTGCACGCAGCAGCAATGAGTGGGTTGGTCTAAGATGTTCCACCAATATCATATTTCTGAATCAACAAGCCACCCCCTCCTCTCTCATCAAATCTCCTACTTTTCATTCAGAAAGTCCTCATTATCCAAGTTTCTCCAGAGCTTCTTTCTTTGGATCCCAATAGTTTGTGTCTGCACAGAATATAAAATTCTTCAGGGGAGAGTATTTTTGCTTGTTTATTTAAAAAAAACCCTAAACTCCCACACACTATCATAAACCACAAAAATAAATACATCAAGAACAGAATCCCATGCAGAGTTTTCCTCCCACATGAGAGGCATGACAGGCAACCAACAAACCTGAGCAGGGATGGTATTTATTATTTAACCAGAATCAGTATCTCTGTTGATTTTACCCCTAAACTGATTACATTTAATAGCCAGGCAGAGCAGGACTGCACTAAGAGAAACACTCAGAGCACTTCTTTGTGGAGACAGGCTGAGCCCTATCCCTCAGACCTGCAGAGTCACACAGAGCAGGCTGGGAACCACCACCAGGAAGGGAAGGTTTCATGGGAAGAGTTGCTGGGATCAGGATCATCACATGTTCTGCCCTGCAGTGTGATCTTACAAAACTCTTACATTCCTATAGTTTCTCTCCCTGCAAAGCTTTGCCTGCACCTCTCCAGAGATGGCACCCAAAGTGACAGGCTCCAGGCACTGCTGGGACATCAGTGTCACCAGAACTACAACTGCCTCCAGTCCCTCATTGCAGCCTGATTGCTGCTTCTGCTTCCTTGCCTTTTCACAGTTCCATCAGGGCTCCTCATGCACTAAGTTATTAGGAGATTGTTTCTAAAAAGCTTGAGTATCCTTAGCTAAAACAGGACAGTAATTTCTGACCTTTATCTGAGATGATTCACTCACTGCAGCCCAATTCTTGTGTTACTTTCCTAAATTAGCCATTTGGAAAGGTGGGTTGGTCACCATTCGATCCCTCTCGCTGCTACCGGAAAATCAGCCAAATATAGCAGGAGGAAGTTACTGACAGTGTGACACAAAGGTGTAATTTCACAAATTGACATTGACTTACCCCATTTATCATACCCACTTTTCCCCTTCAAAAACAGTCCTATAAATCTCCTTGTGCTGCTTGTCTGAAGATGCACTGAATTAATACGACCACATCCTTTTCACCTCGTCCCTTTCCACTCTGCTCTGGTCTCTGGGCTGATCATCCACCAAAATCTCACCTATGGGATTGATGTTTTCCATTTAAATCTCAGGAAAAAAAGAGTTTTCAAGCTGTAATGACCAGTCTACAGTCCAAGTCTCAATGTGATTTTAGCATCAAACATCCCCCTGCAATGGTCCTCACACAGGTGCCAGAATAATATCACACTTTCCCCTTCTGCTTTTGTGTTCTCTGATATCCTTCCTCTCTCTAAGCAGAGCATTCACCTCAGTATCATGATTTTCCCTGGGTTAACAAGAGACAAGTGGGTTTTCCTTTTCTGAAAGGCACTTTTAGACCCTTAGGAAAAAGCTTTAGGTGAGATCTGAGTGTTAGAGAAAGACCTGCCGCATAAATTTTAAAATCAAATAAACATGAGTTGTCATCTCTTAAAAAAAAAAAAATCAAGACAGTTCAATTTCCGAGTCTAAGCCCCAAGACAGGACAAAGAAATGACTGAATACCTGACAGCAAGAAAAAGAAAATTATAGTATTTTCAATAGTGAAAGTATTAGGAGAATGAGAGAATGATAGCAGAGCATGTCACAGGCTAAAGGAGGTCAAGAGAGAAAAGAAACAGCTGTGATCTATAATCAAATTATAGAAGCTGGGATGCTGGATGGATAATTATAAATACATGTAATATACTGTGCACATTCAGAGCCCATAGATTTTTTTTTTCCTTATTTAAATCATCTTACAATAAAGCAATACTCTTCTCACCCATCCATGGAGAAGGTTCATAAGGCTAATGTGAGTGATCAGTTATGAGACCACTGGCCTTAAGTTTAAATGAGTGCAACTTAGATAATGATTTCTGTCCAGCTTCAAAGTCAAGACTCTTCAAAACAGCCAGCAGAAACAGGACAATAGATCTGTTTTGAAGACAGAAAACAAGAATCACTGTTCATGCACTTTTTTTGCAGTCTCCCAGCTGCCAGACCCATTCATATGAACAACGTTTGAAGTAAACTACCAGCCCCAGATCAAGTACACTGAATGTCAAAAGTGACTGGCTGAGGCAGACAAGTAATGCTTGGTGCCTGAACCCCAGAGTCACAGCAGGGTTTAAAAGAGATGAACTGGAATGGTGGTGGATGAAAAAAACATGAGCTTTCCTTCCTGAAGCCATCAAATGTCTCTGGAACCCTTGGAATCAATATTTTTTCCTATATGTGTGCAGATGGACAAGTGAAACCCATCCTCAGCAAAGGAAAGGTGTACAATGTTCTCTTCTGGGCCAGCCAGGTCTGGGTACCCCTGTAGTTAATTTACAAGAACTCCAAGAGCTCTACAGAATATTTTTGTTGATTAAGAAAGTAAAAATTAATACAGGACCATAGAAATTGATCCAAAAGATGTGCAGTTTGGGAGGAAAGTATCCTGAATTTATTAGCCAATGGTCAAGGAAGCTTTTTTACACGTTTACAATCACTTCCTGTGAGACTGAACAGCAAGGCCAAGAATTTCCTGATGTAGGGCAAAACTTAAATTTCAGCCTATGTCCTTCAAGAGAAATGAGGCTACTCTGAAGTGTCAGGTCCTGTGCCTCGGGGTAGTAGCCCTGGATAGGAATCCTGCCCAAGTATGTCAGACATTAGAACAAGAAATTACAAGCACTTTGTCTTCTGAGTGACTTATTATGCTCCATGAAAGCAGTGAAACACTCATGTTCTCTGTCCCAGACACTCTAGCTCAGCATGTTTTATTGAAATGCTACAGTGTTTTCTTTCTGTGATTTATAACCTTACATATTCCCACATGCACTGAAAGACACTCAAAACACACGGGCAGTCTCCTGTTAATAAAAACCAGATCCCATTTCAGCCAATGTATTACCTGAGCCATCTCCAGCTGAAGAGCAACAGCAAGACCAAGGGAAGAGCAAAAGGTGACCCCTGTAACCTGAGGGTGAGGTGACCATCTCACCAATCTTCTCAGAGCTCACCAAAACCTTGCAACAGGCTGCCACTGCTTAGACTCAGTTAGAATTAGAATTTATAGAAGTATCACTGAAGCTTTGATTTAAGCTCATTTTACGATCCAAGACTAGACCACCAGATAAACATTAAACCAATGAATAACCTTTCCTTGTTTAGCTCAAAAGTGCAAAACCAAACATCAACCAAAAAAAGGAATAGCAAGAACTAGTGGGAGAGTGTGTATATCAAAAAAAAAAAAAAAAAAAGGCATGAGTTACAAGAGCAAAATAATAATACTTTAATTTCTATTTACTCTAAGAGTTGTTTAAAGCTCAAAATATTTTTTTAACCAAAAGAAAAATCTACCCAAAAAAGGGCATTCTATGAATATTACTCTTATTTTTAGAATTGCAAATAAAAAAGAACATGAGATATAAAGAAATAAGAGAAGTCATTAAAACAGAAGTGTAAGGCCTCTTTCTCTTTCAGAATTGTGCTATTTCAGATTACTTAAGGTGTCTTCCCTGACAGAGAACATTGTTTTAGAGGACCACAACATGGTACAACTCTGAGCTTAAGGTTAACATGGAATTAAGTGTCTTCTAATGAAAAGATCCTTAAAAAAGAATAAAGAGAGACTTAGCTACTTACTCACTTTGCTAGTAAGTAAAATGAGTTGCCATTAGTTTATTACTGAGCATATTTTAGAAGGGCTTTTCTAAGTTTGCATCACAGAATATTTAAAGAAAATGAGATGTTTCCTAGGAAATGCCTTTGGGCCTGTTCAGAACAAAGCCCACACCAAAATGAGCTCATACTCAACTCTGCCCTGCCCTGGGCACAACCCCCTGAGTTACTCATCTCCACCAGGGAAAGGGGCCCTGCAAACGCACCCCTGTGGGCTGAGAGAGACACAGAGGGACACAGACCATGCCCAAGGCCCAAAGCACACCTCAGCCAGATCCTACAGGGAATTACAACAAAGAAATTCCTGCTAGAGGTTCTTGCTGTTGCCTTTGTTTGTGGTTGAAGTTTTTTTAGTTATTTTTTTGTCTTTGCCTGCTCCCTCCCCCCTTTCTGATAAACATCCAGACACAGCAACCACCTCATCTAATTGCCCAGGCATTTCTATTGCTTCATCCCTGCATGATCTCAGCACCTTCAACTCAAACTTCATTCTCACAGGAGTATCATGATGCTACCCCACAGCTGAGAAACACAGACTAAAGAGATGAATTATTTGCCTGTGGCCAAAGATCATGGATGTGAAAGAGCTGATAATTCAACACTGGTCCACAGGGACGTGCTTCACTATCACTATCAGTTTCTCCTGGGTTAGTCAGCAAGGTGCTGAACATCTTCTGAGACTCACTTAGAGGGACTGTTTTCAAGATAGATTCCAAATGTATGAAACTCAGAGAGCAAACATTTCTTTAGTTCATTTTTAGATAGGAAAAAGGTATTTCCACCTTTCCATGAGACTACAATTAATTGAAATTTTGTATGTAACATAAAAGACTCATATCTCTATTTTCCTTCAGTCATACACATGCCATTTCGTGCACATTCAATGAAAAACTTCAATAACCCTGGGTTTCTTTTTTGTCTTTAAATTAAAACAAGACATGGACATATACAAATTTCATCTTACTGCATACAGGTTTATGTTCAGAAATCAAGGTATCCAGAGGATTGATGGTGAAAGCCAAAAATTAAGACTGGTCCTGCCCATCTCCCAGTGGCTTTACTGAAGATCTAAAACACCTTTCCCAAGGATGTCCAGAGGGCAGAACTCCCAAAGATTTCTCTGGCTGTGTTGCTGCTCCCACATGGTGCACAAGCACACAACATGGACACACTTCAGCACTGTCCTACACACTGTGGATCACCCATATTTATTCTCCCTGCACAAACCTGGCCAAACCATTTTGGTTCAGTGGGAGACACAGATGCTCTCCATTACACCAGTTTCAGAAGGTAGCAAATTCATGGGTCTCAGCACAATTGCAGCTGTTTAACATTTGTGTACAGAATAACACAATAAGCCTTATAAACTCAACATTGCATTGCAATATTATAATATATTATAGTGAACTTTAACTGAGATTTTTTTTTACAGTAAGTCACACAGAGAAAATTATATTTCATTTATAGATACTCTAAGAGGGTAAATTTTTATCCCTGGCTCCCAGGATTTGTACCAGCCACACAGCAGATCTACACAGTGGATAAATTTGGCCTCTCTTGCTTGACAGTGAGGTAAATTGCACCAACTCTAGTAAGTTGCACAGTTTGTCCTAATCTATGTTTTATTCCTTCACATACACCTCAATTTGAGGGGAAAAGAAATAGATATCAGATGTGACAAGTGTATGTTTTTTTCCCCTGATATCTGACTGTTCATTTTGCCTTGGAAGGGCTGGAGCACCTTTCAAAAGTTTTAGCCCTCTGTTTCTGAGGAACTTATCCTTGTGGCATGTCTGTCAGTTTTCACAGTGCTCAAGCAAGTCTTTGCAATTTTCACATAATGGCAGTTGTTGACAGGTTGTTAGGGCTGACAGTGAATATGTTTGAAAAACTGTCAAGCTGGTGAAAAAAAAATTAGAGGAGAGAGAAGGAGCCTCCTTACATTTGTAACAGCATGTTAAACTGTAAATGCATTCTCAAAATGCATAGGCCTACTTCCAGTCGTGTTACTTGCTCTACAATGACAGCATATGTGAATATATGATCCTTAAAAATTAATGTCAGATTGTCATTTTATAGGTCATGGTCACGTTACTACAAAACTGTTTACCTTTATAGAATTGATTTTACCTGTAATGCTGAATAATGGCTGATTCAAGCAAAGAAATTGCTAGAAATAAGGTGCCAGTGCTGCTGGCTTTTAATTAGCTTTGTAGTGCCTTTGCCAGAGGTATGACTGGCCCGAGAGCCCCCGGCAATGAGCAGATCCTGGCTCCTGTCCAAGGGCATTTTCCAGCACTGTGCAGAGGGCTATGGAAGGTCTCCACAGCTCCTCAGGGAGGTGAGGGACCAGCAGCACCTGTGGCTGAGGCTCAGCCTTGAACCCTCTTCCACAGCCCCCAGTATCAGGTCTGTAGAGAGTCTCTGTGCCTAAAACTGTGACAGCCTCCAGAAATGAACCTCTGTGATGGATCTGTATTTACACTGCCTGCCAGTGAACTCCAAAATGTCCCTTGAACAAAGCAGGCTAAGAAGTAGAGAAGCACCATGAATCTGACATCATAGAAATTACTTTCCCTCATTATTTTAAGACAGATTGAGCTCATTTTGGTGATGCTGAAATACGTGGTTAGTAACTGATATTAATGAGGAATCTTTTCTCTTACATGTCAGACAGACTGATTCTTCTTTGATAAAGAAGTTATATAATTCAACTTATTTCTGGGAGGAATGAACTCACCTATCTCTCCTTCACATAAGGGATTTCTTAAAATAATTTTAGTTCAGATTTTAAATACTTTTTCGTGCAGTCTTTTTATAGCACTGCTTTGCTTATCGTGTCAAGGGTAACAATATGAGTCCTGAGCACCTACAGTGTGAGACAGGCCTGCTTTGTCTAATATTGGAAAAGACTAAAATAACTGAGAAGAATAAAGGGCAAGCTAGCATCATCACAGACACAAAATTATTAAAACTATGGTAAAGTACTATGGACTGTTTTTTCAGCAACAAAACTGGTCTAAAAAAAGGACTTTGATACGGTTAACTATGTAGAGGCAGCATTGCAGTAGACAGCAGCTGAGTTACATGACCAGTTAAAAATAGGCAAAAGAGCTGTACTGGATAAATCCATGAAGGAAGATGGCAAAAGTGATACAGAAGAATTCATGGATGTTCTATCTCCCAGGGCTACGTGCAGCATCAAGAATATGCTGGGGCTTGAAAAATACACTAAAACACCAATTATATAGAAGATAACCAAAACAGAATGGTAAAGAGGAAGACTAAAAATGAATCATGCAAGAAAGTCTAGATAACATGATCAGGAAACACCAGACTCTGTAGTACAGTGAGGAAGGAGACTCCATGAGGTTCAGTGTAGATTGACATCTAGACTGAACTCAAACCTTGATGTGTCACAGAAGCTTCTTCCAGCTCCTGCTGAAGTCAAGAGAAGAACTCCCATTTATTTGAAGAGAAGCAGGATTAGGTCCTAATCCTTCTGCCTCACTATCCAGTAAAGTGAGGATAATAATTGTATTGACAGGTAATTCTGTCTCACAGGAGTATTCTGAGGATTACGTAGCGTCTGCACTGTGCTGTGAAATGCTAAGTGCTAAATATGATTATACAGGGATTTCCATCCAAAGATCTCAAAGCACTTTCCAAACATTAATAATTGAAGCTTTATAATACCCTTAGGACTGCACATGTAAAGAAGGCAAACAAGATTCAGGGCTCAGCAAAGCGGACAAGGATTATTAGACTTATTTTATAGTGGATAAACTATACCACAGCGAGATTAAGTGACTTGCCCAAAGTAACAGCACAAATCAGTGACACTTCAGAAAATGAGCCTAGAAGGTCAGACTCCTTCACACTTTGCACAGAAAAGATGCACACGGGGTGAGAGAGTGAATCAGTTTTTGGAAGGAGTTGGATGGATCAGACCATTGAAGAGATGTGCAACACCTGGAGAAGACTGAGCACAAGAAAAACAAACAAGGTTTGTTTATTTTTAGGTACTTGAGCAAGAACCAGTAGAAGAAAATACAATGCCTTAAAGCAGCAAAAAAGTAAAGCTTACTGGCAGAAGGCATAGCCTCTGCTAAGAACATCAATTCTTTGGCTTACAGATTTAACAAAGACGACAGCGAACATGTGTCAGAACTCAGATTAATTTCCCAGGGGAAGAACAAATACAGAAAGAAATTGAAATCATGTTAGAACAAGAAATCAAGAAATCAGAATGACTGAAGACCGGTTGGATGAATGGTACATACTCCTCTCAAGTTCTAGAACAAAGGCAAAGTATTGGCAAAATTCTTCAAAATAATTTTGGTATCAGAGCATTACACAACCTCATCTAACACTGAAATGGACTTGAATCTCAGGGTGGCAAGCAGAGCTAGAAGAAATCACAGCAGTCTTGGCAGATAAGAACAACCATAAATGTAAACAAAGATGGCTTCTGAGAACATTCAAGAACTCAGTTTTGATGAGAAAAGAAAGATCTTGTCTAGCAATTGTAATTGAATATTAAAATAAAAACTCAACTCTGGAAGAGGACGTGGACTTTGAGCACAGCCAACCAACCACCTTAAAAAGTAGTGATATTCCATGAGATTAAAAGGGATCTTCATCTGCCAGCCAGCAAGACTTTGGAGCATGGGATAGTGCTGCAATATTCAGATGAGGAATTGCAGCAGATACTCAAAGTGAAATTTGGTTGTCAGGAAAAGCATTTGGAGATGAAAAAACTTCCCTCACCACGTGTGTTTTTACAAATTTCTCTCTTGCTTCTGAGCAAGAGAGAACATTGGACACTTTTGGAGGGAGCAGTAAGGGGAGCCCACTGCCAGTGGTTACTTCAACAATATTAATCTCATTTCAGTGCAACAGTGAAAAGGATGTTTTCACTGCCTTGGTGCAACACAGAAAGTGTTTTGCACACTGGGAATGAACACAAATCCAAGATCTCTCTGCTTTAGCTATTAGAAAGGTTGAAAGGAAATACCACAAATCTATACAAGCACAGATTGCGTATATAAACAAAAAAAAATTAAGAAAAATACATTACAGTAAACTCAGGGGGAGAACAGAAGTGTTACACAGTTATGTGTCTACACAGTGGCCTATAAAATCACAGAAAATAAGTTTTAAGTACTTGCTGAAAAAGCAATACTGAACTAAAATTGCTAAACATAAAAGTGGGGCTCCAGAAGTTTCTATCCATCACTTTGGTTTTAGATTCTGGTAAAAGAAAAAGTCATTTTCTTGGCTATTTCATTGCAGGAAAAAGCCTTGAAATAATTAATGAAGAGCAGCCCCTGTAAAAAGGTAAAGCATTGTCTTTAAATCCAGTTTATGGTCCAGCTTCTCAACTTAGCTTTTGCTAAATCAATTTCTTCTGTGCCATGCCATGCAATGCTGGGCACTTAGCTTGAAAAGAAAACATCTAATAATTACTTAAAGTGTGCTATGAATATGCATGATTCATACTGACCAAAAGGATAAACTTCAGAGAAGTATTTTTACCTCTTTACCGGAATTAAATTTAATCTGAGCAATAGGATTTGACACAGACATGAAGCTCATGACCAGCTTTGTAACAAATACACTATAAATATTTTTAGTTAAAAGTGATCTGAAATAAAGACAATTTTGTTTAAAAACTTTATTGGGACCTTATTAGTGTTATTGGGAAAGATCCTAGAGATCTGTAGCAAACATTTTAACCTGCTCTGAAAAGAGTATCAAGATGTTTGAACAGCTGAATCAATTTGCCTTTAGGTCAGTGTGAGTGTTTTTGTGTATTTTCAAGGAATCATTGTGAAAAACATAGATAAATAGGAAGCTTATATACAAAAAGGTGAAATCTCCTTTTAATCCTGATTTCCCAAGTTTCTACACTTTCAACTGAGTTAATTAAGGTTTTCCACTGACTTCATTAGCAACAGGATCAATAGTTTCAAATATAAAATGATAAGCTATAACACAAGGGGTTTTTTTCCTAAATAATATATAACATCTCCATCATACAGAAGTTTTTCTGGACACAGACTATTGGTGAGGGGTGTGATCTTTTTGAGGTACAAAGACTGTTCAGACTCTAAACAGGCTGCTCTAAAGTAGCTTTTGATAAAACCCAACTCCCTGTAAGTGAAGGAATGTACCAAATATCACATCTTCAGTCTTTCACTTTTTATTAACATATGAGATTTGCCAGATTAAAAAATTTTGCCAGCATCACAAGCAGGGAATTTTATCCATTATTATCCCTTCTTACAACCAATACATACATGGAGTATTCTTTTTGTGCATTAAAAGCACAGTGAACAGAACAACCAAAGGAGAATAAATAAGAACAGTCTCTGATTTGTACTGGATTTCTGTCCTTGGGACTGGATTACAAAGGATTTGGCTTCAGAATTTCAAAGCTACAGGTTTCTGTATTTTCCAGAATAATTTGGAAAACAACTCTGTTCACATTGAACAAAGTTTAATTGCTACCAGCAAAAAACTAGAATATCTGACCTGGGATAACTCCTGCTATTTAGAGAAAATGAAACAAAATGGTTCAGTTAAATACTTGTACTACTAGAGTAACAAAAGCAGGGTGTTCACCTTCCCAATATATTTATTCCTTGATATTTCTGCTGTACATGTAATGTTTGGCTTCACTAACTTGCTAATGTCCCAAGAAGATGCACACACATTGTGATGAACACAGATTCCTAGCTCTGATAACCCAAGTCAGTAACACTAAGACAATTTCTAAAAACTACATCAAATAAGCAGCTTTTTGCCTTCCTAAAATAAGCAATTTTTTCTCGCTTTTCATTGCCATTAACAAGGAACCTGCGATCTAATAAATGTCACAATCAGTTTCATTTAATTAAAATAATAAATATTGTACAGTAATGCAGATTGACATTTATATCTTCATTTACGTGAGGTTGGATTTATGGTCAATGCTTTATTTGATGGAGGCCACAAATAATGGCCATTAAAGTGCCACACGATGGACACAAGATCACATTAATGAAATTAGACAAGGCAAGGCATTGATATATGGAGCCCTCCTGCTAGAAAATAAAGTAAGTCATGTCCAAAGCAGATGTTTTCCTTGGCTGCAGTTTAGGTTTGCTGAATTTTTAGTAGGCAGTTTAACTTCATCTACACAAAGGTGGAAAGGAAGAGAACTCCTGTGAAAATGCCTCTCAGGATGTATTACAATTAATGCAGCACATGATAAACCAGCTTCCCTTGTCTGACATTCATGCAAGAATGATTGTTAAGTGTAAAGAATTGTCTAATAGAATAGTGATTATTACATTTCAGCTAAGCAGCCTTGTATAAAGTTTTTGTAGTTATTGGTGGAATAAACACCTCATCTCTCCCCTTTGCTAACTAAACACACATCCAGGGAGGTAACTATAGAAACATTCAGGTTCTTGACCCTTTTTCTTTATTAAAATAATATCAAGAGTTTTGAAATATTGGTGTAAGGTTACTATAGGGCAAGCAGAAGGGATAAGAGGGAAAAACATTTCCACAATCCTCTTACCTCTGCAGTTGCACCATCACCAATTTTTCTAGTCCATCCTGGATGCACTGGGAGCTCCTTTGCTTCTCACTCCAGAGTTTTCCATGAAGGATAGTACTGCAGTATCTATCCTCACAGTGCTTGCTTAAAAAAATCAGGCTAGTCCATAGCTCTGCTGCAGTGAATAAATAATCTCAAGTAGCAGAACATTGTGAAAAATGAAACAAACTTGCCTCGTGGGCAAATTATCTAACTGGATGCTGTGTGTGAAGTTCAGATAAACATTCAGTTACATGGAACAGCATCTCAAAGTTTGATATTTATCTTTGTGGATTTATTTTCACCTCAGGATCTTCATGTGCCATGTTAATATGATGCCAAACAGGTTCAAGTGAAAAAAAAAAAAACAACAACAAGTAAATCATTTTGGGAGGCAACACAGACAATAAAACGTGCCAAAACAATGAAAGCCATTATAATTTTTTTCTTCTGAACTAGACAAATAGCTTTTAAAGCTATGCCTTCTAAAGAATGGCTCAGCTTGGTCATTTATGCTAAAACTAGGCATTACAAGCCTAAGGGTCTGGTCTAAATAACAATACCTTCATTAATCAATTTATAACAGCTGAGATCCTATTTCTGGCTCTATAGAGGAATGCAATATAGCCAGCTGAAATTTGGCCTCACATTCCTCAGGCTCAGGTGAAATGACACTGCAAATAATTTATACATCTCTGGACAATTTATTCAATAAATTGTCCAGCTTCTTGATCTATTTATCACAAGGGATGGAGCTGATTTAACTAACAACTTTACCTGCCTTATTCCAGAATCATTTCTGCATTCTGCTTCAAATTCTCCCTTGAACAAAATTAATTTTCTAATACAGATAAATCTATGCTTATGTTTCTTGAGAAACCAGGCACAGATAAATCTGAGGCCTTGGGCACTTTCTCTTGCACACCACAAGAATCATGCAGTGATGAAATACTGTTGGCTCAACCCGTGACTTTGAGCCATTGTCAGATGCCATCCCAGGGCTGAAGAGGATGCAATCTCATCCCAAAGTCCTGCTGGGTGGGTTAAATACACAGACAAAGCTGGGCTCCTCTTCCAGCACAATTTGCTGTTCCTTTCAGAGCCACAGCACTCACAGAGGGCTGCACACCTGGGCAATGCAGGCTTTATTCAGATCAAACCCCAATGCAGCACCCACTTCTCTGACAGCAAATTCAGCAGCTTTTCCCTGTTACCAGAACTTTCTAGGGCTGCTCCCTTACACATCTTACTCCTCCACACTGTGAGGCTGAACAGAACAACTCCTGTTGACATGCACTTCTGCATTATGCACAGGCACTAAAATCCTAGAAATGCAGGAAATGCACAAAAGATGGAAAGGCATGGGACACACAATCTAAAGCAAAGGTGAAACTGGAAAACCAAAATCATACAGATCTTAATGAGTGAAAGAACGAAGGCTTCATTTTGGTCAGCTCAGATGGGCTCTCTGCTGCATCTGCCACTTCACAGGTAACCTTCATTAGACAAGTTTCATTTGGCACACAAAACCCATATCTCATTTCAACAGTGAGCAATGTGTAATCACCATGTACAGTAGTCATCTCAGTATATTCATTTTCTGCATACATATAATTCTGATTAAAGTAAGAAACCAGCATATCAGCTTCAGTAAGAAGTGCCCCAAACACCTGCAATTGCTGCTCTTTTGTTTTTACACATTTCTCACACGACATCCTGCTAAGCCAACCCTTCAAGAAAGGGCTTCACAACACTTTATCAGCTCTTGCAGATGAGTCATTAAAAATCGAAGTTTTGTTGTCAGAAAGCCAGGCATCACTCATTCCTTTACAGATAGTAACTTCTGGGGGGGGAGAAAAATCAACACCCTGTCTGCATCAGGTTTTTGTACCTGTGACCTCAGTCAACTATGGATACACAAAACCTGTAATTCAGTCTTGCTGAAATGAAAAGAAGTTTTGCCATTGTAGTGCTGAGTTTACCAAATTTCAACTCAGTCATGTTACAAATCAGGATACCAAAAACACAGGATTCCTTTAAACAAACCCAATTGCCTTTACAAGCTACACTGCTGCTCATTTCCTCTTTTACCATGTGAAAGTTAGGGCAGCATTCCTCCTGTCTGGCTGCTCAGCATGAATAATAGATACGTCATTTTTTAACTGTCAACAAAGTATCTGTAAGAGGTGCACTTGGTCCTTTTAAGTATCTACAGCAAACTGTTTATTTGGCATTACACACAGCTCACATTTTCCAACCAGCAAAGAAATTACTAAAAAAGACCTACATGTTAAACCACAGAAACAATTTTAATCACACCTTATTATCCTTATGTAATATTTAATTATCTCCTCTCCTACTCCCTTGCTTCAGTGACAATTTGCTCAATGATGTGTCAAGGAGATGGAAAAAAAAAAACAAAACCAAAACAAATGAGGTCAAATCTTTGCAATAATACACTGGTGTTTATTTACTGAGGGCCAAAGCCTCCGTGGCTGCAAATGGTGCAACTCCTGTGCAGGCAGCTGAGCTCTGCTGATTTACACCAGCTGGGGACTGAAACACAACTGCTGAGAAAGAGATTACACTGCTGTAATCTTCAATGTAAACCAGGCAATATTTCAGATACAAAAAGCAAAGACCTTAAAGGAGAGCTGAGACTGTACTGATAGGGTGACAAACACTCCCCCACACAGCAAAGGACAAGGCTTCCAGCGGTGTAAATGGCCACACTTCCCCTGGAGCTCAGCTCAGGACCACCCACTGCTTGTGTGGCTGTGGTCTCCAGTACCTCCTTTGTGACAATTAGTCCCATCTTCCCTCTAATAATCCCTTTTGGCAGTGCTCCTTCCCTGCTCTTGTCCTCAGCAGGTCAGATGCTTTTGGCAGCCTCACCCTTCACTGCCATTCCCTGTCCAGTGCCACGTGCTCCAGTGACCACCCTCACTGCTCTGCCAAAGGACCATTCCTGTGGCCCTGCTCTAAATCAGTCTGTGAAAGGACACCCTTCAGAAATAAAATATTCTGACTGTTGCAGACTTAGACCCCAACTGCAGGAAAAGCTGAGGAGGAAAGGCAAAGTGGGCAGTGGGAACAGGAGTCACTCATGGTGGTGGGAAAGGAGGAGCCTCTGAAATCAGATCTGCCAAACAACATTATTTAAACATCCACAATAAGTCACCATATTTCTTTGGGTTATGGCTGGCTATCAGGGGCCTCAACCTTTTGAGGTTACAATCCAAGAGCTAACCTGATATTTAGAGGATAATTACTTCCCTCACAGGTTAGGATTAGGCACAGCAGACACTTTCAACATTTAAAGCTTTATTGCCTATACACAGATATATAAGCAATCAGCAGGTACTTCGAGCACAACAATTTGATATTGTCCCTAAAGTGGTTGGTGGCAGAGCTGGGCTAAAAACACCCAGTTCCCAACTAGATGACAGCAAACATGCCAAAAAATTATCACAGCTTCCCCTGCAATGGGCAGCACTTACCCCTCATGCACTGGGAAGAGTTCACCTCTGTGTGTGTGCTCAGGATGCCACGTCACTCTCCTGGTTTGGAAGGATCTTTTGATTTCCCTCCAGTATTACTGCCAACAGTAACAATGGTGGCAGGGAATATGGAGATTTGGGAGAGGAGTTGCCTGCATTTGCTCTGAGCAAGGCAAGAAGTCCCTATGGGAAAAAAAAAAACCCAACCAAAAAAAAAAAAAAAAAAAAAAAAAAAAACCACCCACTTCCCACACATTAGAGTTTTCATTATTGATAGCACCTCAAGGGCTGAAAAACTGATGGGAGGCATTGGGGAAAATTAGGACAGGTTGAAAAAAAAATGATAGAATAGACAGCCCCAAGAGTGAGGATACCATTACTGTAAGTTGACAGACCATTAAAAAAAGGTCAGTATCCACTTTAAATATATGAACAAATTAACAGAATACACCATGTTCAGCTACATGTTCAGAAGCACTAATGAGAATAGCTTGCAGTTCAGTTTACTTAGCTCTTTAAATAAACATGGGCTATTGGAAATGTTATACAACAACGCCAGCACCATAAGTGTAGCTCCAACTCCTGTCATTCCTGCAGATGAGTTACAAATCTACAAGAACTTGTCTGCTCCATGCTTGCAGCCACCACTACACTTAAATTAGTAACTACATAGGCCTCTTCCAAGGCATATCAGAGACCAGCTGTGCAAGGACCTGTCACCTTCTTGTCAGTGAAAGTTTTCTGTCCAAAGAACTTTCGTCATCCCCCATTCCTCAAGTAGCTGGATGTCACTTGAAGAGACAGCTGAAGTCACTTGCAATGAATGGTCTCAAATCAGAGCTCACTGCCCTTGTCACAGAAAGTCTCACCCCGCAGCTAAAACTGTCACTGATCATGTTTAGATATGTACACTGAGGTATCAGATTAGAAAAGAGTATGCACGAGATGGGAGTTTAAAAGAGGCCAAGTTGCAAGGAAAATCTTAATAGGGAGAATCGAAGGCTTGAAGAGTTAGCCCTTTTCCAAACCAAATTTATATTTCCCATCAAATCCAATAAAAAATATCTAGCTTCTAAAAACGGCATGTGTCCAACCAACATATTCAAGAAGGAGCTAAAACTTTAAGTGGTACTTTGGCCAGAGAACATGCAGATTGCTGAGATATTATGGCATCTCTGCAGCAAGTTACTTCATTAATAGGAAAATACCCAAAAGGCATGTCTTGGCTTCAAGATTAATGCTCAAAATGGTAGACACATGTGCTATTGTTAAAAAATAAATTTTAAAATGTATTAAATTAGTATATTCTTAAAAATAAAAAAATCCCAACACCTAAATATTATCATATTTGCTGCTTGTTTCTGACCCTCTTGCTTATATTAGCAATAGGAGCTTGGCCTCCTGGTTATGGCAAGAGATGGAACAATCCAGGCTCCACAGTTGCTCTCCCAGCTCAGGTACTGACTTTTGGGTGACTCGCTGAGATTCTCACTAACTTCTAGGAAATCCAGTTTATCCACTGGCAAACCCAGCTGCCTGGACTTGCCAAGGAGCACTTGAGGACACATTTCTAAGGCTGACCTCCACACTAAAAATAGCCAAGTACAAGTTGGGTTGCAGCTGTTAGTAGAAAGACAAAGGACATGGAAACATCCAGAAGATGATCATTATGTTCCACACAATTTCATTTCACACTTTTAAGATCTTGCCCCACCAGTGCACCATAGGAGCTGGGTCCTGGGGAATGCTCTGCAGATTTGCCCATCTTACACTGCAACCTCTGGTGCAATCTGGGCCAGCCCAGGAGCTCCAGAAAATGGTTTTCTCTGCTGTGCTTCTCCTCAGAAGGTGAATTTTAGTGGGGGAGTTGGATAAGGGCATGGGGATTGGAGGACATTCACAACAGAATGCAGGAGTGCTTTTCCCTCTCTGCGAAGACGCCTCCCAAAAAGCTGGAGATGGAGAAGAAACCCTTGACAAATCTCAAAGTCTGCTGCTGCCTGGGAATTGAGAAGACATACCTGCGCTTTCACTTCTGCCTGTCCAGTTCTCCTCCAAGGCTTTAAATTTCCTGAATAAAGCATTCAGGCTCATTTCTGTCCTAGAATTTGATTTAGCCAGTATCTTGTTCTCCTTATATAAAAGAAAATAATCTTCAGTTAGAAGCATCATAAGCTTCTTTCCTTTTACCCTCTCACTGTTGGCATGAAAGAAAGATCATTTGTTCCAACTATGTATTTGCAACAAGCATTTGCTTTGGTTTTGCTTGAAAACACAGCAAGAGAAATTTTACTCCAAATTTCATATGTCAAAATTCCCTCCATAAATAAAGCTTGACAGAGTAAAGGGTATCCATTTCAACTTTTTTTTTTTAAGTGTATATATATATATATATATATATATATATATATGTTGTTCTTGCCTGAAATCACAGCAGGGAAATTTTATTTAAAAGTGACTATGAAGGAGTATTGTTCAGAATAGAGACCCAATTTTAGCCCAGGAAATTTTATTCCTCACCTTCCATGCTCCCCAGGAATCACAAGCAAATACAAAAGTAGAGCCCAAAGTGAGACTGCAACCAACATTTACAAATTTTGCTACAGAGAAGTTCCTGAAACATCCCTGCACATTAATTAATGCCCACCAGGAGCTATCACAGTTCTCTTTGCACTGAAGTCCTGGGGAGGTATTGTGACACAAATGGCATTTGTGTTGGGATGCAGCTGTGGGGTGCAATCGCTGCATTGTGTTTGTGTTGTGAGCTCAGACTATTATTGTATACACAAAACCAAAATCCCATGCAACACAAAATACCTAAAATAAATCCATTTTATATTAAATATTAAACTCTCCTCATCCAGAATATCTAAAAACCTGTCCAGAGTATTGAGCCAAACAGGAGCCTCTGGATCCTCAGCCCCTTTAAAAATTAGGCCACTGCTTTAGAAATCTAAACACAGGCTAAAGGATCTGACTGTAGGCTCCTATTTTTGAAAGTTCTTGGTCTTTAATTTTCATAGCATGGTAAACAAAGCATCTTTTTTCATCCCTGCTAGAAAGTACTCAGGGTTCAGAAGTTTATTGGAAACATAGCTGACATCCAAATCAACACAGATTGCAAAAACAACAGGGCTGACAAGACAGAACACTTTCAAAACATCACACTGATCATTAGAACAGCAGAGCAAAACATTAATATCATAAGCTTTGCAGTCAAGGACTCTGCTCTAGCTGAGTATAGCTCTTTAAGCAAGGGAAACCTGGGAAAACAGACTTTGAAGATAAATAGATGGATTTGCTTTCCAGCAAACAAATACAGGATCAACAAAATTGAACATGATGACTATTCCATAGGCAACAGTGATGCTGCCATGCAGATTTTCAAAAATGTCACTATAGCAAATAAGCCTCTGTTTTGCTCTTGGGAGCAACAGAAAGTGAGAAAGTAGAGTAGATATTAAAGGACATTTTGGAAAAAAATAATAGCAAAAAATAAAGAAATTCTCCCCATCATTAAGTCCAACTTTCATTTGACAGTCAGACCAGGAGACAGGGGTGGAGAGGTGGGGATGTAGCTTTAACAAAACAATATCTTTTTAAAAAGATCTTCCAAGAGAGAAAACATTAATTTAGCATTGTGGAAGAGAGAAACAAAGCCTCAAAACCAGTAATTCACTTCTAATAGAGGAAAGCCCTATTTACAAAAGATGTTTAGGGAGTAAACTCAGCCCTGTTGTCCCTAAATTCAAACCTTTAATGGACGAAAGCCTCATTTGTCTGATCCAGAAGGAAATAAATCCCAGCCTTTTACTGGTAAGACTGGAGATACGTGGGGAGGGTTTTCTGGACACTGGAGAATCTTTCTTTCCTAGTTCCACATGTGAAATAACTCCCTACAAATATGAATTTCATACATTTTAGTGACACAAACCTTACACAAACATACCTACTAATGATCTCGACAGGAGCTACGTGCACAGAGGATCAATAGTGTTGACACTGAATTACTGGTGTGCAGATGTACCACTTTGATACATGAATACAAGAAATAATATGTCAGCTTCATCTTCAAAGTTGATAACTTTTACTGGAGGTGTTGGGCCCTTCACTATTTATATGATTTCCTTATTGCATTCTGTTTTGGAGCAATGACTTTGACCTGGCAAACACCTTTGCCTTGCCAAAGTATGTGTATTTACAACAGGAAAACTAAAAAGCATCATTCCCTTATTGTCTGTACAAGAAAGCTTGGCAGTAAAACGTATCTTTATTATCATGTCAGAGATTGAGCTCTTATAGTTAAATATCTGAGTTTGTTGATATTTCCATCATAACCCCAACCATAAAAGTGTGTTTTGAGTGAGATTTACAAGTCAAAGGCTCTGATTTTCCTCACTTGAAGTGATATAAATTAGGAGTTAGTGCACACATGGCATGCACGAGGAGAGATTCAAGGATCTGGGGAAAGACAAAAAAAACCCAAAAACAATGAAAAAGGAACAAAGGCTGCTTTGCACACATGATGCTCAATTTGCAGGCATCCACAAGAGTGAGCCCATTTCAGCCCCATTCAGCTCACTTCTGTTGCAAAAGCCTCTGCATGGTCTGTACATCACCTTCTGCATAAAAATGAATATGCTGTGCTAACACAGCCTTACCTGTATCTAAAAAAAGTGTAATAATATTGCTATGAGTGAGACTGTCATTTCATTGAACAGCTCAAGAACATTGTGTTTTCAATGAAAGGCAAATCTGATCCAGTGAAACAAAACCTGGGACTATAAAGACAGGAGTTTCCAGCTCTTCATCCCACTGCTGCCAGTGATTTGATGAGTCACTTTATGAGAGTTCACTTACCATTTAGATTATCACACACTCACCAGTTTTTACCTGGGGATACTGGCATCTGCTTGCTTTTCATATTGGGGGTGTTGTGAAGATTCAATAACATTTCCACGTGTTCAGCATTAGAGAAGTGCTAAGCGGTCATAGTGTCTGATTTAATGCTCCCTTTTCTGGGAGCTGGGATAGAGTTACAATTTTCATGCTAAGCTTACCTCATATTGCTTGACTTGGTGGAGGAAAGGTCTCTCTCTAGATACATATCACACAACACATATTCCAAAACCAGAACCAGGGGCTTTCAGGCCAAAAAAACCAAAAACCTGAGCCACAACACGCATTGGGGTGAACTTAAAAACAAAACCCACCCCACGCACGAGTGTTTCACTCCTGTCTTATTAAAATTCATTCATTTTTCCTGCTTGTTTTTCCATTTTGCTGCCTTGGTTTTTCTGTCCATCTCCATCCTTCAGCAGACTCACTGGCACACCGAGGTCACTCTGCTGTGTGTGACATCACAATCCCCATGGTAACCCCCATGTTGTCACAAACAGTGTCAGAGGAGGAGGGGGAATAAAGTTAGAAAAGAGCATTTACACACAAATATCTTGGCATTCAAAAAGACTGGGAAAGAAAATGCACAAAAAAAAGCCCATGACAGCTTAATGAGGTTTTGGTAACATGCTGTAGTTTTCCAACTGTGTTCAAGTGTGATCTTGGTTCTTAAGATCTGATTTTCCTTACTTTTATGGACTTAAAAGAACTACATCCATTTTGCTCAGCACAGCAATCTGAAAGTTCCCATGTCTGATTTTATTATTTAATGTGTAGGAAGAATTGCATTTCAACGCCTGCCGAAAGAAACTGCCTTTTATAAAGACAGTCTACAGAGATATGTTTGGAATTTTAAATCCTGGTGTTTTGCTTTTTCTTTAATCTTTTATTAATGGTTTGTGTTCCCATTACTCCAAACTGAGCATTAGGTTCCTGGGGAAAAGCACCAATCAAATGTGTAGAGCAACTGGAATGTATTTGAAAATAAAGGAGGGTTAGTTGATCAAAATCAGTATTTCTGAGATTTAGGCCTGTGATGGACATCTTGTATTGAACAAAAAAAAGTCAGAAAAAGGAGAATCATTTTGACAGCAGCAGTTCTGGAGGTAGTGAGAGAGAAACCGGTACCCATTTTCCCTTAATTCTGATTGATCAGTATCAAGAGGTTACACCAGCACCAAATTCAAATACCATTTACTTTTTTTGTGACAGAGCTGGGCAGAAATTAATTCTGCTGCCTGATCTGACCAGAGCCCCCGCTGAAATCCTCTTGCAGCTCACTCCTGCAAACGGTTGGTGTGATTCGAGTTGTGAGGCATGGTGGCAACGATTTGCTTATTTCAACTCAGCCTATGAGAAAAAGAAAACCAAAACTTTTCCTGGCAACACCAACAGCTAAACCTTGACATTTTATCCTTACTCTGGAAATCTGAACAATTCTCACTGGGTTATAACTGCATGTCCAAAGATTCTAGGAAAAAAAAGGATATTAAAGCAGAACTGTGTGGCAGAAAAAGGCCACTGTGACACAGCCACCTCCCCTCCCTCAAGCACAACCACAGCCCTGGCTGATCACAGCACCAGGGTCCTCACCCCACAAATTGGTAGCAACTAAATCTACCCTACAGGGATGTTTAGAAGGGTTTTCTAGAACTGTATATATTCACCTAATATTTCCAGTATCCTTCCTTTTCCACAGATGTTATTAGTATTATTATTCAACTACTTTATAGCACTTACTAGCGGGTTTTATCACTGTTAAGGAAATCTGGATTAAAAATTATCTACCAGGGTCCTTCTAACCTGGCCAGTGACAGGGCTCATTGTGTCCTGATTATAGAGTCACTTGTTTTAAATAATGTTTGCCAAATATTAACTTGTTTGTTTTGCTCAGGAGGTGTGTGAACACCACAATGTACTGCACGTGCAAGCCTTAATTGTCCAGGAGAAAGGAAAAAAGCTATGGCCTTCCTGTGATACTGAATATTTGAATATTTGGTTTTTAATCAAAACATGGATTATAGGTTCAGTATTCACTGCCTACCACATCTGATTTATGGATCTTCTCTTAAAATCCATGTCTGTTTTAAAGTAACATATTCTACAGCCAAGCATCAGCTTGACCCACACAGAATTGAGAGTTCCAGCAATACATAAAATGTTTTCAAAACATTTTAAATGAAGCAACAGAAGTGTTTCACACACAATGTAAAACCAGAGTGTAAAAACAAGAGTGTGCTGCTCAGCTAATTCAGCTTCTCTCTGTCACCACACATATAACACTGCCTGCTTCTCAGACACAAGGGACCAGCTGAAAAAAAAAAAGATCATCATATAAAATCTAAAATAGAAAGTAAAGTTAAAACTGTGGGGATAAAATGATGCCTCCTATTTTCCTAGCTGACCTCTTGTTTTAATTCTTTCACTCAAAATATACCAAGTGTCAAAAGCAATGCTGAAGCAGTAATTCAATATTTGAATACTCAGATGAAATATTCTCTATTACATGCAACCAAAAAATGAGTGATTAAAAACGCCAGTATAAATACTAACAAAACTTTAAAACACTGACAAACATACAACAGGCAAAAATGAAACATGTTGCTACAAAAATGGCCTCTAGTCATCTCAGCAAAATTCTACAGGAACCATTTGCAGCTTGAAGACTGCTCAAACAATCAAAGTGCCTTTCTAATAAAATATTATTAAAAGCAGACATGCTCATAATTAGTTTTTTTTTTCCATTTGGTAGCAGGATCAGTTTTGCAAGTCTTCTCCCATAGAAATCAGCTCATTTTTCAGTGGTTTAAAAACGATGCACACCAAGTGCTGCAATCCCACCCAGAACATGAAACACGATACAGGAGGCACCAGAAGCACAGTGAGCTCCAGCTATTCTATTTCATTTTCATATTTCTATTTCATTTCCACTGCTGAGTCACCTGCTCCCTCCTGAGTCTCCCTTCACTGCACAGGTGCTGCTGGTTTGATTTTGAATCTCCACTGAACTCAAACTTGTCACAAGGGTTTGGTCCCAAGGTCTAGACTTTGCCTACTTGTGTCCATCCCAGAGTGCCACACAACCTGTTTCTGCTCAATGTGTAAAAAGTTTCCAAACATTTCCTTTCAGATTCCCAATCAAAACACAGACATCAGTTTAAAGAGATATTAAACATCCCAAATGCAGATTTTAAAGCAAAGTCTGCACCAAGTATTGTATTAACTACCAGGATGCTTCCAAGGCCATGATGTACACTTCAGTAGGGTACATCACATTTAAAGCAAATTATTTTGCTTGTTGGGATAGAGATTTTATTCTGTGTTTGCCTGCATTGCACTGCACAGGAAAACCCAAACACTGCAGACCTAGAGCTCTGAAATTACAGTCTATATCCTCACAGGTGCAGAAAGCACTTCCAGGGGAAATGCATCTGTCCCTCAGGCAAAAAAAAAGAGAATTCTTAGGAACTAAGGCACAAGACAACCCAAGTCAGCTGGTCAGGGGAGAGCAGGTCAGAGGGTCAAGGGAGGAACTCTGACCCCCACAGAGTTTTCTATCAAAATAATGATTTTTTAATTTTTTTTTAACTTTCACTAAATTTTTAATGACACCTGAACAGACAATGAGAGTAGTTTATGCAAGAAGAGGTGTTCTTACTTTGTCTCTTTTTATCCTTCATTTTGGCTCAACCACCTGGAACTCTCCCCTCTTTACCCCAAATAAAAACCCACAATACAATTCTGCCAGTCGAAGATCACTGACTGAGCAGCTCATTTTAAAACACTTGTCTAAAATTTTTCACACCCAGATGTTGGGACAGGTTAGAATGGCTGCCATTCCCCTTGTCCTCAGAGGATGATGTCACATGCAGGCTCAGATTTGTATTCTTTAAGAACATTAATTGGAAATATCATCTACTAATAGTTGAACCTCTCCTCTTAAAAATCCCTTGCATCCATGAACTTTCCAAAACTGACAGCATTTGTGAGAACATTCCAGCAAAACAAAAACAAAGTAATCACAGTTTTAGACTAATTCATTTAAAAGCAAATCTAAATATTCACTGTAATTTTTTGCAGTATTTCTCCATTGTTTTATTTCCAGAAATTAATTGAAAACTCCTAGTATGAAGCTCTCCATTAGGGCTGCTTTTACAATCAACTACTCCTGTGAAATGTCACATTGTATGGTACAATTTCTTTTTCCAGTTGAGAGGGTGACTAAAATGAGGCCTTTCAAAACATGTAGGCAAACTGACCCCAATATATGATTGGAAACAGTCAAGGAAAGCCATGTGCAGGTGAAACAATATTTGGTATTCTTGAGTAATATTTTAGTTCACTCTAAGAACCTGACAGTGATTATCAGTAATCTCATCCTCACCTGAAAAAAAGGAACCTGTGGTGAAAAGAGTTGCCTAAGAGCATGTCACCAGCTAATTTTACCTCCTCAATCCATCACCTGTGCTCTATCCACTTGCCAACAAAACTTTGTGCAATAAGAGATACTCCTCATCCCACTTAAACAACAAAATCATGGCATGCCTGACATTGCTGAAAAGCACTGCAGTTGAACAGTAACTTCTGTTATTGCAAAAGAACATTTTCAGATTGCCCCCTGACTTATTGCTTTAATCACCTGTGATATTTCTGCAATTCCAGGCAGCTTATCTGCAGTACATGGGACACAAACCTCTGCCCCTTTATTGTCCCACTTGGCTGAAGATTAGGGATGGGCTTCCCCCTTCCTCTTTGCTTGCTTAAACCAATATTGCTCCTTACAATTCTCTAATTCTGCTACGTATTGAGCAGTCCTTGAGCGACCTATGCCAAACAAGAGCAGTCCTTTCTATGAATGCACAGTTGTAATTACAAAGCAAACACTACCATCTGCTGGCCTGTTTGAAAAGCCAGTTCCATAAAAAAAGAGAAACCAGTATAAAACTCCAGCTAATTTTCCTAGAAAAATTAGAAGAAATACTCAAACTGGAAAATCACGATCTTCTATGTTCTCCCCCTTCCCTCCTGCCCCCATCAACAAGAACTCGATTAAATCCTGTCCTGACATACTGGGATAGCCCTCACCTTGTACAAGTTCACTCTGTAGGGTTTTACTCGCACAATGGAATGAGTTACAGAGGTGGGAGAAGGTGCCTGATGTGACAAGCTCTTGTCCCTCAGGATCATGATTACAGCAGGGCTCTGAGGCACACGTTACCCTTTAACAGCTGGGGCTGAGCTGGAACACTCCTCAAATCGTCCCAAATCACACAGGATTTCAGCCTGCACATCCACTCTGAACTTTGTTCATGGTTTCTACTGTGACAGGTTAGAAAATAAACCCCAAAATAAACCTATTTAATGCGTGTCTAATTTCCTACAAGGATATATGATCCAGTTTGTCCAGCTTCAGTCCTGTTGTCTCATTCACACTATGTAGCTCCAGTTGGGGGCTGAGAAATCTAACTTCTTCCACCTCAAAAAGCAACCTTTGCTGCATAAGGTTTTGCAATTTACTTCCAACTAAAAACCTGATTCTTTCAAGTATACAATGTATGCAAAATTCAACACCACCTGTCAGTATCCAGGGAACAGCTTTACAAAGACAATCTCCTTATATAATATAAAACCCAATTGTTTCTCTTCTTTAAGCCATTAACTATTTTCATACCCTTTACATCAGCTGGGAACTATATATCACAGACAAAGACAATCTCATTTGTTTTAATGGCTAAGTAAATTCAAAATGGAAATGACTAGGTAATTTGTTCTTGTGCTTTTTTAATTTTGTTTTCTTCACTCCCCATCCCCCTAACCATCATCCCCCAGTCCCTCCAGAAAAAAAAAAAAACAAAAACAAAACATTTTAGTCAAGGACTAGAATTCTGGCAAACCATCTTATCTCCACTGAATTAAACATAAATCAGGCTTAAGCAAATCAAATATTTGGCTTCAAAATTTCTTTAACTTCCTAGTACTAGGTTAAGATGCTTTATTATTGGCATTATTCATCATAAGCCTTTCAAGTTGATCTTTCAAACAGTAATATCTTCAATAATGGGCACCAGTTAAAAGAAAATGTAATAGACAAATAATTGTAGTGGTTGCTGTTAAAGCAATAGTTGTATCAGGTGCTGTGCAAGCAGATACTGGTCAGCCCCTGATGGATGTTCCACTTTGCCATTTAACTGGGGCACACGAACTGGCAGCTCATTATCAGCCATCTGCCATTCCTGCACTTGAGTTAATCCTAATCTGCATTCAGCACTGGGTGACTCCAATTGGATTATCATTTGTTTTCAGCACCTCTACATCCCCAAGTGCTTTAGAAGACAATCCAAATTGTAATATAACAGATGCATTTTTTATTTCATTATCTAAAGTTTCAAAAATTTTGGACAGTGATTCAGTTTTGTTAGGCTGTGTTTCCTTTTGCTTCTCAAGGTCTCAGGCACGATTGCCAATACATCCAAGCATGTGGAACAGCAGATACTTCATGCTTTCATTATTTTCAGGCTACTTGGCACACCTTTAATTTAGGTGCACAGCATTTCAATCCTGCAGAAAAGTGCATGCAGAACATGCCAACAGTAGATTTTAATTCAACAATGACACAAGAGGTATAGGGTAGCTCAGAAAACTGCTCTGCTATGATATGAAACATATGTCAGCTGGTTCTGGGGGAAAAAGCAGTGGTCCAGGACTCCTCCTGGAAGTCAGACAACTTGAACAGAATATGATGCACTTCAGACTTTGCCTGCTTTGAGCCTGTTACCGTGAGCTGCACCATTCCATGGCACTGGGAATATGGTGCTGCACTGGGAATACAGTGTTTCATACAACATGGATTTAAGTAGACCAGTTTGTCTGATTCATAACCTAACAACAGTTATGTACAGCTTGGCAAAAACTAAAAAAAAAAAAAAAAAAAAAACCTGAATTAGGCTTTAATCCAGTCAATATATATTCATGCAGAACTAACCAGCATTCATTGGAGTCTAACACAACTTGCAGTTCTTAACATGTTGCTGTGCAGCCACAAACACCATTCACTCTGCAAGCAGCAAGGCACAACAAACATTTGTTATGTTTTCTAAAAAAAAAATCAGACTATTTTATTGGTGTTCATATACTTTAACAGAGAGAAATCCAGGCCCAAAAGCCAAAGCTAAGAAAACAAAGTGTTAAAAGACAGGCAGAATGACCAGGATACAACTGTATCATCCCAAAACACAAGATGGACATCACTTAGACAACTTGAGGAAATTTATCAAAGATGAGTTTTTGAACAAATCTACAACAGAGAGAAGAGATAACTGCTGGCATGCTTAACCAGAGGCATGAAGTAAAAACATAACAGCACAGACAAACTGCGAAAAAGAGGGGTCATTTCTGAGCTCCAAAATGGATTTATTTTGATTAAGAAATACAAGAAGGTAATACAGAGAGCAGTGACCAGAGTTTCAGATCATACAGCAATAGAAAAGGAACTCATAAGCCCCCTAGGGACATAAGGCAACCCACCCACACACAGCTTATATTTCAAGTCTTCATTTTAAGGCCATGACTTGACCTCTGTTCAGAGACATATTAAGGTCTTGGCACGGTATCAGATGCCTAGAATAGTGAAGTATCGTAAACAGATTTAGTGTATGGAATTTTACACTGGCCAAAATTAATTGGCTAAGAGGTCAAATTACAGCTGTTAATATTTTGCAGTAGGAGCCAAAGCCCTTCGATTGCCCTGCACTCTATTAACTGTTTCCTTCGACGATTTTTATGTCTCTAGTTACTTTGGGAAAAAGTCACAATTCTCAGGTTTTCCAAAAGTGACAGCAAGTATTAAAATGTAGTTCAGCTTTGTGCAAATCCTGCCTTCAGCCAGCTGCAGAAGTCACTGATAAAGTCAGGGCCTGAAAGAAAGTGCAAGGGAGCGAGGTCTGGGGCTTGCAACAACCTAAAATCCCAGGGAATCTAAGTCAAAGCTGTTCTTGCAGCACCAACAGCTTCAAACATGAATTTAGGTAAATCATTCAGGCACTACCAGCACACTCTGCTGATACTAAGGGCCAGCATCAAAGCTCTTATAATACCAACTATAAAATCAAAAAACACTGTTTCTGTGGCTATCCAGTGTGGACCTGAATGGTGTGATCTGTTTCCAGACAGGTCAGTCTCTGTGGTGGCCCACTCCCAGTTTAAACCTACCCACTCTTGGTCCTGCCTGCAAATACACACCGGGGTTGGTAGAACATCTGACTGCTGACCCATTCCTCTGGCAGCTGAACCCCTCCCTACACATCTGGCACACAGCTCAGCAGCACTCTGGAGTAACAAGAGCCACATCCACATGGTTGGCTTTAGTGGCCCCAAGGTTGAACAGGGATGGAGGACTGACTTCATGGCCAACCTCAATTTCCATGCAGAAGGATGAGGAAATGTTTTCTGGCTCTGCTGAAGCCAATGGCAGCAGTCCCATCCTCAGGATTTTTGCTTACAGTAATACAGCTGTATCACCAGCTCACTTCCCTAAGAATTTATGTACTATTGCTAGAGGTGGGGTATATTTGAGCCAAATTCCAAAATTTAGGCTTGAATGTACTGTACTGTCAACTGCAGATTCTTTACCATCAGTGACCCCCTACCTAAACTTGGTGCCCATATTTCATACCTGAGTAATGAATTGTTGGAGCCACTTCAGCAATTGCATCTGTGCCTGGATTGAGCCCATAAAGTCAGAAGTGCTCAGGTTTATAGATCTTGAAAGTCTGTGTATTCGATCAAATCTTAATTATTTCTAAATTCTGATTTGACTAATATGCTGCTTTAGAACCATCAAGTTTCATGAAGTTTACCCAAGAAATTGACCTCAAAGCCAGGATGACTCAGCTGACCTGCACATCTTTTAGAGTGGCCAAAGAAGATTTATTAATACATGAGCTCCTCTAGGATGAGATATCAAAATGATTGGGACATGAACAAATACAAGTCTTTACATCAGCACCTCAGAGTTCTGCTGTGGTCTCTTGGAGGGGAGTGTGCATCTAGCTATTCTTGTCCATATCTTTCCTCTCTAAGGATTTTTGAGGGAAAAAAAAAATCAAAAAATAGTCCAATTGCCAAAAGCTATTCAACAAAACTCCTCCTTCCCTACCAGCACAGCTGACATGAAGATGTTGTACCACAGCCATACCCACAGTCTTTTCAGATGGTGCTTATTACAGAAGTCATATTTCTCAGGACAAACTACCAATTTTTACTGAAAATACATCAAAAGATGTTGAGCCACATGGAGGATTCCAAAGAAGCGGGAGATACATCTAAATATTAACCTAGTCTTGAAGTTTAGCTGTCTTTACTCCTTTTCCTGGGCGCTGAGGGAAGCACAGAGCTGGAAGTATTTGCAATGCCAGGCTCTTGAGCTCCCTTCCATAAGGGCATTGCTATCTACAGCTAAGCAGGGCTATACTAAAGAATAAACAAACAAAATCCCATCCCAAGCCTAATTCTTGCTCTCTTTATTACTGGGAAGGACAAGAGCAGCATTTTTCCTGTGGAGGGGAGGCTGCCTGGCTCCAGCAGCGCCCAGGCAATGAGCAGATTGCGTCAGGGCACCCCTCCCCTCCAGTTCAGCATTGCCTAACCTCCTTTCTGCCTCCCAGTTGGCATCACACAATCATCACCTCACAATTATAGAACCACCATGTGGTAGCCATAGCATCACTTGCGTGGAAAGTGCAATTGGGAAAGTGTCACTCCATTGCTGCTTGACTTGGAAGTGAGAACAGACACATCCTTTGTGAAAGAAAAGACAAGACAGTCTTCTTCCACTTCTCAATTCATCTTTTCCTCCCACATATTCATGGCTTTTTTCTACCACAAGCCAGGCAGAAAGACTGCAAGATGACCAAAGATGTAACCAAAAGTTAATGAATAAATAAAGCTCTAAAAAGGGTGCTTGAAATGAGGTGTTTCTTGAGCAGATCTTACCACCCTCAGGGGTACTGGTATCATCTTACCTGTCTATTCCAAATTCAAGGACCCTGTTTCCTTATACAGGTTCATACTTTGCTTAGTCAATTCTTGACTAAGCTAAAGCAAATATCATAATGAACATAACCTTGAACTGCTTATAGAGCCTACCCTTGCTTTGCCAGTCAGTAGTGATTTTGACTTCTTTAAAAACATGACTTCATCCATTTGATAGTGCTCTGCAGAAAGACTTAGGCGTGGATGCTTCAACGTTTCTTGTTTCAGTTCTCAATATTGAAGAGATTGAATGCTAGGAATGGTAGATCCTAAATCAAGAACTGAAGTCAAATCCCTTTGTTTTAAGCCATTTACACATCTTAATACCTCATCATAGAAAATTGAAAATACTATATTGACAGACTAGTCGAGGTCAGTGCCACACTCAGATTGAAGATGAATGCAAACTCACAAGAAGAAAAACAACTTCTCAATACTAGAGAATTTGACTTCTCTTTTGCCCTTCCTGTAAATATGCATAAAAAAATTCTTCTCCCATAGGCAATGATGCACCCAGCCCTTACTTTCCAAGGCCAGAAGGTGGAGTTGTAATGTTGAGGGCCATTACAGAACATCAAAAAGTCACACATTGCATTGAGCCCTAGATGCTCTCTACTAGAAAAATATATTACCATTTAGTAATTATTAAAAGAAAAGCCACTGCCCTGTATTGATGCTTTGTACATGCTCATCTATAGGGCACCACTGTACAACTGCATAAGAGCCAAAACCAGAGAGAATTTAAAGCCAGAAAGGAACCTAAAAAAGGGCAAGCAAAACCCACAAATAGCTATAAGTACATTCAGTTTTTCTCCATCTTTTATTTTCTAACCCAGAACACTTTCATAACATCTGCAAGGGACTGTTTAAGTTAGTCATTCATTTCTAAATTCATATTAACAACATGCAAAGGGAATGTTGCTATATTTCACGTAGACCACTGGATAACCATGTATATACATATATCTGCTGAAACACCCAGCCAAGTAAGTCAGCCAGAAAACTATGCATTCAATGGAAAATCTGAAACAAAATCATCCTGTGATTACATCTCAACAGTGCCCCTTTAAGCCAAAACAAACATTTAGCACCAGTCCATCAGTAGTGAGCAGGAGGATATATTTAAGCTGACTCCCATATATTGGCAGCAGTGGGATTGGGGGTGGGATGTTAAATATGCCAACCCTTCCCAAGCTGATTTCCTATCCTGGACAAATGAAAATGAAAGCACATAACATCCCTGAGAAGGCCCAGAGCTCACAAATGAAAGCTGAGTGCTCAGGTCAGGCTGGGCAGGGAAGGAAATCCCGGACATCCAGGGAGCTGCTGCTGCTGCAGCCCCAGGTCAGGGACATGAACACAGGCACAGCCGGGCAGCCTTGCTTTTGGAATCAAAAATACTTCAAAAAACACCACACAAACACAGCACCACCCCAATATCCAAAGTACCTAGAAGTTCTTAAGCACTGCTCTAACCCCTTAGATTTAACTCTTACAGGGCTGGGGTAAGGACTGACAGTAAAGACCCCAAGTCACTCAACTGTCAGATCATTTATTCAAATGGATGAAGACACACAATAAAAACTCCCCAATGTTGTTATTACAATGGTCACTTTAAACCAAATCAGTTCTGGAAATATCTTTTCTAATTTTTGAAAATGAAAGTGAACAGAATTGAAGGAATAAAATTTTTTTAAGAGGAAGCAGGTTTTTTGGGCTGGCTCAGATAACACCTTCAAAGCTTACTGCAACTGCAGTTTTGAGCACAGCCTGACCTTCCTCTAACACAGCAAAGCTTCAGCATACCAGGAGCTGACAATCTGAGAAAAATCCTACAGGCAGTCAATGAAAACTTCTTCAGAAATACTTATTTTAACATAGAGGATTTAAATCTCTGCACCAAGTATTCTGTACTGTGTACCTGGCCTAAAGCTTGTAGAGCACTTTGGAAATGCTAGGGTCAGAATTTTTCCAGGAGGGTGATACATTTATTGCCCTAATGGGAAAAATCAAAGTATACCTTCAGTCAATTTGCAGTTTTAGTCACAGTTTCAGTAAGGAGTGCCACCATGAGAGTCTGGGGATTAGGAAGCTAAAGTGGGAAGAGTTGGAATTGGAGACTTAAGGAAAGTGTGGCATTTGCTTTAGAAAAGCTGAACTGAAAAAGAATGGATGAGAAGATGAACCTGAGCACTATAAAGATTAAACACTACAATCAGAACCAACATAAAGAAATAGAAATTATAACAGATAATAAAATAATCAGGAAAAACATGGTAACATGGCTGACAAAGAGAAAACTTACTTATGAGAGGCATCTAAAAGTAAACAAATTCCTGTTAAGATAACTCGTGCTTATGAATCCCAGAAATCTGAAAATGAGTAGCTTTATTCAGAATGACACTGGATTCTTCAAGAATTCTGCTGAAATGGAGCTTGTGAAAAAAATATAATAAAATGAATCCTTCAAGAAAATATAAGTACAAGGAAAAAAGGTAATGCACCAAATGAAGTTTGGAAAGCAGATAAGTCTAACAAGGTCCTGAATACAGGAATGTAGAGGGGGAGAGATATAAGAAAGAACCTCAAGCACTACAAAGGATAGAATGATATGTGCTGAATAAGTAGGGGAAAAAAAGAAGCATCTACAGGAACAAGAAACTGGGGAGGAAACAATAACACAAAACAGTTTTTCAAGACCTTAAAGAGGGGAAACCAGGGGGAGTATGAAAAAGATATAACAAGTTAACTGGTTTTTAATGGTTTCAATACATAACTTGGAAAAGATGTAGCTCTACAACCAGTTAAATATTCCTTATAAAATACAGTCTTCATTCACCAAATTCTTCTTTCATTAAAAGACATTTAACACAGTCTGAGTTTTAACTGGATTAAAAGAATTGCAGTCCACCAATTATTATATTTAATAAATGTCACAAAATATTTTAAAACACAGGGCAGCATAAAAAATAAATGTCAGAAATTGAGAGGGGTTGATTTTTTTTTAAATAGTTCTTTTTGAAGTGATCTATCTTTGCCCAAGTTTTATCAGATGCTTAAGTGTTTAATGAAAATATCTATTGTCATATCTTCCAATTGTTATTTTACAGAGAAAGCTATGATAAAAATCAACTAGATCAGCAAACTAGCAAACTGTTTCTTATTAGGGTATTTCCTACACTTAAAATAGCTATTATAATAGACATCACAGAACATTAATTACCTCAGGCATTAAACCTCTATTATTCTCTGATGGAAATAATTGTAAATTATAAAAATACATTTGAGATTCATTTTGAAATGTGTGGGAGGCAAACTGTCTTTGTCTTTAAAAGAAAAATACCTAAGATACGTCTGTTGTATTGGCTTAGCCACCCACATTGCTTCAAATATTTAGCCCATCTACACGACTGATTTATTAACTTCTCTTTTTTCTTTGTGTTTTTCCTCTCTTCTGATGATCTAAAGAACTGGCATGCTGAAAAAGATGCTGAAAGTAATTTTGAGGCCCTGTACAGGGCATCACATTGAATTAATCTGTTTGCAACAAATCCACCACTCGAGTTTATCAGTGCAGATGGGAGCTCTTCCCAATCCCAGATTTTTACTGGGACAGAATCATGTTTGCAAGATAACAGAATTGTTTCAGTCCAAGGCTTCTTCAAACTGACCTCATGTAAAGCACATACAGAGAACAAAACCCAGAGCACTTGAAATGAAAGCAACATTTGCTTTTAAGAAACCCTACAGCAAATTAAGCAGGTGCAGAGTCTACTGTCTGAGAGAAAGACAAAAGAATCTGTTAATATTTAACTCATCAACAAATGCCAAGATTACTGTGGAAAGGCTCACAATTCATACTGCATTGAATCCAGCAGCTGGGGAAACATTTAAAAGCCTGTAAGGTAATCTAGTCATTAGGGCTATTTGAATTCCCTTGAAGGAATTTAGCAAAATACTCTTAAACTGCTTCAAACAAAATACACCAACACTCTCTGGCAGGGCATAATGGGATGGACAGGAATATTACATGGTGGGTAAAGGACCTTTAAAGCTGAAGCCTGCTAAGGATAAGTTTGACGCCCTGGATGACAGCTCTGAAGGGAGAGTATATCCAAAGCAGCATGAGGTTTAAATTCCCATCACCCTTCCGACGAGCAGCAAGCACTCAGGTTGTGAACAAATCTGTCCAAGGATGCTCTGAGCTATAACCCAGTTTCACATGAATAGCAACTGATCTTTACAAGGTGTGAGGGGCAGCAGACACCGTCTGCCAGGGGCAGAGCTGCTGGGTTACAAGGATGTGAGACCTGTCTTACCATTCTGCACAGATATCTATCAACACCAGCCACCAGCCCATGCTACCTCTCTTTTAATCACTGACAGATCTGGACATAATCTGCATAACCTGAACAGAACTTTCCATCTGTTGTGCTGTTGAACAGGTTTCAAATAGGAAATCACTAACGTTTTGACTTCATCTGATATTCAGTGCCCCACACAACAGAAAGAATTGATCATTCTAGAAGCTGCAGATTTTCACCACTCAAAACCAAAATAAATTTATATTTGTCTCATTAATACATTAGGAGAAAGGATAATTATTTAATTAATACTGTTGGGACAGTATAAAACTGATGAGGTTTTTTATCCTGTGAGTTAGAAAAGACATCACAGTAGCAGTCTAAGTGTTTGCCGTGCTTTTGTGTGCTCTGGTTTGAATGCAGCCTGCTCTGCTCCTGCTCCCTCTGCCTTCCTCCCCTACCCTGCACCTCAAGCTCCAGCAGGTCCTGGATCTTTCTCCACCCTGAGCTCCCATTCCCAGCTTGTCTCCACCACAATATCTGCTCCACAAGTTCAGTCTAGTTTTGGTGGATCTTCCAGATGGAGCGGGACTGGCTGGGACTAGACCAGACCTATTTGTGCAGGCTGGCCAAACAGCCCTTCCCCTTGGCTGCCAGGCAAACCAAACACCAGAGCAGCCTTTCAGCTACTGCAGCCCTGCCAGATGCATCAGGGGGACAACAGCTCCCACCCTGCTGGCAGCAGCAGCCCGGGCTTGATGGAAAAACTCAGCATGCTCAAGAACAGTTGCACTTTTTAATCAAGGAGCCCTGTTGATATACAGAAAGAGAAATCCTTAGGAATGCTTGCTGTAATCCTTGCCACCTCAAGAAACCAACATAAATTCAACAAAAGTGATTTAGCACCTGTGCTGACAGTCTGAAGTTCCTTTGCCTAATGATGATAAAGCTTCATCAAGAGTTACAGCACTTACTCTCCACATACATGTACCAAACATTTAAAACCTGAGTGTTTATTGTCAGAGATACTCTAAATGCCACAAACCACAGGAGAAACTTGATAAAAGTGAGTTAAACTGGAAATATTTGCCACTACTTTTTCTTGAACACTTAACATTACAGTTAAATGAGTAAGGAAAGAATCGTGATTAAGAGCTTCACACAAGTAGTGTGAAGCTGCTGCCTTTTTGATCAACTAAAGCCAGGTAGTCAGAACAAGTGGGAGACAGGAGGCAGAGCAGTGGATTTAGCAGAGCTAACTAGAAGCAAAACAATTGTATGTAATATTAGGAAAGTGGAATTTCCACCAACCCCCTTGTAGAAATTATTAGCAATTGCTGTATTGGCTCCAGCAAGAGGCAGCTCCCAGGGCTTAACACCTCACAGGTAACACTGGTCACAAGAGCTCTCAAACAGAATGAGATCCCCTGTGCCTTTCTTTTGTGTCCTCATTTTACCATTCCTACACTGTCCGGTTTATCTCGGCTGTTTGAGGGGCCTGGAAAGGCCCGGGGCGGCCTTGGGGCAGCCCGCGTATCGAAGGACGAGAAGAGGCTTCAGTTCTTCTTTTGGTTTTTATGTTTATTAATTGTTTATCTAAAAGATGTTCTTTCAGCCGAACAAAGATCTGCTCAGCAGTCAGCCATGAGCACACTGTCTGCCCTCCCGGGCAGCCACGTATCTTTATACCCATTGTTACGTATACAATATTTATCATTTTTCCCCAATACCATCTATTCTTATAACTCGGTGCACTCTCAGTAATAACCAATCCAAGAGTGCCACCGTGGCCAAAGAAGATGGAGGAGAAGAGGAAGAAGAAGGAGGGCAGGACACACCCCAATTCCTCCATCTTACTCCTCTAAAGCCCCCTGTACATAAATCCTAAACCCTGTGTCTCACCCTCTAATTAACTAATCCCTTCACCATTCACCCGGTGAAGCCCTCATCCTTGTCGTCTCCTGTACAGGACCAAAGTCCAGCCACCAGACACTTCTGGCAACATTCCAGGACTCCTGAGCCCCCCAAGGTGGTCTCGGAGGCTCAGCATCTCAGGACTGAGATCTTGAGATCCGACACTACACCAACAGACAACCCTTGAGTTAAAGTTCATGTACTGTGCTGTGGTATGAAGTGTTAAATGAACAGAAATGTACCAATCCCTGGAGTAAGAACACTTAAGGTCTTGAGACACTTTTGTACAAGTTTTCACCTGGATGGGAGATCCTTACCAGTGACATACAGGTTACACAACATCTGCTCTGACAAGTTTTACTTTCACTGACAAGACTTATCACCAGGACTCAGCAAGGACAGCAAATCAGTCAAGCTGCCTATATATTTTCATAGTGAGCCTATACAAAAAGATAATCATAAACCATGGTGAAATGCTTATGTATATGTAAAGATGGAAGTTCCAAAAAAGGCTCTACAAAATTAGATGTTAGTATTTTAATGATTTGTCTTTAAATAATACATCATCTTTTGAACAAGCTAATACTTTATAGATGAGAATCTTTAAACCAAGTGTAATTGAGCTACAGTGTTTCTATAGTGGTGTTCCCTCATCTTGAATCTCTTTTAACACTCATTGATTTCTGTCAGACACTCATTGGAAGAATTAATTTATTTATGAACTTGTCATTACAAGTCATTGATTAAGATGTCCTGCCTTAAAGATTTAATTATGCCCTAAGATAAAAGATTTGCTAATTATTGTCTTTTATCTAATTGAAGTTTTGTATTACAAATAAAGTTCAAAGGTTTAAGACAGTTGCCCTTTCAAACATTTGGGCAAAGATGAGAATTTAATCATAGGCCAGACCATGTTCTCACCAGGAACATCAGACAAACTCCAGGAGCCATTCTGGTGACAGAATTGATGACTATTCAATGTGCAGACATCCAAGAAAATCTTTTAACCTCTTTTTGTCTTTCACAAGTTTTCACAGCATGGCTCTTTGTTTTGGATCCATCAGGTACTTTGACAGTCTGGTCCAGAGTGAAATAACTTAAAGATTGGGAACTTCCACATTTCCTTTTCTTCCAGTTTTACTTACTCTTACATACTGACAATGGGAACAGTTCCTAAGAATAGGGCTTTTCAGGTCTTCAAAAAAGATAGCAGCAATAATATCACTTAATTTTTTTCTTATCTGGGGACTACAGCAGGAAAACATCAATGTTTAGATACCAACATAATTAAAATTCAGACAAAAAATTACGTCTAGAGTTTCCTTCTGTGTCATCAAACAAACTCATGAACTTGGTAGAAATTTTGAAATAGTACAAATCAAGAACCAGAAACATCCACAGAAGAGGAAAAGCTAATGTAGAAACAGCTTCATTTTCAAGCTCCTAGGAAGCACAGAAATCCCTGGGAAGCACAAATCTGTCCTCCCTGTGTTGATAACTGTTCAGGCTTGCACACAGCTGCAAGCACACGGTTCCAGAGGGCTGGCCCAAGGGAAGACCTTGTCCCCAGCAGCATTTACAGCTGCAGAGAAGCTCAGGCTCAGCAGGCACCACACAGACAGGAAGGTTTTGTGGCACTGATGACCCTGTCAGATACATGAGTGCTCTGAAGCCATAAGCAATTTCACATAGGTATTTGGTCACAAAAAATGTACATTAGGCGGCCACTTAATCAAGCTGCTTGACATTTCTACATATAATTAAAACAAATATAATCAACTACTCAATCCATCTATATACAAACAAGCTATAAGATTTAAATGTCTCCTTGATTGATAATTCATAAGAACAGAACATTTAATATTTCAGTGAGATGGACAACCTCTGCAGGACTGGAAGTTTACTGTGAATTATCACCTAAACATCTGGGTTACAAGATCAAGACAGACTTTTTTTTTTTTTCAAGTACTTGGCCCACAGAATAGTGGATGCTGGATTATCCAGATACAGCAACTTCTGGGTGAGACCACTATTAGTGAGTGGGGAATTTGGCCTGACTGTGTGTTACAAACCATTTCATGTTTGCAGCAGTGGAACCAAAGAGCTTACAAGAGCCCCAAGCCTAAAGACTCTCACAGAGTTCATTTTCCTCTTTCTGCAAGGTTTTCTGTTTATCAGTAACCTCACACTGCTCCTGGCATTCAGTGCCATGCACAGGGATGTTTCTGGTGTGCTGCTCACACTAAAATTGCCAATTCCTGTTAATACTACTCAATAGATTCTCCTGAAGTACAGTTTGTTTGAGATTTTTCCTTACAGTTGTAGAATTATGGAAGTGTACCAGCCTACAATTTTTCAAAATCATTTCCAGAGAAAATGCCTTCCTGCAAAAGCTGTGAACTGCTGCTTTGCACCTAAGCTTTCCCAGATTGAAAGCACAATTTAATATCAGCAGTGGGATGGACTCCATGGAATTCCAAAACTGAGGATGGTCATGGTCCAAATCTTAGCTTTGATCTCCTGCTCTTGGACACGTTTCCATGCCCATCAACTCACATCATCTTCAGCAGGAATTCAGTGAACTTTGCACTCCACTGACACAGACATCCTACCAAAACCAAGTTTTTATAAAAAAGCCAGCAAAAGCAGTATGGGTAGGCACACATTTCTTCAATTTTCTCAGTCAAAACTTACACAAATCTCAAGAGCGTTTAATCAAACACCTTTCTAAAGTCTTTCATTTTATCACTCTAGGAAAAAAAAAAAAGTGGTACAAATAAACCTGTTCTTACTACTTGCCAAGTTCAAATTTTTCCACCTCAGTTCAATTTTTACCCAAGGGAAAGAGATGCCAAGACTACACCAGGGGACCGGGCAGTTCAGGCACCCAGTTCCTTTCACTGCCTGGTCTGTGCAATTCCTTTGGGCAGAACATGGCCAGGGCTCAGCACTAAATCCTGAAGAAGAAACCTGCAGGAATTCTGCCACAGAGAAACAACACCTCATACAGGCTTTAAACTTATGCCTAGATAATTTCCAACAGACAGAAAAATTTAATTTTCTCAGCAGCGTCTTCTTCAAATCCTGACTGAGGGACTCATTGCCTTTGAAGCTGGAAGTGTAAAACCAAAACTCAGGGAGTTTAAAATAAAATTCTTAAACCTATATGGAACACACATGTTCTCATTATGCTCCAGAGCATTATCCAAGAGGAATTCCACACCACAAAATGCTCCAGGAGCACTGTGCATAATCAAGAACACCACTAAAATTGGATTTGTGCACTGGCTATTTCCTTAGTTCTTCATTTACGAGCAACCATATAAAAAAAACCTGAGGATATAAGAGCAAGTTTTCATCCCCTATACTAAATGATGATTCACCATTATTTTTTTAAAGAAACAGTGGATTATCAGAAGAGAGATATGAAAGGATTTGCTAAGACCTGAAAAGAATCCGTGGCAGTTCACTGTAAAGCATTTGTCTTTGTACCAAGAGACACTCGTGATTTGTATATGATCCTCTAGAAACACACCAAACTGAGTGAGGCCAACACAGTAATTTCTGTTCAAATAATATTTCAAATTAAAAATTATTCATTTCACTGCAGTACATTTTTTTGTCTCCAAAATCCACATTGCAACCAAATTGTCCCACTGGCAGCACTCAGTAATACTGCTGATCCCAGAGCAGGGTAATTCAGAGATCTTACCAACACAAACTTCAGAGTTTCTGAACTGCTAATCATATAAACAATATCAAGAATTACATGTAGCTTATCAGAGAACAGTACTAATTAAAAAAATGTTTGATGAGAAAGCAAAACTAACCAGAACTAGAACAGCTCAAAACTGCCTGGGTAAAAAAAAATACACAGAAAACGAAGCAATTCCAACCAATGCAATTTTTTCTTTAGATATTGATCTTGCTGAGTGACTGCTGCAGCTCACCAGAAGCAAATGCTTTATTGCTACAGGCACCTTTGTGGAATCTTTATGTCTCACTCCCACTGAACACCAAATCTGCTTCTATTGTATCAGAATCCACATTCAAATATTCTCACATTTCAGATTCTAAAAGTTTCTGCCCAGCTACGCTTCTCTTTGTCTAAACTCAAAATTTGGAAAGGATGTACAGCTAAGTGTGCCTTCAAAAGTTTTCTGACCCCAATGCTTTTATGCTATTTTACATAGTGGTTTTCTTTATTATTTCTCAAGACCCTGCAAGTTAAGGACGAGGACCCAGACCCTGCGTGACAGATCCTGCTCTCAGAATAGAAAGTGGAAAAGGAAAGTGAAGTGTCCTCATATGGGAGAGAAGCTTGCATCTTGTCAGATTTTTATGTGCTTTATTTATTTTCATAAGTAAGCTGTAGTATCTGGGCACTTCCTAGTATTATTTATAGGCATTTCTATAGAGCTCATAATCACAGTATCTGAGTGCCTCTCGCTATTTACGATGTGCCATTTATCTCTAGAGGGTAGAACTCTCCTCCTCTCTGCTTTGAAGATGTCTTTTCACAGAGATAAGATGCAGGTGATTAATGCCTTCTGCACTTGGCATCTTGTGACATGGCTGTTTGGGGAAATGCAACTCTTTAATCACACTCTAAAGCACAGGATTTGGGCTCAGCTCGATCTGTTTTGGACTGTACCTTTTTCTCCAAATAGAGAGTCCATTTCAAAAAAAAAAGTAGGAAGAGAACAGGAAATTTCACTGAAAACTCAGCAAGTGCAATTTTTCTCTCCTGAGAAGACACACATGACAAAATATCTTCCTTAAAGAAATACAAGCCTCCACAATGTCTCTTGTGTTTGGTAGATTCTTCTCCAGTGGGACTTGATTTTAAACATGACAGAGTTTTCCAGTATCCCAAGGAACTTTTTTTTTCAGTCTGAGAAGGTCAGAATGTTTCCTGAGAGGCTGAGAGGTGGGGAAATGAAGGATCTTTCATGTGACTGACACTAAGCAGTATTTTTCTTAACTGCCATGAGCTCACATATCCAGTGAGAGTTACCTTGACAATGAACTCAGCTTCTTCAGCCCCTCTGAAGAAAGGGCTGAGATTTGTCTTTTCACACAAAATATCCAGAAAAATTATATCAGCTGATAAACAGCAACTCTTTGATGATAACAACCCTTCAAAAGTACATTTAGGAGAAAGAATAAGCAAAAACCAATAAACGGAGAAAGAATAAGCAAAAACCAATAAACCAGAGTGATTATTAAAAGATCACTCATAGCTCAGGACTGCTCTGTCAAAGCAGATGGGTTTCAATTTCTGAAAAAATGAAATCTTTTAAGCAGAAAAAATACAAGAATAAATATTATTTTTGTCACTAAGGAAAAGTTTTCTAATCCTAATTCACCCTAAGGATGTAACAGATCTTTAGTAGGCCCCATTAGCAAAGACAAGAGAGAGATCAAAGAAAGAAAAGCATCAATAAGGGTAACTTGGATTTTAAGCTCTTTGGCTTTCCTTGGTTATGTATCTTCAGTGTCTGACACACTGACCCTAAACAGAACTGAAATACAAAAACAAGCATTTCCTCACTGAAGTAACCATTGAAAATCTTCTATGAACTTTTCCTTCAGCAATTAAGTGAATTTGTATGAACTTTGCTGACACACAAGCTTCACAAATATTTCCATGATTGGTATTTCTGAAGGAAGGGCAACTGCCAAAGGACAAAATTCATGAGTACATAAATTAATTCTAAAGATATCTCTAAAGAGCTCCAAAAGACACACTATGAACAGGCACTTTCAGAAGCTTAGCACATCTTCAGGAAGCATCATCAGAACTTTATTCGGAGTGAGGTGGTGTCAGCTGAGACAGATATCTTATAGAAATAACGTGTGACTCATTTACTGGTTGCCAGATACTTCCACATTTTCTAGTCTGTTAAAAACAGGAGCACGATTCTGTTACATGATGGATACAGAAATGTTGGTTATAAAAGAGCTGAAATTTCGATATGTGTTAGCACTAGGTAATTAATCATTCCCATGTCAAAATGGCCCTTTTTATAAATTATTTCTGTAATGAAGATTGTGGAGTCCTTTGGCAATCCGTTCCAGAGTTAGGGTTATTTATGTTTCTTGGTCTAGAAAATCCTCAGAAATACCACTATATTTGAACATATCATTAATGCAAAATACTGAAATTACACTAGTATGGAGTTGGGAAAACTGACAGTAGAATCAGCTCAGTATTCCTCCTTTGGAATTTGTTTCCTCAGCAGAGAAAACCATCCGGATGAAGAAAAATGCAAAGACAAAAGACACTGAAAGGTGCAGGACAAATCAGTTATGGTTATTTAGGAATTAAGTGGTGAATACAGCCTAATTTCAGGAGAATACACATTATTCCATCCCCATTTAGTTCAGAGAAAACATATGTGAAACAAGAAAAGTACAGCAGGCAGCAAAAATAACTCAGGTTTTAGACAAGATAATGGTGAGCATTTGCTGAGATTGGCCTTTATAGCTCATAAAGGATGAGCGAAAGGAAGGAGAAGCAGGATTCAGTCTCCAATAAGGACTGGAAAGGCAAGTGCTGGGCTCATGCAGGGAACTGCTTCTCAGTTGCTGTTTTGCCACCAGCTGAAGGCAGGGAGAGCATTTCCGAAACTGTGCTGGCTCACAATGAGAGCCTGAAGTCAGCAATAGATACAAGCAGCATAAATCAGATCACAAAGCAAATGAACACACACAGGGCCTGATCTTCCTGTTTATCCCAGCACACAGCAGGAGGGAATGCAGTGAAACCAAAGCAGAGCTGAGCACAGAAGTTCTGAGAGCAGAATTAGACATCCAAGCTTGGGCTACCTGGCTTTGGAGGGGTTTTTTTGGGGGTGGGGGTATATCTGAAGGGAAAGAGTGAGGTGCTGTGGGCTCTGCTGATGTAAATCAGACACAGACTCCAGCTGGGCACTGCTTCCTTCCCATGGCAGAAATCCCCAGGAGAATTTACCAGATCCAGCACTGGAGCCTGCATTTTTGTGATGCTGAGCCCATTGCCAGCAGCAGTGGTGTTTTCATGCAAGGAAACACAAGCTAAGCCACCAAGTGAAACCTGGTCTAGACAATACATTCTAACCCATGAAGCCTTGCTGGAGTGCTTGTGGAAAGCACCAGGAACAATAATACAATAACAGCAATTTTTGTCGCCTTCTTGCAGATGTGCTGCTAAGTGATGGACTTGGCCTGTGCTAATGCCTTTTCCCCTGAAACCTCAGATAGAATGGCAGTTCTTGGGGGAATTCCTGCTATGAAACATCACTCACAACTCAGGAATACTTTTACATGATGCTTGCAAGCAGTATTTTTTTTATCCTGATAGTGAGGTGGAACAAAGGGAGGTAGGTGGGAAGTATAGAAGATTGTAAATTTTACTAATATATATTGTAATGTCTCCATAAGCTTTATGTTTATGTTACTAAGAGATTCTCATTATCATCACATTGACATGCTCTATGGGCCAAAGGACACTTCAATATGATAATAAAAGGCATATAAATTTGACAAAAAATCTCAAAAACTCCTGTAAAGCTGCTATAAAGCATGCAAGGACATTGAAAATCGCCTTTCCCTAGGACTTGAAAAAAAAATAGTGGAAAAAGTAGAAATGCTTTGTTTTGCTATATTCTTCACTTCAAATAATCCCTTGACAGCAATACACTCTACCACCCATTTAAAGCTAGCTAAGAACACCAACGGGTGCCCTGGAACAATCCTGCAGACTGGAGAATGAACTCTCTGCTGGGAACACACAAAACATCCTTCAATGAGTGCATTTGCATGGACAGTTTAAGTTCCACTTGAGCAGTGAAGGATATGTACACTGAATAATGCCAGACTGACTCAACAACAGGTCATGGTGCACTTGTCAAGTACCTCAAAAAATAATCCATGGCACCTGAAGGTGAGATTCCTGAAACACTCAGTGGCACAGATGAAATTCCAAGTACAGTATGGAAACAAATGATAAAACATCACCCTGACAGCAATATATGAGTTTCTCTTACAAACTTATTTACAGACATTTCACCAAAGCTTGGCTCAAGTGCAGGTACACAATTATATAGTGTAAAACATCTCAGTCCTGGTAAAACATTTCAAGTAAGAAAAAAAGCAAAACACAGGTACATTTATTTACTCAGTCCTAAAGACAAAAGTTAAATTCAGGAAATTCCTTTCTAACTGACAGGATAAAATATGGTTTCTCCTTGAATGATGTCAACATTTTTATCATTCCATCTTTTGGTTATCCAGTATTATATTCTGATCTCAAGAGACCAATATCTGAGAATAAGTCTTTCTATGTGTTTTCTCTTAATGTCTAACCAGTCTTCCCAAGGTGATATGGATTAAACTTGAGAAGCATTAACTACACAGTAAAACTTTATTTTATGTACAACCATGTAAATGAGGCATGTCTACTCTCTTCCAGAACTGGTATCTCTGAAAATATTTTAATATTACATCTGAATTAAGGAAAGTTCTCATGTGAGAAGAAAATTTACTACCTTTTTTATTATAAATTTTATTATTATGATGTATCTGATATACCAGATTACAAAAAAACAACACAGCTGCACATTACAGCTGGTGAACACTCAGATACTGTGGAGTCACATATGCACATTTATAACAGAGCTCCAGAATGTGGGACCATCCCACACCAGCTGCAGTTGTCCCCATTCTAGGTATAAAAATGAACTCTGATGGACAGGAGGATTCCTGTCCCTTTTTAATGAATTTTCTAAGGGTAAATTCAGGCTCATTTTGGAGAGGAACTCATGGCAACATGGGCCAGTTTCCAAATCTAAATAAGGAAATACACACCACAACTAAGATCTGTTGCTGTATGGGTTACTGGAGGTCATAGATTAACCTTTATTCCTTGTCAATGAACAAGATATTGTTAACTTCAGCAGGATTCTAGCATTGCTAAATATTATATTTAAAGACCATAAAATTTATCATGGCCAGTAATACTTTTTTGACATATGTCAAGATTTTAAAGTCTTCTGATAGAGCAAGCACAGCCCACTACTGAAAACTGATGTTCATTAACAAAAGCTTTCTCTTCCATAGCCTCTCACCATCTTTTATCCATTGCATGTTAACCTGATAATCCTAAGTATCTGTCAAAGTCTAGCCCAGAGGAAAGAGTCTGGCAGTTAAAAGAATTAAGGTTCTTAGAATTGTCTAGAAATAGAATTTTCATTAAAGGAAAAAAAAATAAATCCATATTTTAAAAGTTAATTTTCATCTTTTTTAACTGGTGCAACTTACAGCTAATTCATTGCAAGTTATAACTAGCTCTACAAGTTGAAACACCAAAAAGCTGCATTCTGCCAAGCTAGTGGCCTATTAATCCAGTATAATCCACATCCTTAAAATAACATCTTCAGAAGGATTGTGGCTATATCCATCTGTTCAAGCACTGAATATTTTATTATGTCTTACAGAAACACCAACGCATTATAGAAATGTCATCTAGAGATGTTTTAAATCTTTTTATATCTAACTAGCTAAAGACATCTTGTTCCAGAATAATGGAGTTAACAGGTAAATGAACACCCTGCTTCCATTCCATGGGCCACTGGAAGTCAGTATTTCAGGGAGGATAAAAGAAACACTGGCAAGTTCCAAAAGAGCACAAAACCTCCAGGGCACCCTTCTCACCAGGGGCATCAGGAGCCCTGGGGCTGCAAACCATGAGTTAAATAAATAACACAGCTGTGACCCAGCCTGGCACAGGGGCAGCTCCTTAAACCACCCCCTGAACAGCCCCAGGAGTTAGTGAGATCCCTGATAACACTACTGCAACATGAAAAGCAGATACTGCACACTCTGTTGGGTAAACCTCTGGTTCCTTATGCACATTTGCAAATTAAAGATTTGTAACAGTCTACCAAACATATCAGAGGATTAATTCCTTCTCCATGGGCTTCTACCTTTCCTTGTTACACCAGACAAAGCCAGTAGGGAACATGCTTAAAACTAACATAAATACACCAAATCTAAGCCAAAACAACCTATCAGAAGAGAATTCTATATCTTCAATTAATTTAAGCAAATGACCAAAGCTATTTATCCAGAGAAACAACTCTCAATGTCTAGCAGAGTCGTGCATCATCACCTTCAAAGGTGCAAGTCTGGACCCAAGAAAACACCTTTTAAACTGGTAGACTTCATGGAATCTGAGTAGAGCCTGATACTGATGAAACCTCATTCCTTGAGGAGCTATCACAAACATGGGCATTAAATTCCATCCAAAGAACAGAGAAATCTAATGTTCTTGCATATTATACAGTTCTTATTTATATACCTCAGCTTTCATTGTAGGATCAATGAGAGGCAGAACCAAGTAGAGCCTGATAATCATTTACACCCCAATAGCAAAAAAATGTCTTATAACAGGCATCAGTACAACTGCAATGTAACCAAACAAACTCAAGGGTAAAAGAGGTCAGTTCCCAAAGATTTACATCCATGTTATCAGCCCTCTCTGCTCTCAGAAACTAGAAGAATTTGAGAGTAATGGCAATGTAAAATGCTTTTTTTAAATAAATGCTACTAAAACCACAGAAATCAGTAGAAAATTATAACTAGTTTAAACCAAGCTGTAGAATTTTATGGTAAGGATATAATTTTCTGCTAAGTTTTATGGATATACCCAGAAATAAAACACCAAGCCTCCATTGAGTTTTATAGGGCTTTTCTGTAAGAATTACAAACAGTGGTATTCAAACAATACTTGTGGATCAGCCTGCCAGCAGCCCTATAAGCTAAAACTGCATTGCATAAACCAGGCACTGAATAATTTGGGATAATGAACAAATTCATAAAGAATCAGTGGCTGTTTGTCAGTAATCTGTGAACACACCGAGTGGTAAATTCACTGAATAAATAAATAAAGAAAACCCAACCCTCTTGGCTGGGAATAGTTCACCCAGCTTTACTGCTTTGCCTTTAAGGGACTGCCTAAAGGGCTTATAACTCCACTGCATTCCTGCCAGGTAATTTGTGCAGCATTTTTTAGCAATGGTTAAATTAAAAAGCCCTTATGGGAAAACTCAATGAATTTAATAGAGATGAAATCAATGTGGTTCTGCAGAAAGTACTCCAAAACCTTCAGTTAGAGCCTCTCCCCCCACCCCAGCCCCTTTACAGAGCACAGCGGGGTCAAGGCAGCAGAGAATCCTCAAGGGAATTCCAACCGCAGGGAATATCCCAAGGGAAAGCACATCTGAGCCCCTGTGACAGCTTGGTTTGCACCTGGAAGAAGAGGAGAGCATCAAACTGAGGGGTCAGGATGTGGGTGCAGCTTGGCTGGGAAACAAATCATGCTGAGAACCTCCCCAGCAGTTTAGTACATGGGAAGCCTAAATGCTTCTCAACTTCCCATTTGGGACAGTGTCCTTTTTCTGGAAGAAACCCATAGAATTAATATGGGAATTCAATCTCAGCTCAGGGACCACAGCCAATCTAATATTCCCACAGAAAAGCTGGCCCTCCTGCCTAAATTTGGTAAAATACTGCCTTTTTGCCACTTCCTTATGCTAATACCTCCTTCACTTAATAGGAAGCTAAATCTGGAAAAGTCAAAGATATGGAAAACAGGACAAGGCTTGCTTTTCATTCACAGGTGAATAAACATATCCTGAAAACCCCAAGTGAGGTTTCAACAATGAAAGTAACCACAGGGTTACATCATTGATGGAACTTCATGAACATAGGGAAAATCCAATAAAACTCCCTTTAGGAACAAAAGCCTCACCATAAAGATGTCTGTGGTGGCAAGAATAACATTTATGTTTCACCTTATTTTGATCTTAGCTCAAATTAAAGAATACAGAACAAACCCACCACCATCCTCTATGTTCAGTTTCCAGAGGCCTGAAAGAAGTCACACAGAAAGTCCAACAGATGGAACAATGATGCTGCACCCAAGAACTCAAAATTTGAACTGTAATCATGCTTTTCTCTCCTCCTGGGATACCATATGAAAACACATTAAAGTCTGCAAGGTACACTGGTTATCAGGGAAAGTACAGCAAAAGACACAGGAGTGGCAGGTAAGATCAGAAGTCTCCATCTGAAAATTTGCATTTAACAGGTAAATGAACACCCTACTTCAAGGGAAAGTATTTGAATTTTGTGCAATAACTTTTACACTTTGTCCCTATTAGCTTTTAAAGCTTAATTTTAGTATCCAAGTTCACCTAAGTGGGTGACCAATGGAATAAAATGTAGAAGAAATCAACATGCTCTTAAGAGCTGTTTAGATTTTGTAGCTTTGTTTAGTACTGAACACGGTCATTAAAGTGCAGTTACCACAATAATAAATGTAGATACCATTAATTACAATACTAGATTTAAAATGCAACCTGAGTCCCTCCAGTGGTTTTTAAGGGGGTGTAATACTGCAGTCAATTGAAATTTAATCAAACCTAGCAGTTTAATTTAGTCTACATTTACAGCTAAAAAACCTCCAAACTTTACAGCCATTCTCTAAATCTATTCTATACTCCATATTAGGTACAGAGAAAATAGGAATACTTCCTTTGATAAATAACTTTATTTTTGCCTATCCTTGCTTACACATCAACTTAGCTTAGAGTGGAAAAATGCACACACTTCCCTTTTCTTAAAGGATGTACGTGTATTTTTCCACTTAGGGGTCAAAGTACTGAACAAATAAATCCCACTGATAATTACAGCATGTAATCTTATCTGAGGTTCAATCTCTTGCACTGAAAAACCTCCCTTGTGACATGTAAAAGGGTAGACAGATACAATGGAAGATTTCTGGAGTCTGTTCTGCTGTCCTACATCACTGAAGCCAATAGCAACAGGACTGGTCTCAGAAAATTGCCTTAAGCCTCTGAGCATAAAACTTTGACTTTTAAAGGAGTCCATGAAAACTCACTCGTTCTTCTGCCCTTCTGAAACCCCAGCCCACATCCCTGTTTGTGAGAAGGATTATTTTTACTTTTGTACAGCACTCGCATTCAGAGGCCCCAGCAGAGATCAGGGCTCTGCTGTAGCAGACACTGAGCAAGCACAGGGAAGGTCTGAGCTCTGGGAAAGAGACAGGAGAGAGTGGGAGGGGAGGCAGAGCACAAGGAAGTGATTTGCTCAGGATCACGGAACACGTCATCAAGGGGCCAAGACCTTCTGGTTCTTCATGAGGTTGAGGAACCAAAGATCCCCAACACGTGGTGAACTCCTTGCTCAGAAAAATGATACTTTCCTTTTCAAGTTTCTATGGCAAAGAGCCCCTCACCTGTCTGTAAAAACACAGAGTATTTTCAGACACAAGACACTGGTCTAGAATAATCACAACTCTGATCCACCATGGAAGTGCTGAAACTCAGCACAGCCCAGGACCACTGCCTGAGATGGTGTTTGGGAATACACCTGGCAGCCCTTGAAGCCAATTCCCATCACTCTCTCACTCAGAATTACAACCAGTGAAGTCAGCACAGTCAAAGCATTGTAAGACTGACATATGAAAAGAAAATAAAGTTCCCTAGATTAAGACCTAGGAGAAGATCAGAATAAACATCAGAAAAGGAGCTCACCAGCAGAGAGTGAAAAGCTGACTTCCTAAATAAAGTCGCATCCCTCTGACAAAACTAAAGACCAAAAATATACTTGATTTTTTAAAATTTCTATTTTTAAAAAAACTAAACTGGTCTTGACTAACAGCTACATTCTACTTGCCTGAATTGCATCCCACCTGCACCAAAACTCCCCTTATGTCCAGTGAGCACAGTCTGGCATCAACAGTAAAATTTTATTGGAATTTAGACATGAAAGAAAGTTCCTCTCAGGTTTCCTTCCAAAATTTGTTTGGCAATAATCACAAGCATTATTTTTAAAAGGATTTTCAGTCTAGAACCTAAGCTGTTATGAGGATATGAGAATCTCCAAGCAGAGTTTATTCAGTATAAACCTTGTGCTACACAAGCTGAAGGGGCTCACAATCACTTGTCAGAGAGAAGGAAGAAGACACTATGACAAATGCTGTCAAACACCACACTCATAACACAGCAGAGATCACTTCTTTGATCAAGAGAATCACAGCCTGAAAACCTGTAAATACCAGCACTCTGCACTATCACATAGAAATTGTGATAACAGTTTAACACTGAATTGCTACTGAACTGCTTTCTTATAATAGCTGCTGTACGTAAGGAAGCTGGCAACAGTTTTGAATTTTCATTCATGTGCAATTTCAGGAGACGAGATGAGAAAACGTCTCTTAAAAACACTTAAATATTTAATAGGTCAAAGTAAACAGCAGCAAAGAGACAGATTTGAAAAAGCCACACAAAACATAAGTGCAACATAAGTTTAAAACAACCACTGGGAAGATGAGAAACCTGTCTCAAATAAAAAGAGTTGGATGTTGCCTTAAATCCAGGAAAGGTATTAGGATGCTACAATAAAGGGAAGGACGTCACCCTCTGATGCTTCAGTTTCCTATTTCACTTCTTCCCCTGAGCTCAAGGGGTATCAGGATATACAAACCCTGCCTGTGATCTACTCAGGCACTCCACAACCAGCACCTCTGGAAACACCAATTTATAAAGGAGAGGAGATGAGATCTGCCCAAAAGAAACAAAATTCCCCTACTCAGTAAGGCCTTATGAAAACTTAAATTCAAGAAATGGAGAAATTAACATAAATGCCATAGGAAAAGGAAGGGGAAAGGATTAGATTAAAAGTGCCTTCAACATTTGGTACTTGGCAGTAGCTCCTACCCTCACCTCGTGGATCACTGCTATTGATGCTGCACTTGAATGAGAAGACAGAATCCCACCAAACATGACTGATGAGCAATGCACACTGTGTTTGGAGAGCGTGCACCCATGTTTATGTGCTGGTTACCTGGAAACCATGTGCCAGTGGCTGTACTTTAATATCCACCTTGAATCTCACAGAGACATTTCCACCACATGAAAGATCATGCACAGTATTTCACTGTGGCTTCTGGTTCCACTCTCATGATGTCAGAGTCACAGATTTACACTGGCTGGAGAGCTTGCCTGTCCCAAGATCACTACAGAAATTCGTCACAGGAAGCTGCCCTGACGCCACTGCAGTGTCCCCTTAGAGCCACCACTCTGCTGGGAGTTTTCTAAGCTTTCAATTGTAGGAAGAGTCAACTGAAAATAGCATTTTGCTGGTCACTGGCAGGGAGGTAAACAAGGTGACTGAAGTATTTCAAGATTCATTTAAGTTACAGGGACACATGCTGGAAGAACATAACTGGTGAGGCCGCAACACTGGATTATAGAACAATTCCCTCCACTGCAAATCCTGACTCCTTCCAAAGAGTTTTACAATGGTCACAAACTACCTCTCAATATTTCCTGGTTTCTTATGCATTTATTTCTGGGTTTGGACCCAGACGGACAAACTTGAGATGCAGACAAAGTTAAAAACAGTTCAATATTAACAACAGCAAAAGAACAAACCTCTGCTTGCACTAAGTCCAATTATTATAATAACCACAAACCCCCCCACAATTTTCACACTGGACTGAAAGTTTACAGCAGCTTGAGTTCTGTCAGACAAGCAGTGGATGTGAATCTCAAAACAAGTGTCTCTACCAGGAGTTCTTCTTGGCTTTCAGATAAGCTGGTCTGGGAGTTATTGATTACAGAATTTCCCTGCCACACTCAAGGGGCATCATTTAGGGAGTATCATGTATAAAAAGAGAGGTTGTCCAAAGAGATTACTGGTGTAAAATAAATTCTACAACTGCACCTACTTTTTTTTAAACAAAAAGGAATTGTGATATTTTTGGGAAAACTGCACATGCAAACTAAAACTTATTCTGCCTCATACTCTATTCCAACTGCTTTCCTCATCACTGTTCTATGAGCAATGGTCCCAGGAACTCTCACAACTAACTTTGCTAACTTTCTTTATACTCCAAAAACTCCAAATACCAAAATTGCTCCAAGCAGTCTTAACCTAGAGGTAGAATTGGTAGTGATGAAGAAATCTCATGCTATCTAATTATGCATGTACATTTGCTGTGGTGTTTTCAGGCTTCTTTTGACTGACTCTTTATGATATTTTGGAACTTGTACTTCTGGCCAAACTAAGGTGAAGAAATAAAAAAAGAGAATATTGCATCATCAAACTACAGTTTACATGTTTGGACAGTAGTTTAATTTCTTTCATCAAAGATGACAGAGAACATTAAAGTAATGAGGAATATAGTTCTCATCCAAAAAATGCCAATCATAAGTTTCATCCTAATTCTCTTGCTGCCCATCCCTTGTAATGCAGGCTTTTAATGACTACATATAGAGACACAAATTGCCAAGAGTCCACCTGCATCAATCCTTGTTCCCAAGGTGACAACTACAGCCAGCCAGGACAGTCTAATACTGGATTTCACATTTGGACACCAGAGAGAGGGGAAAAAGGCTGTTCTTAAGTGCTTCATCCCCACCTTCTATGAGAATCTACACCACCCCAAGGTTTGCCACCACACTACAGATACACAGCGTATTAAACCAAGCATTTTTACTTTATCTAGTGGTTGGCAGGGAACTGTCTGAGTTCTGGTTATCTTTGTTGAACTTTTGAAAGTGCTTATGCACACTTATACCCAGAAGAGGTCACAGAAACCTGTGGTTTTGTCTTTGGTCCTTACAAGCTGAAATAACTCAGCAGTGTAAAAAGTACCTTGGCATACTTTACAGATCCTATGGTAGAGCACTTATTTCAGACTTTTTTCCACTGGTCCCCTTTGCAGCCACACTGTCCCCAGCCTGGAGCCCTGCAAGGGGTTGTTCTGACCTAAGGGCAGGAGCCACTACTTCATTTTGCTGAAACTCCTGTCCGTCAGTCCAGCCTGCCCAGATCCCTCTGCAGAGCCTTCCTGCCCTGCAGATCAGCACTCCCACCCAGCTTGGTGTCCTGCTGCAATCTGCCTGAGGGTGCACTTGATCCTTCTGTCCACATGACTGACACAGACATTAAACCAAACTGCTCCCAATCCACCCCCCCCTCTCAGGGCCTGGCCATGCAGCCAGCAATGAGTGCCCCTGTCCAAGCCAGGGACATCCAGTGTCCCATGAGAATGCTGAGGGAATGATATCAAAGGCTTTCCTGAAGTCCAGACAGACATCTACAGCCTTTCCCTCACCCCCTAAAGAGATCACCCTGTCACACAAGGGACATGGCCTGAGCATGTGCTGGCTGGGCCTGATGCCCTGGGTGTCCTGTACCTGCTGTGTGATGGTTCTTGGGATCAGCTGCTCCATGAGCTCCCCAGCACAGCAGCAGTTCAACACACCTGTAGTTTCCTGAATCCTTCCTTGTGCTTACCCTTGTAGGTGGGCATCACCTTTGCCAGCCTCCAGTCACTTGGGAGCTCCCCAGGATTGCTGATAAATGATGGGCAGTGACTCAGTGAGCTCGTCCATCAGCTTCCTCACTGCCCCTGGGGGAATCCCATCCAGCCCCACAGACCTGTGAGTACTTACATGCTGCAGGAGCTCACTGACCATTTCCCTTTGAATTATGGGGCTTACATTCTGCTCCCCAAGTCTGGGGTCCTGGAGAACAACTGGTGTTACCAGTAAAAGTGGAGGCAAAGAAGGCAATAAGTACTTCAGCCTTTTCCTTATCTTTTATCACATCGTGCCCCCCTCATCCAATAAAGGAAGGAGATTCTCCTTTTGTTGCTGATGTATTTACAGATACACATTTTTATTGCCTTTGCCAGATTAATTTCAAGCTGGGCTGTGGCCACTTCTTTTGGAGAGAAAGACAGCTGTACTTTAGAGAGGGCAAGTATCATCAAATAGATCTAAGACAGGAAGTAAAAAACTGAACTTTAGCTGCTGTCACTTCAGAATCACTACTGCAGCATCTAAAAGAAACTCTGGCTGACCTTTGTACAGACTGCTGCTACCCAAAATCAAATCTGGCCAGTAAGCAAACTCTCTATGAAGAATATTAAAGATATTTTAATAGTGTCAAATGAAAAGGACACCAGTGTTTCATCACATAAAATAGAAGTACAAATAGCACATTAACTATTTAATTTGGAATTTTCTGACTGATTTTTTTCCAGAATTGCAAAGAATCTAAAATACAGGGTGTCAAGGTACACCAGAAAGGATGCAATTATCCAAGTGAAATGAAATTTTAAAATGCAGTCCTGTGGCTCAGGTTCCTTTATTATTGCCTGATAGCACGATTTACAGACAGATGTCTTACAGAGATTGTAAAGTCTTTTCATGTCCTTACAAAGTGCACAGTCTATACCCATGAGCTAAATAAAAGGCTCTGTGTAACTGATGCTGGACAATTGGTGCCTTTTCCAGATTATGCCTCTGTTTCCACACATTGGTGACCACTGTTTCCATATAAGTGAATCACAAACACAGCCCTTGCTGTCAGCAACAAGTCCTAATCTCAATATGATTCAGGCATCAGAGGAGTCACTCTTTAAACTCTCCTGCTTCAGTGGGTATTTCCTGCCAAAGCAGGACAGTGGAACTTCAGCACTCATGGCCCAGCAGCCTCCCCTGGATGCTCTTTGTGCCCTGCACTCACAGCAGACCACACAAAGCTTCGTACTAGGTCACCAAAAGCTCAGGAATACAACTGCTGAGCTGACATGTCTGCTCTCACTAAACTGAACCCACCAGAACAACCAGAGCAGCAGGAGAGTGGCTGCTCTAGAGGTGACAAGGCAGAAGGATTGCAGCAGAGTCACACACCAGTTAAAAGCCTCTGAGGGAATGGCTTAAAAGCCCAGGTAATAATGTGCTCACAATTCAGATTTTACAAGAAAAGCCAGCAGAACGTAAAAAATTAGTTTTGATGAAGTTCTGTATAAGCTTTGTGCAACTACCAAATATAGTGAGTGCCTCCACAGCTCCTGCCTTACAACTGAACCAATGTTATTATCAATTTGCTCTTGATACAAGAAAGTGATTTTCATGTACTTATATCTGCTCTCAGAAGGAAGAGAAAACGGTTTGTGAAGTTCCCATTAGCATAGAAAAGCAGAAACATCTGCTGGGAGCTTTAAGAGGCTCATTGGGGTCCCTTAGCACTACAGGCCACAGCTGGTCACCCCTGCCCTTGGCAGCACTCAAGGTGTGGCTTCAGCAAAGGAGGGGGCAACTGGACCACACAACAGTCCTTGCAAGGTTTCTGTATTTACTAAAAAACCAAAACCTGTTTTTACCTAGCTGAGGATAAGTAACCCATCTATGCTGATTCCTCCCTTTATAAACTACAAACTCTATCACTGCTCAAATCATTAATCCTTTGGTACAGTACCTGACTGAAGTGGGATTTTAACAAGCAGGACACAAAACTAACATTGAGTCACCTCCCTGTGCTGGGGCTGTGGCACCATCTAGAGGATTCGAGCTGGAAATTCCTCATACCGTGGGCAAAAGAATGGGAAACTGCACTAAAAACTCACAGGGGAAAAAAGCCACTCAAAAAAAATATTTATGATATTCAGATGCATGGAGGTAACAGAAGAGAATAACAAAACCTTGGGAAATATCTCAACAGTCAGAGATATTTCCCAATCTCCTCCACTCCATGTCAGGCTTGCTACAAGATGTTTTTCAGGTGAAGAAAGGCAAGTCCTTCCCTAGAGTTTTGTTGATAACCTAACAAGAACTAATTTTATTTCTGTTTTAACTAACTTTATTCTGTTTTCTTTAATTTTCACTTTTTTATCTTAATAAAACTAAAGTCAAACTTCAAACAGGGAAAGGAAAGATGTCTTTAACAAAATAACAGAGATAATGGTTTTTCTTATATTTCATACAAGGATGTGCTGACAGGTGATTGCTCACTGCAGAACTATCAAAAGAGGAGGAAATGGACAGGCACAGCCCTGGAGCCCCTGGACACCCCAAAAATCACCTGGAGTCCTTCCAGCTTGGCACACTTTTCCCCAGTAACCTGACTTTGCTGCAGAAACAACAGAACACTTTTGCTCCTGTAGCATTCTGGGATAGGAAAGTTCAATCCCTGTTGCTTCTATAAAACTCTGAGTTCGTTTCTCAGATGCTGAAAGACTGGGAATTGAGAATATTCACAGTGTGACTACTCCACAGAGTTTGTGGACAAAAAAAATCCAAACTGTATTTTCTGTTCATTGCTGAATATGTGACTGACCAGGAGCTTGATTTACAGTGACAGCTCTACATTAAAAATTCAAACTTTTGTACACCTGAATACAATTTGTATCTGTCAGTATTGTGTCAAAATAATCATGTAATACCAAATAATCATTTCTATTAGATATTTATAAGGACTGTGGGCTAAGAATGGATTCTAAACTTTCAGCTACTATGCCACGTTATCTGCTTCTACCCAATTTCCTTGGAGACTGTTGGGATAGAAATAAAAACATAGAGGAAAAAACTGAAAGAGCAGCAGTCTGGTCATCAGCAGCATTACAGTTGGTCATGGATGAGTTCATTCCACTTCACAGGCCAACAAAACTGAAAACTCCTGGAGATACCCTGCAGCACTGGCATAGGAGCTCGTGTAATAGCTGGCAGACCTTTACAGTTAGTTGTAATCAAGGATATGCCTTATAAAAAGCAAAGTTCTTCCTGAATTGAATTGATCTGTGCCATTTCATAACAGCTGGCAGCAAATAGGAATTGTTTACAGCACTTGAGTGTAGCTCAAGTCCTTCAGTGTGTCCCTCAGCGTGCTTCACTCCCTGCCTTCCTCTGCCTCCTTACACAGGTTCAAGCAGCAAGGAACAAAAGCAAGTTTCATGCACTTACCAGCAAAATCCTCTTCCCAGTTTCCATGTAGAGAATTACATCTTCCATCAAAGACTGAGGGGGAGAAAAAAAGAAAAAAAAGCTAATAGTATATTCCATCTTTCAGTTGACTGGTTTTTCCTCAGTCTTAACTATAAATGCAGAAATTAGTTTAAACAACAGTTAAATGCAGGCACCTGAAGTTTAAGCTTCTCACTTTTTACTCTTCCAGTAAATATTTAAACTTAATTGCACAGATAGGCATTTGCAAGATTCCAGTCCTTGACTAAGAGGAATTGGTCTTTCTCAAGCATTATCACTTTGTTCCTAATACTGGCTTCACCACTCTATATTAAAAGAGTAACTACATTGTTGGAATCTGAATCCTCAGCTCATTTTGAAGTAACCAAGAAAGTATTTTAATTTCTTAAGCGTCTAGCTCTGATACAAAGCCTATCTGCATGTCTGTAAAAGTCTGTGTGTTTCAGTCTTTCATGCTGAGCATAAATAATGCTTCCAAGAATAATCCTGCATCATGCTAGCTGTCATTTTAGCTCCAGTTCAGTATTTTCTGCAAAGCTGAGCTGATATTTTTATTGGTTTTAAAAAGACATATAGGCATCTTACATCTATGAGGGAAAGCAGTGGTCTTGAAAAAAGCCTTGAAAATTAAGAAATAGCAACAGTGCAGCAAAGTAAATAGAAAAATTTGTCCTTTTCATTTTTCTAAATCCCTGGCATTGCCAGTCCAATCACTGAGGATAGGATCACAACTATCCCTCACAGTATGTGCTGACTTTAATTGCACTGTAATAGCAAGTCACTAACACCAACAGTAGGACCAGGTTTATGTTGTATAATCTATAAGTTTTCATTTAAGAGCATCTACAGGCTGTATTAAAACAAAATTGCCCAGCAGATGTTCCAGGCAGATTCAATAATCACACACCAGTGCTTCCAATTGTTCAAAAAAATGAAAAAACTATCTGTAAGTAAAGTTACCTCATTTCCAAAAATTCACACCTCCAGACTTCTCCCTGTCACTGAGCTGCCCAGGTGAAGCAATGCACTGGCTAAACTGGGCACATGTGCAACAGCTCACACATACCAGTGTCAGCTTCAGGCACAGGGTTCTTGATTGCCTTCCACAGCGTGGCATGGGAAGCTGGATTAACTCCTCAAATAGTAGCTTTTGAAATAAAGATACTGTTTTTCCTGATAATTTCTCCCTTTCCTCATAAACCAGATTTTCAATTCAGCTGCACAGTTATCTGAAGATGGCAACTTCAACACATGATTTATGCTGGCCCCTGCCAGTCTGAAACTTAATAAATGCCTGAAATAATATTGTTGCAATAGATAAGGCAATCCCACACACTGAAGTTATTTTCTCTCCAACATAGGGCCAGCAACTGCATTAAATTATGCACTGATACACAGCTGTGGTTTCAAATACAATTGTGTCCTCAAAGAGATGCAGATACACAACTAGCTTGTTAATTTATTCTTAAAATATCTACCTAAAAGAAAAAAAAAAAAAAAGATGGTGCTGGTGGCTTCCCAAATTTGCCAACTCAAAAGCAGACCAATTAAAAGCCACCTCAAGGACAAAAACCCAAGAAGCTTCATATACAACTTCAATAAAACTAATCACATTCTCTTAAAAAACCAAATAATGATCTTTTGAACACATCAGTGATATTTACTAAGAATAGAGAAAGAGTTCTTCATGTTTTGCACACAAATTTTGTTCCCTTACTGTTTTGGTGAAAGAGAACAGAAACACATGGGTAAATTATTTACACTCCAGCACAATAAAAGTGATCTACACCAACAGAAAAGGTCTAGATTTCTTCTGAAGATGATTTAAACAATGATCACAGTCCAGCAAGACTGGAAAGCTGCTGCTGCTGCAAGCTGTGCTCTGCACACCCACACAGCACCTAACACCTGGGGGCAAACAGACAGCAGAGCAGGAAACACTTACGTGCAGGGAAAAGACAGAGGCTTATTGCTAACACCAGTATCTCACTGGTATCTTTGGGATTTAGTCAGTATCAGCTTCAGCTTTACACAAATGGAAAGCAGAAACACAGGAAAGCAGAGCCTTAGCGGAAGTATTCACTGAAGAAATAAGTATCATAATCTTCATGTAATTTAAGGAGTTCCATACTGTTACCTATCCCCCTTGTTTAACTAAACTGTTTACCTCAGAACCAGATCTTGAACATCTCATTATAGAGAGGGAACATGTGTGGCACTGAGCCATTGCTTTTGCAGGCACTCTGTCCAAAATTCTTCATATACACAAAAACAATCACTAGCAATTCACTCCCACCTCTTCCTCTGAAAAGTTACGATAGAACAAAAACACCAGACAATAATATCTACTAAATAGTGTTGATCTTCTACTGTGGGAGCCATTCCCCAAATTATTTAAATTGTGTCATTGTGTGTTATTGCTGCAGGAGGAAGACCAAGTTTCCCATCAGGCCAGCTTTGGCTTTGATCCCACTGATTGTCAGCCAAAAGTGAAACTGGTCACAGAATCAGTTTTCAGTAGTCAGGTTTCACAGGTTAATCTCTTTTAATCTTTCATTTACAAATGAGACAGCTTTGTGCCATTCACCTTGCTCATAATTTAATTGACCTCCTTCACTTTTACATACCCCAAAAAATCTCTTGCACCATCAGCTGTTTAGCAATGGGAGATAACAACACCAAGAAGAAAACCTAAATGTTATTTAGTTTTTAGAAATTGTGAAAATTTTCATTTCTAAGCCTGGGCATTTTAAGTAAAATGTCCTTTGTTCACAGAATAAATGATGCAGATCAAGAAGGAAGCATGCACCCTGGCAAATGGAAACTGAAAAGCTGCTTTGTGCCTGCACTTGCTCATGTCAAGATATGGCTGTTCAGTAAGCTGAAATGCAGTCTGGTTTCAGAATGAGCACACTTTCAGCCATTTCTGTATTCTGTTGCAGTATATAGAATGTCTTGATCCAATGAACACTTGGAATAAGCTGCAGATGAGAAGTGAACAAAATCCAGCACTTAGATAATACAAATGGATCTTTTTTGAGTTTTCAGACTGATACATTTCTCAAGGCAAAATCACCACTGTAATTTAACAGAAAAAATAACCCTATTTTCTTATGTTCTGTTACTTGGAACTGCTTCCTTCTTGGCACAATATTGGTCATGTGTGCCTTTCCACTCAGGTGTAGAGCTGCAGCCCATCCTTACCTGGGATTGTGCTGTTTTACAGAGGCAAAACTCAGGTGCAGCTGTGCAGAGATAAGACAATAATGTGCTGCTTAAAAAGGCTGGTTTGGACTCTCTCTATCTCAATTTTCATTCACAAAGTAGGAAATACACTCCACTTTTTCACACACTAAACTGTTCACAGCAAGGTATCAGGTGCCCCCATGTCCTGTCTAAATTTCATCATCCTTAAAACTGTAAAACATGTAGCCCAAGTGGAGCCAATGGACAAGACTAGTGCAGGGATTTTGGGTTTAGTTGATCATTTAGAAATGTTTCAATACCAGATGCCAGCTGTGAATACAAGAGAGTCTGTAGCTGTGAGGCTGCATTCAAGGTACCAAGGAGTTGGATTCCACAAACAAAACCTCAAAGTGTGCAGTCAAAAGTTTTTGTTAGATCTCAAAATACACATAAGTAGCACTGGTCCAGCTAATTACTTCAAGCCTTTCTGTAGAAAATTTCATTTCATTTCTGTGTGAAACCTTTCAAACAAGTGTACAGTTTTAATCACAGTAAAAATAGTCCAACCAGTGGTGCAGAAGTGATGTTTCTTATGCTGGTTAGGTTCCCTGAATAGATGAGGCCCTCTGTTCTACACTAACATTAACAGCTGTCTTTTACTAAGATTTTTTTTTGTAATAGTGTATGTGTAATACTGTGCAGGTGAACAAGAAAATGAAAGATTCCTGATACAAAAATTGCCTGTTATTTGATTTAATGCTCAAAGTTGATTTGTTCATTGAAACACTCAGCTGAGTGTAACTTGTATATTCAGAAAATCTCATAAAATGCTGCTGTCTCCCTCAGTTGCGAAGGATCACAACAAGGCATTTCTAATGAAGGACTTATTTGCCTTTCTCTAATTTGGGTGGCAAATGCAAAGAGAATTTGTCATAAAGTAAGCATCACTCAGCTTTAATCTAAGGATGTCACTAGTGTCAACTCATTTTCGTGTAATTATTAGACCTTGGAGGATCATTTAACATTTACCATTTTCATTGAAAGTGCTATATTTGTTGAAGCAATCATTTAGACACAAGGTCATATAAACTTGACACTAATTCATCACTGCTTTTAAGTGACTCACTGTTTAATGCTGTGATTATATAGATATTCTTATGCTAATGCAGTGCTTGGGAACACCTGTTTGTTTCCATAAAACATCAGTTTCAATCTCAGTGTAATAAACATAACACACAAAGGATCTAGTGGGTCATTCTGTGCACTTCCCTACACTACACAATGCAGAATTATTTTTCAAGTGATGACACAGATTTTACATAATTCAAATAATTAGGGAAGTTATTGAATAGTCTCATCTCAGGTGGTTCTTTTATTTCCTTTACTCCTTTGCCTCTAATTCTTTACCTGGCATTCCCTATTTTTACATGTTGGCTCTCTTTTCACAATCAGGTTCTTCAATTTAAGTTGTATTATTCTGGTTTTGTATTCCTGTCCTGTCCATCTGGAAGACACAATACAAATGTATGCAAAGAGAAAATTGCCTTGCCAGCTTGTAATCTATTGTCTTTGTTACTAGGTCAAATAAATTTTTTATAAGTGAAACAAGCTTATTAATGCTAAACAGTTTTACATTCGTAGGATTACTGTGAAGCCTGGTTTTAGTTTCACCCAGTAGCCTATTAATAGGAAAAGATGATTAGACAAATCATCGATAAACAGTGATTCATTAAATCATCATGAATTAATCTTGACTTATGTGGTCATATTTTAATAGCTGGGATCGATACACTGTGTACCACCAATTGTCAATATTTGGCCACTGATTGGAAGGGATTGTTCCAAGAGTGGTTTTCCTTGCCAAGTGCAAACACACCACGTCTGCCCTTTGACTGCTCTTGGTATTGCCCTGGGAATGTGTGATTTCTATCCCTGCATGTGCCAAAAGCTACAGGGAGAGTGTGGGTTAGATTCGTGCAGCCAAGCTACAAACTCACCATGTTTCAAACAGTGAAGCACCAGAACTAGTTAAGTACTGCAGAATGGAATTTCAGAGGATTTAAGAGCCTGATTAGGATCTTTCAGAAGTTTCATTAAGGCATTCAGTGTCTAATTTCCACTGATTCATATAAATTATACTGTAAAACATATAGATACCTGACATCAACACAACTCCTTTCTGCTACAAAACACGAAAAAACATAGAGTTGATTTCCCACTTAGGATCTGCTGTATTTGAAGAATATTCAGCTTAACTGCATGATTATTAGAAAATTATTTGTTTGCAGGTATTTCAATAAATACAACTCTTGATAAGTCTACAACAGTTTAGCATTCAGATGTTCTTCATCAGCTCCCCACAAAAGCAAGGAGCACAGCAAAAGGTATTGATCCTCAAAATGATCTAACCTGTCTTAGGATCAGATCAAAGAAACACAAAATTATGATTACTCCAGTCAATATTTCTGTGAGAACAGTAGAATTGTATGTCCTTTAGAGTTACTGTTATTCTTCAGAAATACAACTACCACAGAAAATGCATTTTGAAAATAAGTATATGAAAATATAACCATATATTCACCACATGTCTGGATTTTAACAATAGAGAGTTTAGAGTATTCAAGCTTGGAGACAACCAAACAAGTCTAGATCTGAATAATGCTCTGGTTTCCAAGGGTTCTCACAAAGGAAACCTAGACAAATATACATCTCAAGTATGAAATGTGCGAATCCATTTTAGCTCCAAACGGATGCAAAAAAACTTTTTTTTTTTTTTACTATCATTATTTTTCTTTGGTGTGCTCTCATGGTTTTCTCATCCTGGTGGGATCTGGGTCACAGATGTGCAGTATTATCACTGCATGGTAACTACAATTACTTTCCATAGAACAACCTGCTTCTTATTCCGGTTAAATACAAACAAATGTTAAATTTCTAGTTGTGTCTCTGAAACAGGAAGCAGGGTGGGGGATGACCCATGGTGAAGCTGTGGCCAGTACAGGGTGGATCAGGCACAGTGGAAGTGACTGGTTTGGGCTGGGAGCCCGAAGTGCACCAGCAGGGGGGGACAGCAGTGGGATGCACAGCAGGCAAACAGAACAGAGAGGGAGCTCGGGGATCTCCTCACCTCCCAAAGTCCCGATCCCAGAGCAGAGGAGCTGCAGCAGGTGTGGGCACCTCCCTTCCCTGCAATTACCCATCATATTGCTATGAACCAGTGTGTGTGACACAAGTCTGGCACTGTCCTTACATGTTAACATCAGTCAGCAGCTGAAACCAAGGTTAATTTTTTGGTTGAGTTTCTATTTTTTTAGTTTCTATCTTTAGTATAAACCTAATGCATTTTTTAAATCATGGTTTTTGCTCATTCATTTGAACAGATGCACTTGATTCTCATTTTGCATTTGCCCTTCACTTATTTTTAGAGGTGACTTTTGGACTAGCAGCGATTAAAGCACACTGACCTGAATATAAGTGGTGTAAAATGTGAAGCCTTTTTGCTAAAGGGAGATCAGTTGTTCAAAGGCTCAATTGTATTTTACTTACTAGAAGGTGGCAAATGAACCACCTGTGATTTATATTAAGTGGCTTTTAGATAAAAATGACAATACAGGAGTGCAGCTTCTTAACTCTCCAAAGCAGATATGCCCCTTCTAAATTCACTGGATAGTTTCATGAAATGTTTCATTTAAAACAGATAATGTGAAATAGCTTCCAACTGAATTGTTTCCAAAACTTCCCCAGGCTTTTAGAATTAGTAGGCGAAATCTGGCATGCTTAGAATTTATTCATAGGAGAAGTCTATTCAAATCTTTTCTGCTTTTTTAGTGTCTAAATGGGGTTCTCCATTTTGAATAAACTAGTTAGTGAACTGAAAGAAGTTCTCTGCACCTGCAGAAGTGGCTGCAGATGTCAAAAGTTTTTTATTGTATCAAGCACTGGCTTCCAGGTGCTTCTCTTGTGCCTTTTTTTCATCTGGTTTGAATATCATTATAGATTCTTAAAAGCAAATCAGCTACTTACTAGAAGAGTTTAAATATAGTATAGTTAGGCTTTATACAGATTTTTTTATCTGTAATCTCAAGTTTTATACAAAGTGCTTACATTTTTAAAATATTTGAGATATACATGTGTATATATTTGTAGATACACAGATTGATACAAATGCCATTGCTTTTGTTTTTGTTTTATAAACGAATAAAAAGTTTTGAGAGGAGTAGATGAATAAAGATTATTGATCAGGAAGTAAGATAAAATATTTTAAGTAAACATTTTTATATCTTTTTCCAGCTAAGACATAGCTCCTGTTTGTCAGAACATATGTGATTAGTCCTGCTATGGTAATATCTTTAGAGACAATGATGTTCTACTTGTTGAGCCAATATTACAGGTTGATATCTAACATCGAACACAACACTATGTAATTTTACATCAATTGTAATTGTCATGACTGAAATGTTTCTAATGTAGAGCTCCCAGCTGTGGTAGTATCAGTTTGTGTTAGAGAAAATCCTAATGCATATATCCAAATATTGTTTGTGTATCCTGATATCCAGAAAAACAATGTGCTTTTAATTCTCTTTAATGGATATTCAAGCTATTATTGAATTAAATAATCCCCTTTACAATTCTTACATTTCCTAGAGGAAAAATCAAACCTCCTGGGAAATTGTAAATCAATTGTGTATACACACACCTCTAAACGTGTCCCTACGAACCACAGCAACCACAACTACACAAACCAAAGGACACAAGTGACATTCATGGCAGTAATGATGGACTGGATATGAGCTTTGCACCTGAGGATGGGCAGAAACAGTGTCAAAGTGCAGAGTTGGATCTGACCCTGTGCTTAAAAAAAACACCCAGTCATACTTGTTCTGCAAATCATCTCAGGTTATGTAGGTTATATATAAATTTTATCAATTAATTTAAAGCTTCAGATTGCCTTCAGTTCTTTGCAAGAAGGGGTTTTTTTACCACATACAGGAAGGAAGAACACCAAATACGTGATGTGGCTATGAGGATGAAAGGAAAAATGAATCTGTTGAATACTGCTCAGGGAGCTTTGCTGTACATCACATGAGTTGTGGCTGGGTTATGAAACTGATAAATCACTGAAAGTCTCAGCGGAGACAGAGTCAGCAATCTCCTATTAGGACCGTGTTATGTATCACTCGAAACTTACACAAAGAGAAGTATCAAAGCCTGGTGGTTTGTTTCTTGGTTTTTTTTTTAAATCTGAGTCTTTGCTCTGGCTTAGCAGAAAAGCTGCATTTCACTGGATTATCTGGAAGAGCTGGTCCTGCCCCTGGGAGCTGCAGGTTCCTGAGCATTGAGATCTCATGCTGGCAGTAAATCCCAGTGTGGGCAGAGGGGACCACAGAGGTTCAGCACCACTGCAGAGTGAGAGGAACTCAAGCCCAGGAGGTGCAGTGGGATGGAAATTCAGCCCAGCAATCCAGCTGGGCTGGACTAGCCAGAATTTTAAGGATATGTAAACCAACAGGACACAGCGGCACTTACTGCAGTCGTGGCTCTGCCAGAAGAATTTCCTCACCACTGGAGGGAGTTTTAACTGGAAAATAACCATTTTGAGTTGTTTGCAATGAAGCAATACATTGGTATGAGGCAACGTTTTTTAAAAATAAGATTTATTTGTTATCTTCTCTGCTTCTTTTGTGATAATTTAAAAAACTGAACCTGCATTATGATGTATTCATTTATTCTACTAATATCCTGGCACATCAGACGCCTACCAATTCAAAGCCCAGATTTTTCATTCCAGCACATACCCAAAACTGCTGCTGAATTCCAACTATTATTAATGTGTATTTGGGCCTAATGGTTTTGTTTCTATTATTTTTTTCTAGCAGCATTCAATTCAGTGGAGGTTTCACTGTGTAAGTTCAGAAAACTGGCAGAATTACAGTCCCTGTTACACTTTTCTGTTGTCAAAAATAATATTGCTGTTGCAATTTCCAGAATCACTGAAAAATGTCCTTCAGCCCCAAGAACACAGTAGTGCCTTGCAAAGAGAAAAGCTTGGTATTTGACAATGTCCTTTCATTTTTGTCTGTCTGATACATGTGTTTGTTCCCTTTACAGACTTAAATCCAATATTTATTAAGCAGCTGATGATTGCTGTAGCTTGATAAAGCCCTCAAAAAGAGTCTTTAGCCAGATCATTAAAATCAAACACATGTTAAATCAATCTGACTGAAAAGTGGTCTTTATGTGGCAAAAAGGCCTTAAGCAGATGCGTGTAGCTCTCCAAGGGTCAAACATCTCACAAATGAGTTTCCTTCCCTGCTCCTATGAGAGGTGTAGATGCAGATAAGAGGGCAAAGTTTGGCCCCTTTATAATGATGTGTGTGGCAACAAAGGCTTTGCAAACACATGGGCTCAGCTGTGCTGCTGCCAGCTCCTCTTGCAGGGCCAGCTCTGGTTTCCTTGAAAGCGCTGCAGCTTTATACAATGTTGGCAACATCTTCACTAGGGAGCAGAAATTGAAATACTCCATTTCATTCCCTGGTAATTTGTTCCTATTCTCTGTTAGCAAAAGCAAGCTGAACACGTGTAAACTTCTCATTTAGGTCTTTCAGTGGAAAATGGAAGTAACAATAGTCAAGTCTCTAATAGTCCCAGTGAAACCCTGACTCAGCACATTGATCTGAACAAAGGTGACCCCCTGAAAAGGAATGGGATTGTCCAGACAAAATACAGAAAAATAAATTTGTAAGTTATTTGAACCCCATTAAAGTGTTACACCAAGTCATTTAAGCTGTCATTTCTGTGAAGCAGCAGAGACTTTAATAGCTAACAATTAACTGGGGGGACGTTGAGGAAAAAGTAGCATGAAAGAGATTTTTTTTCATAGATTTTTTTCATAGATGAACATTTTATCATGGGAATGTTGAGAATGTCAGGAATGGCTGCTGTTCATTGAACAGCAGTGCCTGGGTTGAGCTGGAACATGCCAGTAAGGCAGCCTGCCAAGGAATAAATAATGGCACTGTCATGCACTTAGGGTCCTCAAAAAAACCAGAAAGTTCATGGAGAGCTTTAGAAATAAAGAATCTTGGACTTTCCTTAACATGTTTTTCAAAGTGCACAGTCCCTCGTGGGATGATTCAGTCAAGGCAGTTGTTCTTTCCCATTGTATTTTATTCATCTGCCAGTTAAATATTTTTAAATATTTCAATTAATGCACACATTCACTGCACTTGGTCTTCTATGAAGTTGTTTGAATTTTTAGACATCCAGGCATCATTTAATCCACTTTACACAATCATGCAGAAGTATCAAATGGTGTCTTTTCCAGATATACTTTGAAGATTTATGTAGATCTGTGGTCTTAAGTTTGCACATCATCTGATTGAAGTAACAATGGAATACAAGAAGAGTGATTCATAAACTCTAAAAGCAATAAAGCATTGGTCAGATAATGAACTGCTAATTATTTTTCACAGTTCACTTGAGCAGATGTGCAGGAATTTATATTTTGTCTCTACATTTGTATTTTGTCAGGTTTGGCAAGGGCATTCTTGTGACAGAATCCTTAGAAGAGAATGTAATGGTGAGAAAGGTGATATTAAAATATTAAGTCAAAATGGACTCGAGTGGACTGTAGTCATTAAGGATGTTCACAGTTCATCTAGGAAGAATTAAGATGTTAAATATGAAATTCCCCTACTGCCAATGAATGAATCACCCATCAGTCTGTGTACTTTGTCATATATTAATTGTACTTGCCAACACAATTTCAGTGAGAAGTTCCTCAGGTTTATTGATGACACAAGGCTTTGCAGACAGCAGTATTACCTGTATGATGGGCATATCTGGTTGTATATCTGTATATAAAGCAAATTACTGTTAACTTCCTGAGAGATTTGTTGGATCTCACTGGTTTCTCTGAAAAAAATACCTGATGGTAAGTCTTAATTATAATGGACTTTAAAAGGGCAGATTGATAAAATATCCAAAACTACTGAAAATGCAGTTAGGAATTAACCTTATTTTTAAGAGATATTCAGTTAATTTAGGAAATAGTGGCTGCAGCACTTTCAAAACTAGAGGGTTTCTCTAGGTAGAACAATCAACCCCAGCTCCACTATCTCAACTCAGCAGGACTCAAGTTCTTTTTCACTGAAAAAGACACAATTTTCCTGAATAGACTCATGTCATCCTTTTAATTATGTTTTTGTTTTTAAGTTACAATCTAGAAATTATTTAGGAGGCTAATTCCCCTATTGATTTTTTTCCTATTCTCTGGCAGCTAAATTAGAACAGCCAGGAGAATTCCAAGTTTGTGTTCTTTTTGCCTGGCACCTGAACAAATTAAATCTCTCCATTTGGAGAAAAATTAGATCATAACAACGAGCTTCACTGCAGGACTTCACAGTATCCATGGGAGAAAGGAAGACTGATGCTCAGAGAGAAAGCCTAGCATGTCCTAAGTTAATTAAGCATAACAGCAGAGATACATCATGTATTTGTTCAGATCATGGCACTGATTTGAAACTCTCTGAACTTCAGGACATTCACCTTTGGGGAAACACTGGGACTAGAAACAGACCCCTATAAAAAAAAAATGCAGCAACTAGCATTGAAGTAAAAACCATAGGGAGATCAGATGATTCCTTGGGCTTTGCAGACAATTTGAGAGAAAAAAAGGTTAATTCTCCTTCAGGATGCAACTGAGCAGAAAATCAGCCAGTCCAAACACACTCAATTTTTGCCATCTGTGCAAATCATCCTTAAATAATAAAGAAAGCACTCTGAATTTACTTTTTAAAATAGTTTTCAACTGCTACATTGACCAGGATACACTATTTTTAAGAAAATCACTGATTAAAGTTAAAATTCTCCAAGTGAATGAATAACAAGAGGGGGTGTGTGGATTGTACTTGTCCATTCCTGCTTCAGACAGCTGCAGCTCTCAGCTCTGCAGCTTGTTTTGGGTGCTGCTGTGGCAAGGAATATTCTCCTTTTCTAAAATTGTATGCCTGCCTTTGACCTGAGCACCCTTCTCATTGCCCTGCAATCATCTGCACCATTGACTTCAGTGAAATTGTTTCTATCTAAAGCAATTAAAATAATGCAGGAAAGATATATATCACCTTGAGTCTAAGCCAGCTGGTTCAGGAAGAACACCCTGACGTCCCTCCACTGCCTTGTTTTAAAAGATACTTTGCAAAACAGCAATTGCACGGGACCACTTGGGGAAGCTGGGCAGCCAGCATGAGTTACCAGGTGGCAACAGGATTTATAAAGGATTGTTCATTGTTCAAAGGCCATGATTGCAAGCAGCAGAGTAGGTGAGCAGAGGTCCAGGCTAAGAAAGCTCACTGTAATAAAATTTATAATTTTTTTTTAAAAAGCATTCAATGGCAATTTGCATTTTCAAAGCACTATAGGAATACGGGGAAGAATGTTGTACAGAAGCATCTCAGATATCACAGAAAGAGAAGCAAAGGTTCAGCTTTCTTTGGTATTTATATATTTATTTATTTATATATATATATATATATATATACAAACCCCACAACTCAATCAATGAAGATGACTGCAAAGAAGGGCAAGGGATGCATCCATTAGCACCACTGAAACTATGTAAAAGTGACTTTTCAAACACAGAAGGAAAACTCTAGAATCCAGTAAATTATTCCTTCCTCTCCTTGCCCCTTGTCCCAAGGGGAGCATGTATTTATTGGACAAACCCATCTGTTTGTCAAACCTGTTGCTAATTTTGCCCAAGGCTACCTCAGATTCTTGTCCCAAGAGCTGTGTCTGCTTCTTCCACACTAAATTACAGTTCCTACCGTGCAACTCTTCCTGCTGAACTAAGTACTTAAACATATTCTTCTGCTAAAATAGGCTGGAAACCTCATGGCCATCCCCTAATGAGGATTTCTGGGCTATGAGTGGCTTCAAGTATCTCACTGTCTGTTCAGGCTAAACCCCAGAGCAGTAAAGTCAAATAGAGATAATAAATAATAATAAGACATTTAAATTAGTAAGAAAGCTGTACCATTTCTGTAAGGAAGTTTTCCTTTCAGGTGAGAAAAGCTGTGAGTTTCTTTCTAATATGCCAAAGAGTGATTTATAAGTGAGAATGCCCATCAGTAGAATTATTTTTCTCCACAAAAAATCCCACAGCTGTAAGTCCACAGCTCAATATTGGCCAACTTCAGGGTTGCCAGCACGTGTGTCATAACTTGGAGAAGAAACTGGAAAAGCTTTTATCTCTAAGCAAGTGAAAGAATGGAGATAGATGGAAAAAGGGAAATTGCTGCTGGTTAAGCAAAGATTTTGTTGTTTTATTTTAATTTGTTTAAGTGAGTTTATAGCTAAACAGTAATCCAGATTTTAAAAAAGAGTCTAATTTTTTTTCTGATTTCCATTATATTTACAATTCCAGATTGTTGGTAATTGTAGACTATTCTAAGGGGCCTTTCCCAGCATGGCATTCCAGGAGCATTCCCAGTATCTTGCCATAGCCCATCTCACATGAGAAACCCATCACTGGCTTTAGGGGCTGACAGGCTGCAAGGCCAGTTTTCTTCCTTCTACTAAATGAAATTATTCTGCATTCATACATGATTTATTTTTCCCTTGTGTGTTCCACTTTGGAAGAATTTCAGAAATAAAAGAAAGTCTCACGGTTCAGCAAACCACAAAACAGGAGAAGTTATAGTCAGGAAAATTTAGTACCTAGAAAATATGAGTGCATTTTTTCAATCAGTTTTAGTCCTGTCCTTGAGGAAACAGAACAACTACAGACAATTTCTACTTATTTACCTGACTGCAATCCATTAATAAGAGCTCCGTAACTCTCCCTTGCCTACCTGCAGTATGAGTTTCACTAATTTGCTGCAGAGGTGCCCATGCTGATGCACTAATACAAGAAATTCCTGCTTAGCTGTAGGTTCATTTCACAGATAGGATTTGAAAAAGGTTGTGGGTTTTAGAAAGGGCAGCTGTGAAGCCACCGGACTGCTGAAAACACTAAGAACTACTGACATACCAATTATTTGTAAAATTTCATACATTGCATCCTCAGTGAAGTCAGCTCTAGGTAGCTAATGGATAGATTTCTCTTTGCAAAATGGGGATGTTTTACCACATTTTTGTGTACCTCCCACCCACAGTGTCTCAGCACATTTCACCTTCTGCTTTGGGTTAGAACATCAGAAAGCACATTTTAAAGACATCAAATCTTGTTTTCAGCAACTTCTAGTCAAGCTTTTCACCCATTTTCCCTCCCCTGCTGATGTTCTGTAAGATAAGGCATGAATTTTTTCCTATTGTCACAGTTTTATTACTCAGAAATTTATTTTTAAATGTTCCACTGATCACCATTTCCTGCTGAAGGAGGCAATGTTTACTTGCACCATTTGCATTCAAAACACGCAGAGCTACAAGGGGAGAAGAATTTATTCACACACCTCATTACTTCCACCAGATTCCATGTTAGAAACTGCTCTGATTTGTGGTTCTTAGATTGAAAGTATCAAACCCCCCAAAAAAATTCTTAAGGCCCTTTTGTGTGGAAGTAGCTTCCAGGAATTTCCAGAGAAAGGTAGAGGAAAAAAAGAGATCCATATTTAGGAGTTCCATTTTACAATGTCTTTTTTGACTTCTGTAGATCAAGTCAAAGACAATATTTACTCAGTGCCTGTCGATCAGATAAGCACAGGGAATAACGGACATACAAATATTAAATGTGCATACTGCAAAAAATATCTTTGCATGAAAATTTGGCAACTGCTTGAATAAACATTAGCATATTCAAATCAGGGCTTCTGTGAGTAAGCTTGCAATCTTCAGCTTCTGTTTCACAAATAACAACAAAAGTGAATGTTTTCTTACAGCAGAGAAAGGCATTTCAAATAATATTAAGAAATTAAAAGGCATATTTCCTAAACAAACACACCAGCTCAGACAAATTCTGATCTTTCCTTCACCCAGCATCCTTTAATACTTATAAGTATTAATGTTTCTCTGGGAGATAAAGGAATCTAGAAGGTGCTTCATAATTTCATCTCTACTCAGACACCCTTATTGACAGACGTTTCTAATATAGATAAGGAAGATGGAGCGGATATTAAAGTGCAACATCTCCCATCTCTTCTTTGTTATTCCAGCAGAGATTTACCTCCAGCACTTTCTCTGTGCTGGGGAGCTGGTGTCAGTTATTGCAGGTGCCACCGTGGTCTGCCCAGGAGGAAGAGGCATTGCTGTGTTAACCCTCCCCAGCAGTGAGGGATCTTATATATTGATCATTATAATAAAGGAATGGGGGTTGAGAGTGTCAGTGGGACAATATGAAAAAAGAAAAAAAGAAATCAGAATTATTGCTCAGTAAGTAAATGAACAAAAATTAAAAACGTCTCAAATTATGCATTTTTCATTCATATACAGACTGATATTTGCTGTCAGATATACAAAGCTTATAAACAGGCAAAGGTGGAATTTCTTTCTTAGTTCTCAGCAGTTTTCTGCTGTAGCATCACACCATTTTTTGATGGTAACAAAAACCCCAGTGTAACACACAAACATGTGAGCAGAAGCTTGCATTTCCTTTGAATTTTCCATGTATTTAGCTCAAGGATCCCCAGCGACAGGGAGCACCCAGCTGAAGCCAGGCTGGTTTGCTCTCTGCTCTGGCCATTAGATGGCAGGCAGATGAACGGCCTTCGCTGTGCTCCGTGTCCTTCACATCAGGAAATCAGCAGGAAAATGCTGCTGCTCTCTAAACGAGCTCACTTGCCATCCACTGTGATACACACAGCATCCCAAAAGCCTTCCAAGTTCCTTTCCTTCTTTTGACTCCCAAACAGCACATTGCAGGAACCCAAGCCCTGCAATAACGCCACAAATCTGCCATTCCTTCCTCTATCCCTGACAGTCAGTTGCACTCAACTTGACGCAGAAAGCATCATCACACCCTCCATTCCCCACCATTTGTGCACTCAGGATTAGCCTCTGCAATGAAGTAATTGGTCTCATCTGAACTATGACTGATTTCCCCATGGTAAGATTTCTTAACAGCACAGAAAATGCCTGACGTGGCTCTCCTGGTAAAGAGCTGTTTAAGCAAGGGAGTTTAAACAGCATGCTCAGAGCCTCCCCTTTGGATCAGCACTGCAATATTTGCAAGGGCATTTATCTACCTGTGCCAAACAGACCTTGTTTTTCATAAGGCAGTGATATCATCTACGCACAACCGCAGACATCAGGAGCACATTTGTAATGCACAGAAACAGATCTGTGCACAGAAACATGTCTTACAAATGCAATCCATTCCTGCTCTTCAGACAGCCCCATATGAAAATCCATTTTGTGGTGTAATTGCATTGTTAATCTTCAAAGAATGCCAAACCATTAATGGAAAGATGCTCCCCTCTGCCCCATTAAAACCAGGAAATTTCCAACTAGTGTAATTTGAATGAGGTGTGACTGGTGGTGTGACTTTCTCAGTGGTGACAGAGCTGTGAACATCAACAGCACAGGAGACTTTTTCCAATATGAGCTGTGGACATAGAGTTTCATATTGATTTTGATTACTTATAGCTTCTCTCCTATATAAATGGCCCAATCAAAAAAAAACCAACAAACTATTCTTGCAGTCGTTCACCAACAGCATCTACATGGAAATCCTGCATGCCAGAAGCTGCTGTAAAACAATCAGGTGAGGTTTAAATGGCTTTTCCTACTGCCCAGCTTCATGATGTGTTTCAATCAAGTCAGTATGAGGCACAGACAAGCGTAGGCTAACAGGAATCTTTATCTGTGGGACATTTTAGAGTACAGATAATGCAAACACACATGCACCTGCACATATTGCAGGGATTATATTCCTTCAGGACAACATTGAAAGCAACACCAGCTTTTGAAAATGCAGACAGGGTAAAGTATCTACAGAAACAAATTGACAACAGAGGTAGGAGGCATTATAAAAGTCACAGTGATTTACAGATCTACAAAAGTTATTATCAACAGAAATCAACATAATCTGTTAGTCATTCATGAGTTGTATCCTATCCAACAATAAATTTCCAAAAGATTTTGTTTAAAAGTCCAGGACCCTTTGCAATCATCCTAAATTCAGAGAAAGAAATGAATGTTTATGTGCTGTTACCTCAAGCACAGAGGGGTATGCTTCAAGTAACATAAAAGGCATAAAAACTACTCTAAAATTGTATGAGGAAAACTCCAATATAATACCTTGCAAAAGACTCTTTCTCCAGTTTTACTTTTGCATTCTGACTTCTCAGAATTCTATTATTCAAAAAGGTGTGGGCTGGTTCACTGTGCCCAGTGCTCTGCAAAGGCAGCCCTTCCCCATAAGGCCCCTGTATGGGTGATACATTGGAGAGGGCCTGAGTGTGTCAAGAAGTGAGAGGTGAATAGATCCTGTATTGCCCTCTCAAAAACTGGAGAATTCATTTCATATTGCAGCACCCATGGCAGCAGCTGACTGCCAGCTGGTTTGCAAGGGTCATTCACCCATGTGCCTCTCTTGGTTACCACACCAGCTCCATCCTCAAGCACAGCTCAAGGAAGAGACACTGCCCCTGATTCAACACCCTCATCCCTCCCTCAGCATGGAACCCCGTGTCAGATGCACCTTGCCCCCTTGCACTCCCACTCAGTCAGTGAGCTGGGGATTCTGCTCTCTGCTGCAGAAACAATTACTTCTGCATATTAAACTCAAGGGCTGTGCACTACATTATCTTGATCAGAAATTAATACTTGGCAAGCTGGGATTTGAACACGTGCCCAAGAAGAGACTGCAGCTGCTAGTGCCTAGTCCTGTCCACAGGATATTTTGGGGCCTGTCTGCAGTTCAAAGCTTCTTGCACCACACTCTCCAAACAGAGCACAAGGAACACCATGGCCACTCTTGGCACACACCCCTGTCAGCCTCTGGGTGCAGACTTCCATGTGCTGCCATTATGGAAATAAATGTGGAGTTTGCTTATAAATTCTCCTGGTGGGTAATGAATAACACTACTTTATTTCACTAATGTTAGGAGATTAGGAGGGTTTTTTATGGCCTGTATTCCACATGCTCTGGAAATAATTTTAACAAATACTACATAAGACTATGTGTGTTTGCTGCACATTAGATATCATCTACTTATGGTATCCTTCAATATACAGAGGGATAAATATGAATCCCACATGTGGGAAATTGTTAATATTACAGCACACAAGAAATCTTTGTGAATATTCTCGTAATATATTATTCATTACACAAAGTGCTTGAAGACTGAGAGTTCCCATGACTACGGTATAAATCCAGTTTACTCATAGCATAAACTATGAGTTCAGAAACACGTCCCAACATAAGTTACCACAGAAAATCACAACAGTACAGGTTATTGTTCAGTGCAGAATGACTAAACATGAGCAGTGCATATTGTAGATGTGATAATCTACAAATATCACACTGTGCTTGGGCCTTATCTCCTTGGCAATCCCGTATCCCAGATTTCCAGACCTAACTCTGGCACCACATTACCTGTACCTCACTAGACTCTTAGTCCTACCCTAGGTTCCTTGAACTGTACACCAAAATTTTATTTTAATACCTCATTATTTAGCAGCACTAGACATTTTAACTTCGTTAAATACACACTCCACATGTTGCTGAATTGCCCTCACTAATGCCAGATCACTGCTCTGCTGTTCAGAAGACATCTGCAATATGACCCCTAAAGCCCAAGTTTTTGAATCTGTTCTAACATTTTTCTCTGAGATCTGGAAAACCTGACCAAATTTTGAACTTGAAATTTTATGGGCAAAACCATTCCTAGTTTAATTTTGCCTCTTCAGTTTAGCCTAGTTGGATGTGTTAAAACTCTTCTACATCATCATTACACATGTGTTTTAGTTCCCACTCCTGTTACAAAACTCTGTACATACTGCCTTTGCAGTGACACAAATGATCTCATAATATAAATTATATTAATGTATAATTATCTTCACATAGCCACTCTCTGCCTAGGAGAACACACATTGGCCTGTCACTGGAAGTAATTGCTCTAAATTATTTTTCTATGATGTTTTACACATTCAGTGAAATAATGCAAAGACCTCATGATGGATAAAGTCAGTTAAAACCTTTTAAAAACCATTATTCTTAGTTCTAGACTACAAATTCCTGATTAACAATGATTTGATGGTGGACTGGAGGCGTTCTTATAACTCCACAAAGAAAAATACACACTCCTGTGCTGGCTATGTTTTCACCTATGTATCTGAATTATTAAATCTGCAATCACTGTTTTAAAGTAAATGTTCACAACTTCTTTTTCTACACCATCCAGCCTGGATATATTTCCCTTCCTAGGTTTATGGTTTCCTCAATTATTAGCTGGGTTATTAATTTCTACCATTTTAGCTTGACTAATCACTGTCATTATTAATTTTTTCTTGCTACAGTACTTTGGTGCATTTCATTCACATATACCTTTCTGGATTTTTAGAGTATCTGACTTCACCTATTCCCAGGTTTAGCCACATAGCAGAGTATGAGAAAAGGGAAAATAAAGATAAAAAATCTCTACACAGGAATACACTGTAAATATAGAACAGGTAACTGTCAGTACATCAACTAAAACCTTTTCATCAAATTCCTTTATCACAAACTTCAAAAATAAAGCCATTAATATCCATTAAGAACATAACTCTAGCACACAGTTCATTCCATTAGGAAAAGTCACTTTGCCTTATCTCCAGAAACAATGTCCAGCCTTCAGCATCAGCAGAAGGTTCCCCTGAAAGTGGAGCCATCCCTGTGGCCACAGAGGTTGCACAGAGGACGTCACTAAGCAAAGCCAGGTGAGAGGAGGGTGGCTGAGCACACCTCAAAAGCTGTGGGCAGACCCTGTGCTTCAAATGGAGCTGCTGTGACTCCTCCTGGCCCACAGACACCCAAGCCAACAAGAGCAACTCGGTGGCTTGCTGACATCTACTCATTAAACTCAGACAATATTTGGTCTCTGACTTCATTAGGAGTTGCTTCAAGCCTTAATGGCTTGAAAACAAGGCTTTTAAGCATCTGCTTTTTCCTTAAATTAAAATTTAAAAAGCATCTGAGACATCCAAGAAATTTTATTTTGAACTGCTTTTAAAAATGAAAAGGAAGTTAGAGGAATATTAATTAGCATTAGAGATGAGGACTTGCAAGGCAATAGCAGCTTGGTATGGCTTAAAACTGTTTTATAAACCCATTAGAAATGAGGTTTCTGACACAAATAGCAGAAAGCTTCAACTTACTGCTCCTTTGCAGCAAACAAAGGAGGACATAAGCAATGCATTTTGCTTGGTTAATTGATATTATTCTGATAATTGTTTCCATGACCACCAGCTGTACACTTCTGCCTGACTTCTGTTTCTGCTAGCCTTTTAGGCACTAAAATCATCTCACTTCTGAGCAGGTAGAACCCACCCAAAATTCTCTTTATAAATTGTTACAGCTTTAGAAAAGACTGTGCAGGTTTGTTGTCATTCCAATCCTTATGCCTTTGGATCATCTCAATGACTAATAGCACCCATTATGACTTTTAAACTTGACAGATGTCAGCTCAGCACCATATTTAGAAGATAATCATGTGTAACTTATGCTGTAACTAAGTAAATTGCAGTAAACAAGCAGCAAAAGTCACTGCCAGTAAACAGAGCAGACAACAACTCTGAAACAAGGTCTGTGGTTTCCAAACTAACTGCCTTTCATTTTAATCTTTCATAAGTAGCACAGAATAGACCTTTGTTAGTGTGTCTCAGACTTACTGTTATGGATCATTAATTATAGTTCTGAGAAAAAATATAATTTTGAATAGAATTGGCTGAATAATTCATAGAGGTTACGCTTGTCTGCAAGTGTCATTGGCAAGTAGATCATGATCATCTTAGCAGTATTCATTATTTAAAATTATTTCCCAAATACCTCCTATAGATAGTTCTTGATCTTAGTTACTTGGAAGCTGTTAGCTGCAAATATTTACAATTTATAAGCTGGGCATTAATAACTTGATACCTGGTCAGGAATACACATCTAATTCTTTGTGTATGCAATTACCACTCTTGCAAAATCACTCAGACATTGTCATGTGAGCATGGATCTGAACAAACCAGAATTAGTGCCATGAGCCTTCAGCTCTGACCATGAAATGTGTCCATCCTGATGGATGGACATGGTTCCCTCCTGTGTCAGGATATGTAAAAAGAGCATCTTCCTGCCTGGAAAAGTGTCACAGAGGAGAGACAGATGGCCAGGATAATACAGAAGCAGAATCACAATCCCCTGCATCCAGGGACAATTGCTTTGGGAAACTCATTTTCAGAGATCAGAAAAGAAGGTGAATTGGAATTACTGATTCCCCTCTCCTCAAGCATGAGGCAGAAAATGAAGTGACTGAAATGGAGACAAGCTGCCAGCTGAAATGCCAGTACAAAATCCCTAGGAAAGAGATTTAGCCAGCTTGGCAAAAACAGGTGTGTTCCAGATGTGGATCTTTCAAAAACTCTTTGCTTATGCAGACAACATCCAAATATTGCAAGAGTTTTAAGCATTTGATTAGCCAGAATCTCGTCACAGATGCTCCTCTAAGCCCATCTTCCACCACTGCTCTGGATTTACTACAGCACAAGGAGATTAGAATGTTTCTGAATAGAGAGAGAACTTCTGCTCCGTGAGGATCTGTAGGAAACCAGAATTCCTCAGAGAGGTTTCTCAGAATTACTACAATTAAAACAGAGGTCAGACTTTAAGGTGCATTTGAATGCAAACCATACATTCTGCCTGAGTTCAGTACAAGGCCTGTTGCCACTGCAGCATTAGGAGAAAAGGTCCCTGTTGCTCTAATTCCCTGAAGCCAAGGTCTCCGAGGTCTAATTTGAGCCATAAGTGCAGCACTGAACAAGTAACACGTAGGAACAATTTCCTAATGTCCACTATTTTTCTTGCCCAGATAGACGACAGAACAGAAAGTGGAACAGGAGCAAAAGGACTGTGGAAAAGAAGCAGTGAAAGGAATAGAATCCCAAGGCAAAAAACAGGTCAAATTCTTTTGACACAGCTCTGAATGTAAACTATTCTATCACATATAAGCCATAGAAACTGGCCATAAAATGGTGTCACTGATGTCTTCTGCTAGATGGAGCAGCAAGCTGCTTGATGTAAGCCACAAACAATTCTGGTGGTGTTAAGGTTGAAAGAAGCACCCACAGTACAAGTCAGGAACTGACACCTTTTGTAACAGAAGATCCAAACTACCATTTTACATCAATTAACATGTAAAATGTATTAACAAGACCTTGTATTAACAAAACATGTATTAACAAGACCTTAGATTAAATTTAGGATGTGTCCCACTAGGAAAAATACTGAAAATACAGATATTTTCTCAATGTTTTATTGGGTACAGAATACTAAATGAGCTGTCATCCATGTAACTGCTTGGGCACCATTTGCCAGATGTTGTTTGTGTGTCCACAGCAATGTAGTCATATTAAAATGAATGAAACTGTTTATTTTTGGTGGCTGCTCAGCTATAGCACAGCCTCCACTGAGCGTCCTGGCCTAGTGCAGGCTTCCAGCAAGACACAGTTCAGAGATATGAACTGCAGATTTCACTTCTTCATTGACCTACAGTACAAGTCAATTACTGGCTTAATATTGCTCAGACATTCATTAAAGCTTGAAGCAGGCAGAATTTCATCTGTTTGATTCCTGCTGCTTAAGAGAGTCCAGGGAGAATATTTACAGTTGGTTGGTCATGACCACTTACTTTTGGAGGAAAACCACAGATCTTTTCTGCAGTAAACAGTGCGCTATCCTGATAAGAATTTACACTGGGTCAAAATAGAGATATTCTGCTTGACTCAATCAGTGGCTAGGTTTTACTGTGGTCTTTGGGAGGGGCTATATCTGTTACCACCTGCCTTATTTTATGTATTACATTTTGACAACTCCTGGCTCTGTAGCATCTCTTTCTGTTGTCTACCCCATTAACTGATGGTCTATTAACACCAATTAGGTAAGAAAACTCTGTTTGGTGGCAAGATAATACCAGTCATTAATTATGTTTTCTTTTAGTAAGTAAAATAGAAAACATCTCATTCTTTGATATTAATAAATAGATACATGTTTAAATGGATTCTGTTTTGTCCCTCCATGGTTTCTGGGGCATGTGAGAGAGATGCCTCAACACTCCTGATGTGATACATGGCTGCAGATTCAAATTTGTCAGAAGCTTAAGAGAGTTCTCATCAGGGATTAGCCCAGACGCCATCTGCAACAATTATAAATCATCTCGATAGGAAAAGGCTGGAAAGTGCTTTTAGGAGAATGCAAAGCAAATCAGCGTGGGCCAAATGCACCAGTCTGCTCCTCAGACCCAACTCTCATCTCCATATCCACTGTGGCTGCTCAGTTCCTTCAGCTCTGCCAACCTGGACCTGCTGCTGCTCTCTCTTTGCCAGACAGGCTTTAAGTATTGATTTTTAGAGTACATCTTAAGAAATGTATGTGCTGTTCTGTGTCCAGCCACTGTGACTGCACACCAGTAATTAACTGCATAACAGAGCTGATGTCTATCTGCTGTGCTTTGTGTGCACCAGTGGCATCATCCAGGGCTTCTGCATGCTGACCCCCCTCCAGTTCACAGCTCTGGCACAGAAGGGACCTCCTGCTTTTGGTCTCTTGCAGGGAAAGAACAGAAACAGAAGGAAAAGGGTGCAAACTCTCCTATAAACATATGGGAAAGAAACAGAAAGATCTTCTATTGAACTCAATAGAGTTATGATGATTTATATCCCCTGCAGATCAGGCCCTTAATCTACAAAAGCAGACTGACAAAGGGGGGCTGGGGCAGCTGGAGCAAATACAGCTGTGTGACATCCACTCTGCACCAGTCTGGCCTCAAGCATCACTTGCAAAAGCAGCAGCAGCTCCTGTTCTCACCCCAATACTGACCACGGCAGTTGCTGATGTACGAAGCAGAACATACGTTCATTATCAGATTCCAGTTTAAGTTTGCCTGAGTGGCAATCAGAGGAAACCTCATCTTGATGTGTAAACTCAAATAATATGCTAAGGAAGAGAGATGAGGAAAGGCAAACATGGAGTACAAAGATCTCAGCCAGGGGTTTGTCTCCTTACACACACAGCCCCATCTGCAACCTGCTCCCTTGCACACAACTTCAGCTCCATGGTTAAAACCAGCACATGGAAAAGATACTACAGAAGGCAACTGTTCTGATGATGTATAGGTCTCTGGCTAACTGATATTGAGCATGGAGGGTCTTATCTTCAAGTGATTTGTTTATGGTATTATCTTTTCAGAGCAGTGAGAAGTATGAAATACCTGTCATGATAGCACACAAATATTCCAGACTGTTTCCCCTATAATGGATGACTGAAAATAAGTAACAGTGGGTAAAGAAAATTAATAGCTCAAGAAAAAAATTAATAAGTCACACATATGAGCTGAGGAAATGACTGTGGATCCTTTCAGGTATGCAAACCCCACCTAAAGGCTGGTGTCTCCCATGTGATTAGCTATAGATTGAGGTTATTGCTCCATGAGCACTAATGACTTCACAGATAGAATACAAAGGATCCTTTGTACCAGAGGAAAGACCTGGCAGCCCAGCCCAGCAATGAAATAATACTTTCTAACTATTCTTATTCCTTTCCCTGGTAAGACCATTTACCCCTAAAATTTAGCATTTTTTCTTCCTTTCTTGATTAAATTCCAATACTGTCCCTCCAAGATGGTATGGTTTAAGGACTTTAATACTTAGAGAAAGTGAGACACAAATCTCAACTTCCACAGGCAAGGAGGTACCCAAACACAAGCTCCAGCAGCCTGACTATGGCTCAGTCACTAGGCTGCCATGAGAGAAGAAGGGTTTGTGTTGGGTTGCCTGCTCACCCTTGCCAAGTTTTAAACAAAAGAGCATTTTTCAGTGTATTTTGGGACAAAGCTGATCAAATCAGAGTGATATATCGTCATTGAGAAAATCATCCAGGTCAGGCTCCTGCAAGACATGAATGAAGAACACCTCATGGCAGGTGAGGACCAGATGCTCAGTTTCAACAACACACTCCAATGTCTCAGATGATCCAAGACTTTGGGTGGCATGTAAGAAGCATTTCTGTGTCCTGCAGACAACTGTGCACAGAAAAATGAGCTAGCTTGAGAGGTAAGAGAGGTGAGTACCCAGGATGACAATTTTAGCCTGAACCATTCCTGGCTGGCAGATCTGACAGTGGCACCAGCTCATTAATTCATCCTTTCCTTTCAAAGGAGTTAGAGTATATTTGCACACGCCTGCCATCCCAAGCCAAACTCTTCACCTTCTGTTGCTCCAGTTGCAGTGAAACCCTCCGGGGCCATACGGCACCCACCACGGAGCAACCCTATCCGAGCTGCCTGCAAGGGGAGTGTAACAAAAACCTGTCCCCTGCCAGCCCGCAGCACAAAGGGCTCCTCCAACGCTGCCTGAGCCCACAGCCCTGCTCCAACCCGTAATCCCCTCCTCCATAATTTAATAAGCCTCAGAGCAGCGAGCTCTGCCCTCCCCCACGCCGCGGTTCCCCGTTCCCCAGACAGGCGGTGACAGGCACGAAGAAGAAACGCTCCCCGGTGCATTGTTAAAGGCCTGACTCCCCAAGCCAAAGACAGGCTCAGTTAACATTAAAGCCTCTTCCCCTGTGAGCAACCTGAGCTGAGATTAAGGAATGAGCCCACACTGTCAACCTTAACCCCGATATGAGGCTGGTAACTAGGGCAACAGCATCTCACAAGTAAACCCTGCCATGCTATTTTGTCTTCTGACACTGCAACACAAAATATGATAGGTAAGTGGATGGATAAATAAAAACTGAACATCACCCACTCTTCTGGCTCATATTTTAGTCTTGGAGTCTACTAAGAGCTAGGAATGGTTATTTATTAATGCTGATATTAATGCCAAAACATAATCTTGTTCACTGTCTGTGCGTGGTGCACACCAGATGATGGTGTGTTCTCCCTTCTCGCTTGGACTCCAGCATAATTATTTACAGAAGGTAGCACAAAATGATCTTCCCAATATTAGACTCAAGCTGCTTGTCTGGTTTAGCTTGATCTTTATTTATAGACACTGAGTCTGGGAGCTTTTTGTATGCAGAGCAGGACATAGTGACCTACTCTGGCTCACTTATATAATAGTTTCAAAGCAGACTTAGTGTAAATTGACCCTAATCTGATCTTGAATTGTAACACATGATAATTCCAAAAATAAATCAGCATTTATCTCACTCTTTGCAACTCATTTATTTCAGAATTGGAAATAACCAAAGGCTGTTAATCTAAATGTTATTTAGTAATACCTTCAGCCTTTTTTTAAAGTCCCTCATTAACTCTGACCATTACAACAACCAAAATGTTATTATACCACGCAGCTGGGGAGAGCTCTGTAATACACTTGGCTCAGCTTTAGAGTCTGTTTTCAAATGCAAATACTATATTCACAGAAAGCAAACTTAAAGACAGAATTTTCATGTGGTTTTTGAAAGCATACCCTTAAAATCCACCCAGGCAAATTTGCAAGAAGACAGGAACCTTGGCACACCATCAAGTACACAAGTACAATTCTTTCCCCATCATTATTTGTGCAAATTTACAAGCCCATCTCCACAAGCACTTGAATGTGCAAGAGCTTTCCATGGGCATCTTGATTTTACATTTCAATTGTACTCATGGAGGACAACACAAAACATTGACCTGAATCTGAATCAGTATTTGCAGATACTTTTAAAGTATTTGCTTAACATGCTGAAGAATGGCAGCCTGTATGAAAATACAGACATGCTTAGAGTGGTTTTCTAACAACTTGGAGCAATAATTTCTTGCCAAAAATCTGATCTAAAATGGCCTTAGTATCACTGGAAAACAGGTCCATCATATTCTTCCTTTTTATCACTATTAACTAATTAATCAGCCAAACTGATTATGCATGCCATTCAAATCTGGCCTTTGTAAAATGCCATAGCTTGGGTTCAAAGTGATTTTTCACATGGTAATAGTTCTATTAATTTACAGTAATTATTTGCATGCTAAAAAAGGCTCCAGTGCTGCAGACTGGTGTGAGCAGCTCGCTTTGGCTGGCAGTGCTGGCTGAAGCCCTGCCCAGATCAGATTGTGCAGAGGGTAAATCATTGACATTCATCTTTCCTATCAGGGAGCAGCACACAGATGGGTTTGGCAGTGAGTGTGCACTTCCCAGGGCAGCTATTAAGGACCATACTGCTAGTCCTTGCATTATGCAGGTTATAAAGCTTTTATGGGTGATCAGAAGCCACCTTGTCCATTCCTCTATATATTTACGTATCCATTCTCTATTTGTAGAGCAGAATAGAGCCTCCTGCTCACTTACAGTATTTAGAATATTCCACATTACTGTGCTTGGACAGGGCAACAACTTTTCCCATTGCTGCTATTGCTCCTGAAAAACTAATTGTTTATTGTAAACTATGTTGGTCCAACACCTTTTGCAAACGAAGATTTGTCTATTTTTCATTTACGCATCAGCTTGATTCTTCATTCTTATAAAAATTCCCAATCCAGGCCCTCAGAACAGGGACACAGTGTATATTTTTTGTGCAGATCTGCATGAACTAATAACAAAATCCTGCACCATTTGGAAGGGTAATTCTCCTTCAGACTTCCTGGCAGCTTAGTTCTGGGCAAAAATACCTCTCTGGACCCTGGCAGTATGTAATCACACGGAGATACAGCATCTGATCCCGCTGAGTTACACAGAGAGCTCTGAAACAAAATTCCTGACAGGCCTTCCAAAGCATTACCTAACTTGCATTTGTTCTGATACACATTCAGAACAGAGTTTGTCTGCTTAAATAAGGTTTCAATGACAACATTTGGGGGAACAAAAGGCTTTACTTGGACCATGCTGGTTGTCACCATTCCCTCTGAGTGCCCCATAGCTGAATCTCTTTCCCAGGGCAGGAGGATCTCAGAGAGGGCAGGCTGTAGGTAAGAGGATGAAGCCTTCTCCCAAGGGAGGTCTCAGCCATGCTGCACCAGCTTTGTCTCTGCAGCTGCTCCCCTTCCTCTCCTACAACCCTAAAGCCATGTACCAAATCCCACTCGCTGCTCCAGGCACCAGATATGGGATATTCAACACCCTTTATCTCCTATTTCAGACTTCCCACACCACTCAAAGGCTCTGGCATTGTGATGATGGTCTTACCTTCACATCTGAAACAGGAGGAAGAAACTCAGGGTGAGGATAAATCCTTGCTGCATTCCTGTTTCTACACGTACAATCCAGGAGAGCAATTACAGAAGAGAGGCTCCAGGCCAAAACTTGAAAACAAAATTAAGTCTTATTCCATCACTTGCAGTTTCCATTAATGTGTTTTAATAGGCACCAGTATTTCATTTTTCCTTCAGAAATAATCCTTCTGAAGACACTTGTGTTTGCAAGTAGGCAATATTTTTGGCACACTAAATGTGCTGTGGAGGAAAGACTTGATTGTCTGCTGCTTTATCTGGGAGTGAATAAAGGGCAGTAGGAATGGCTTGTTCTAACTCCAGAAGAGATTAGATTACCTACATTTGGCATAATGGAAATAAAAGTGAAAATGGTGCATATTTCTTTTGAGATATTAAAAATGAAATCTTCCTTTCACTGAAGTGCCTTTACTCTGAATAAATATTTTTTTTCTTTACCTATAATACAGAAAACCTAATTGAATGTGTGCTAATGAGCTTAAAATATTTCAACTTGATATTGATTTTCCTTATTTATTATCATCATCTAGCATTTTTAATTAAGAACTGAAGACATTGAAAAATATATAATCATTCCTAAAACATACAGCAAAGAGATTTTTTTTAAATTACTGAAGAAGAAGACAAAGATAAAACAAATGTCAAAGGCAAAAAAAAAACAAACAAACAAAAATCCTCCCTAATACTTGTATCTTGACAACATCTTTGTTTTCAGAATGGTTGTGGAGCAATTGTTACTCAAAGGCAAGTGGTGAGAACACAGCAACCCTCTCAGAGGTAAGGAAGAGCAATTTAGTGTAGTAGAATTTACCAAAAAAACACAGAAATCAGACAACCAGAAACCCACACAAACAAATGGTAGTAGACTTCAAATCCCACCAAAATAAATTAGGTGTTCACAAGCTGCAGAACTGTGCAGATAAAGGAATAAAGTTTTTCAGAGGCACAATTACTGAAGGTGTCTGGAGTAGCACCTTTTAAAGGTCAGGTTTTAAGGCTATCTAAAAGTGGACCCCTACTGAGTACTCACAAGTCTATCTGAAATCAATTTTCTGGTGCAGATTACTGGGAAGTTCCTACACTGACTCTCCAGCTCCATGATAAAGTTAAGGCTCTGAGATAAGGAACATGCCAAGAACATCTGCACCAAACTCAAACGGTCTGATATTATAACTCTCACATATTGTGGTCTCCCAAAGAAGAATTCTTGACTTAAAATACACTTTTCAAAACCAAAAATCAGGAAGGAAAAGTTCTCTCTTCTCAGACTTTAAGGTTCAAAGGCACGCCTTCCCCACTCTGCATCTGAAGTCAAGGAATCAGCACTTCTGAGGACACCAGATGGGCCTTAAAACACCAAACATTCCAAAACTTTTCTCTAATGACACCATCTGGGTGGTTTCTTTACAGAAGCCCACATATCACTGGCAATTCAGTGACATAAATGCTTTGCATATAATATTTTCTCTAGTCTTGCTAACAATATCTGGATTATAAATATATGTGGGACACAGTCTACAGCCCATCTCATGGTTTTGCATGCCACTTTTCCAAGAATATAAAGATCCCACGTTTCACGTATTTTCATTAGGAGTTTCTCTCTTAATCACCCAGAATTTTCTAACCAGGGCACACTGGTTTCAAAGCACACCCGTGTCTCAATGACAAGAAACCCCTCCCCACAAGCCAGATCAGAGATGCCAAATGGATGCCCTGAATACCCAACAAGAAGGACCCTGGGCAGCCTCCCGTCCTCACAGCTCCAGTGAGTGCTAAAGCCCAGCAGAGGAGCAGTAACATATTTGCAAACAACTATGCTTCCCTCCAGTCTGCCTTTGGCATGTGTTTTTCCCCTGCAGGGCTTCATGTGGGAACCAATTCAGCTCCTCTGAGTAGATTTCAAATGTCATTTTCAAGAGAGAAAAATAATTTGTGTAGTACATTTTCTCAAGCTTCATAAGCATTATTAGCTCAGTATAACATCAGTCATCCCCTTACAGTCCAGCAGTGCCATAATCTCTGCTTTACTATGCAAACACTATCACTCATGCTTACACTTTAACTAACTCTTTTCTCAATGCACTCAACCTGTTAGAAATCTTGCTTGACAGCTCTTTGATATCTACACAGTATATTTTCAAGCCCTCAGCAACAAAACTGAAGCATATAAAATCTCTCATGATGTTGAACCTTATCCAATTGAAGGGCTGAGTTTAGACTTCAATTATTTATGAACTTTTAGTTTCCTGAACTAATCAAATAATTCCACCTAAACAGTAGAATAGCTTTTACCATGGAAGACAGTGCAATACTTTACAATTCTGCCTGACAATCTGCTGCCATAGGCAGGGAGAAATTGTGCATGTGCCATTCAGATTTAAAATTGATAATGGACATTGAGAAGGTAAACATTAATCTTCCAGACATGTTACACCACACAGAAAACAAGCAGTGACAAAAATATTTAGACAAAAGAAATTTCTGGCTGTCTCCAAACCAATCTAAGGCAAATGCAATAAAGGGCCATTGTTCTAAGAGAATAGTTTCTGTATGGGGAGCTGTTCTAGCTGTGGTTGAAATAAACTATTGTGTAGTGCTTAGCGTAATCCCCTAAGAAAATTTACACATATATTTACTTGGAGGACAATGTAACTTTTCTCATAAGTACACCACTGCCATGAACACAAATCACAAATCACCCACAAAGAATCACAAGCCAAACCCCTCAGAATGATCAGATGAACTCAGAAATGTTGTGGGTATCTCTCTTTGGCCTTGCCCTCATTCTCCTCTTGCCATTCACACTGCTTGGGTCTCTCACAGGAATTTCTATTTCCCATCCTCAGGTGGACTTTGATCTCCTGCTCACCTGGTTGGGTTGCTGTGTGCTTTAACACCTCCACCTTCCTCTCCTTCACCTTGACTACAAAGCTCAGGCTACAGTGAGATTCCCAATTCACACTCAGCTTCTCCAGATATTAAACATGATCTGGTTACAGCACCTGGACATAACCCTTGGGAATAACTGATGGTATCTTGGTCTTGTTCATTTAATACTAAGTTTTTGATATGAATTAGTGCATTGCCAAAAAGATAAGTCTAGTTTTATTATGTTTTTTGTACAAACACTGATCATATTTAAAAGCTTTTTTATCCAGCTATAGACCTGTTTGCTAAAATAAAAGCTAAGATTTTTAAGTAAAGTATGAGCTTCCACAAATATTCATCACTCATTATAAAAGTGTGAAGGCTGGTAGTACTTTAAAGCCAAACACAGAAAAATCTGGCCAATTCTAACAACACACAAAAATGGTTTTCAGATTAAGCCATCGATTTTTTTTATTTATTCACGACTCTGAGTTTTTCAAGGTTCCTTATCAGTTAGTTCACAGAAGTGTTACCCTGAACACTTACAATTCATAGTTTCACCAGTCTCTGGCAAGAATTTTTCTTTTTCTGTAGTAAGATATTTATGCATGCCATTTATCCTGATAAAAAAAACATTTTCATAGACTGATAAGCTCAAATATTTGCCTTGATGAAGCATTAACTACTTCTTATAGTACGAATAAGTATGGGTAATTATGCCTTCAGTTTCAAATATATGCAGATGCCTTTGCACAAAATTCTGTATTTTCTTTCTGGAGCATTTTATAGTGAATAAAAAATATATTCACAAGATTAGATTTAAAAACCACTGCAATCTGTTGAAAAGGGTCCATCAGGATCATTGGATTCTGGAAGCTACTGCACATTTCATGCAGGAAACTCTTTCCTTTGACATATTTTATCTTATCTGCTCAATCTCTGTGACCTGCACAGGCCTAAGCATCCATATGCTCAGCTCCTCGTCCCACCTGTGCTCAGATGCCTTCCTAAGGCAGAGGAAGATAAAAGATCTCTGTGAGTCAAGCCCTGGTGCATCGAGGAATGGCAGTTTCAATGACCAGTGTTTCCAGGTCTCTGCCTCAGCCTAATGGGATGCAGTTATGCCTGAGCTGGCACAGTTTATTGCTCAGGGGGGACCTGAACCACCGTGGGTGGCACGTGGATACCTGGAGAGGCAGGAGTGGGACAATGGGAGTGACAGCTTTTGAAACCACTGCACTTAACCCACCCGAGCTTTAAATTGCTGCTCTGCCCACCTCTGAAGTTGGCCATGCAATTCCAGATCATGCTGGTAAATCCAGTAAACTTAATTTGGTAATGTAACATGGCACTAGCATTTTACTTGTATGTAATCTAATTACATTTCAAAGTACTGCATTTTTCTTTACTTGCAGGATTTTTTAGCTCTGAGTTATTGTTTTGTATTATTAAACTTCAACCAAATCCAAATGTCATTCCCTAGAACCACTGTACTCAGCATACATGAGACATTCTTTAGATTTATTTAATGTTAGAATTATTGGGCGGGACTGTGAAGTTATTCCATTAAGAAAAAATACATCTTGAGAAAGCGAACATCTAAAAATGAGATGTAAAGCCTAAATGCAAGGATTTGGGTTACATGTTGGCATTCTGCTTCATAGTAAGAATCTATTTATACACATTCTGCTTCGTTCACCAGGGGAATTGGAAACACATTTGCAAATTAAAGTCTGATTCAGAACAGTCTCTTGCTCAAGTAAAAAACAAAAACAACAACAGTGACACTGAGCCAGAGTAAAATATCTTAATTTGTGTCTACAGGGAACATGTTTTTCCTCTCACTTATACCTTTAGAATTTACCACATCAAACCTCTGCTTATGGATGACTCATTTTAGATGCAGACACTGGTTATTCTCATATATCTGGTGTCACACATGGCAGGTCACCTCCTCCAGCTGCTGCTGCCCTCCTGCTCCATGAGCATGGAACACAGCCCTGCTGCAGCTGCCAGCCTGGGCAGTGCCAGAGATCTTGGAGTCATGGAATATCTCAAATCCTCCTCACAACAGGATGTGGGGGTGATGCTGTTTGAGATCACCTCATTCCCTGCATCTTTGTGTGCTTTCCTTGCCCATGATACCATATAGAATCATAAAGGCTGGGAAAGACCTCCAAGATCATCCAGTCCAACCTTCAAATAAAAGTTGTCCTACTGAAAATATGGGCCTATGTGTGCAACAGGGAAGGAATCTTAGATAATTTATTGTTATAGCATGTTATATTAAGTCTCAGAATACAAATCAATATGAAAAATCATTTCTCACTTAAAAGGAACATGGAAATATTTTCCCTAAAGTGCTACTGACTGACTTTAAACCACAGCTGATCCTGATCAACAAGAGATATCTGTGTGTTTGTGAGTGCTGCAGGATTGGCAGTGTTAGGAACACAAACCAGCTTTTATCCACAAGGACCATGCAAGACAGCAGCATAGGCATAACCATGGATGGAACACGATTGTGTCCAGCTAAACAAACTCAAAATGAGTCTCAGGCAGACACATCCCTTTATGTCCTCACACATAAACCCACTGACCTTACTGAGTATGTAGGACTGACAGGCAGCACGTGGCAGTCAAAGCCTGCAGGTCAGAGCCAGGCTCAGGCTGGGCTTGGAATTGAGTGCAGGCACACAGGGAAACCTGCCTCTGCCCAAACCCAAAGACCAAAGAAAAGTGTTTGCCTCAGCAAAGGTTTTAAACAGGGATGAGCTAAGAAACCCAAAATATGGAGCCAAAGGTCAAGTAGAAATGCTGGGAATCCAAGGGAAGGGTTGAGAATCCTGGGTGCAACAAGCAGGATTTGCAGGAGGAATCAAATACAGGCAGCAAAGCCCAGGCAGGCTGGTCAGAGGAGGAATCAGAAGCAAAACAGAGTCTTGCAGCTTCAGCCAAGGGACACATTGAACTGCCAAGAACAACTGGAGGTGTTTCCAGTCTGACTGAGGAGTGGGGAAATCACCAAGAGCCCCACAAGCTGCTGCCCAGCTGGGCAGGCTGGCTGGGCTCTGTGCCCCAGAGCCCTGCTGATGCCCACAGCACAGCCTGGCTCCTCTGGCCCTGGCAGAGCTGCTCTGGCATTGCACAGATGGGCTGCAGAGGGGTTCCAGCCATTCTGGGGAACACTGCTCCCAGAATAAACATAAGTCTGTAAGATCGTGAAGGAAACACTTCACTGGATCAACAACACAAGGCATTTTTCCCCACATGGAGTTTCCCGTTGCTTTTTTCATTTGCTGTTACTTTCTTTCTGAATTACACAAAAGCCACTCTTTCTAGTAATTGTTCTATTGCTTGCAGTCTGCAAGAGAAGATCTGCTACTGCCCTGAAAAATTTATCCTTAGCAAAAGAAATAACAAATATATCAAGTGAACCTGCCTCTCTTTCTAATGCTCTTATCATTATCCTCCTTCATATATGGTCCTACCTTCTGTAAAAGCTGATATTGTATACACTAGAACTAATAGCAAATAATCTGAGTTTAATTTGCAGATGTGCTTATCAGCCAAGAAGATTGACTATTGCCCACACTATTGATTAGAGAAAACATATCAATGCCCATCGACCCAGTGTTGCCAGTGGAACTCCTTAAAACCAATGACTTTTAATTACTCAATGCAGCAGTGGCAGAACTGACAATTGCTTATTGTAATATTGATCCCAAAGATCACTTAAGTGATGCTGTTTGAATTTATGGAGCACTAAACTTTGCCCTGCAAAGAGCACATGCACCTTTTGATCACTGATAGAGTTTGTGTGGTTTTAAATCTCCATCAATAATGGGTGAATTTCCCTGTTCCAAGTACTGATTTGTAGTCATCTCCAAAGAAATCTCTCTAGGACCTACACCTAATGGCTGACAACATGTTTGTCTACAAAATGGGTCAACTGTCAAAGTGAGCAGTGTTGGGCAACTTCCTTAACAGGCTGATAATTGCTTATTAATTGTAAAAGGTTTGCACAGCATTAAGAAGGTCCATAAAATCCACTGATGACAAAAAGCATAGTAGCCTATAGGATTTTACTAGGCACTGAAATGAGAGGATTTCATGGGTAGTAACTACAACTGAAGCCTCCAAGAGTTTACATTTCTGTTCTCACTATCTTTTGCCTATTTTCTTTAAAATGTGAAAAAAGGTGTAAGTAAATTGACAAAAGCATGTCTTCTTCTGTTAATTTATACAGATCACTGCATTTTTATGCTCTCAGATTAACATGTTATTCTTGTACCATGTCATATAAAAAAACAAATATGTCAGTGAAAGGCAGAGCTGATCTAATGAAATTGTTATTGAACAACTCTTGTAGATATTGCAGAGAGATGACTACATAACCATGGCTCTAGGTGCATGTACACAAAAACACACATTCATATTGTACATACATGGAAACACTAAAGTGTTTCTGACTTTACTGACTCATTTGTTTAGTCCATTCCAGCTTTACAGAATACCAAGAACAGCTGCTTTATTCTGTAATGCTCCAAAAGTTGCTAAATAGAAATTAAACTTCATCTAAAGCTCCATACTCACAACCAACATACACAGGGGTTTGGATTCATGGGATTCTGAGCTTGATATGTCATCAAGAGAACTGACCCATGCCTGCATGTGTCTCATTAAGACTGCCCAGATATGTCATTTCCAATTTTTCACGTTGACCCTCCCATCTTCCTTTCTTAGCTAAAGTGTTCAGTCATCTCCATCCTGCCAAAAAAATTCTAAGCATACAGCTGATCCTGAGCTCTTCTCTTGACCCTTTGTAATGCTTAAAATAGTAGATGCTAAGAAATGCTTCAGCACCACAAGGACACAAATGATTCCTTTCATAACCTCCTTTGGTATTTTGCACTAAATGTTCAATACTTTTAGATGCAATAAATACAACATTTTTAAAGTTTTAGCTTTCATATTTTTCAGATTCTGTACTGCCTTAGTGTGTAACTGTGAACTTCTTATAAAGTGTTAGCAAGTTCTCTTCACAGCTTAGTCAGACAAAACAATCCTTTTCCAGCCTGAGGACCAAGGACACCATTGCAGCTTCGGGCCCAAAAAGTAAAAAAACAGAGAATTAAGGAGAGCAAACTGGGAGGATGGGACTTCATAACCTGAAGCTGTAACTGGACAATTGACCCCTCATATGGAAATGAACCAGAATTTATAAAAGTGTGAAAAAGTGTGACCTGTCATCCATCTTGGGCAGAGCCATGGCCTGGCTCTTGTGCTGCCCAAGGTGTGTGCTTTGAAGGCCTTTTAATAAATCCCTACTTTATTCCTTTAACTCTGTCTAGCCTCTGTTCCAGGTAACCTCTTCAGGCATAATGTGTGCATTTGCAAATATATCTTTGAAAAAATGTTCAACAACTGTTGTGTATTCCCTAATGAGTTGCAGGATTAATACTAAATGAACATTAAATCAGCAACTCCTGTGTGTGACCTTGTGCTCTTCACAGCCAAATCCATAAACTCCCTCTGTGCTCAGCTCAGAGGAGATTGAGGAGATGCAAAGGACTCAAATATTCCTTATGAACCCACTGCTGCTTGCTGTGTTTTGCAGAGAAAGGGGCAGTTCCAGAGTGTGTCTGCAAGGGGGAATGTGCATCTTAACCCACCAGACCAGTCAGTCCTGAGCACAGGGCAGGAGGAGCAACCTCTCACTGCTGTGTGGGACAAGGCCAGAGGGGCAGTGTCAATGCTTAAATGTGGTCTTTGCAGTGGGACTCTACTCAGTATGGCATGAAGAGATGAGAAGGGTGATGAGCATGTGAGCCCTGCACCTCCCTACACAGAGTGCAGCACATGGCTGTGCCTGACTGGCTGCTGCTCCTGCAAATACTGTGATTTGGAAGCTCCTTCTGAGACCTTCTCTGATAAATGACATTTCACTTTAATACTATATTACCTGTAAACTACAGTTCTCACATCAAATTCTGCTGTCATTTGTCCTTGCAATGTCTGCAGCCCAAGAACAGTATTACAGTATTATAGCACTACAGATAATCACCTTTTAAATTAATCGCATGTAGCCTACTAGGGCTGGTTCTTAAGGAGCATTATGGAAAGGTGATGTCTTTCCATGTGAATATAACCCCACATAATGTCCAGCACAGGAAGACTCTTCAGGAAAAGACTAAAGGTGTAAGTATTTGATAAATAGTTTTACTCCATCTGCTAGAAGTTGTAGGAGCCCAAATGGGCCTACAATGTTTCCACCCTTTCAGCCTTGTACATAGCTCAGGATTTTGTGCTCTACTAGTGTGAGGAAGGCTACTGCAATTAAGATTGGGAGGGCATAGGAGAGGGCTGTGATAAGGTTGATTAAGAGAGGGTGGTTAGTCAGGGAGTCACCTCTGGAAAGACCCTGAGCTGCTGCTGCCACCACTCACACTGCCCAGTGTTACGTCATCATCTTATTGCAAAAGTTTCATACCTTCTCAGTGATTTCTCATGGGCAACTCCTTGCAGCACTGACTCCTCATCTCTCACAACTCCAACTCTCTCCTCACCCAGCTAACCCTCTCTTTTATAGCACTTGTCTTCTTATTGGACACAGCTGTGGCCTAGTAAGGGCAGGGCTGTTTCTAATCTTTGGTGATGAGTACAGCTGCAACTCCTCAGGTGTGAGATTACCTTCTGCACTATTCTCTTGCATTCTATCCCTCCACAGTGTCACAGGTCCTTGCTGCAGAAACAGCTCATTCCTGTATTCAGTGACAGATGAACCAGCTGAGGTGGGTTTTCCTACCTTTATTTCTGCAGCACCAGAGGCAGTCACATACCAAAAGCCTGATCCTGTTTGGTTGAAGAGCACTGGCCAAGATGCTGCAAGGTATGGATGTGCAAGTGCCACTGCTCTCAAAGGGACTGCACAAAATTTCCCTCCTAAGCACAGGGTCAAGAGCTCTACAAGGCTAACATGAGACTGCTCAGCATCTTTCACGGCTTTGACTCCAGCTGAAGTTCAGATAAAAGGCAAAACATTTCCTTTCACTATAGTCCTCATGTGCTGCCAGAGAAGTGTGCTTGGGAAATAAAAACCCTCTGGCCCCAGAGAGAAAATTCCCCCAGTGCAGTCAGAGCATACCACACTTTTGCTGCAATATGCATGGGATCTCTACAAACTTCAGAGTAGGAGGCAAAGGGTAGGAGGAAAAGCTACTGCTTCAAAATATGCTGCTGAGGCAGTTCATTGTGCTGCTTTATTCAGATTGGAACAGTCATCGCCCCGGTATCTGAGTGCCTAATTATTGTTCTTGAAAATTAAAGCAAGTGCTAACAACATGAGATTTTTCTGCCAGTTCAAACTTTTGCTGCAGGGCACTCAATGTCTTTATCAGAAACAACTGGGAGTATGGTTTCACATCACATATGGGCCCAGAAGGGCTACTTTATAGATATCTAAAGAAAACTGAAGGCTTTGGTGGAGATACTTTTAAGTCAGAGAGCACGAAGAGCTCCTTCCCTGCCAGAAAATGCCTCTGCTACAGATAATCAACAGCTTCCTCTATCCCTATTCAGGAGAGGGGTTTGCTTCAGAAGATACATGGCTGTCAAAAGATCCAGCCTACAACCCCCACTGCTCCTGCAAGGATGCAGTTTTGTGAATCAACATTCAGTGATGTGGGCAATGCCTCCACAGTGCTCTGCCTGCAGCAGCTTGGAGCTCAGTGCCAGCTCATTAGGTACTTGGTGAAAAGTGGCTCCATACCTGGAGTGCTGGGATAGCAGTAACTACTTAGCATTAATTTAGGTATTTTCCATTACACTCCAGTACAGACTTATCCACAATGTGATTTAAGCAGAGCAGGTCTGAGCTATGATACTCAGCAGATGTAAACTTTTACCTGCCAAAACTGACACCTGTGCCTCTTGCCACACTTCAGCTACAGCCTTTAATGCTACTTCCCAACTAGAATTCTTGGGATGGCACAGAAATTTATGGTAAAGGAAGATTTCTAGCCTGGGAGGAGAGAGGTAAGGGTAAGGTACTTACAACTTACATGACTTCCTGTTGAGTTTCCTTCTTTTGTATGCACTCAGATGTATTTCTGGTTAAAAGAGTAGTATGAAAAAAGGCCATTTTTAGCCTTCCAGCTGTAATTCCCAACATACCACTTACATTTTTAGGAACACAGCTTCATAACTCTTTCTGTATTACTTGATATTTATCATCTGCCAAATCCAACTATATCATAGACCTCTGCCTTAATAATTGTTGGTCCTGTAGGAAATGGCAGACACTATTTTCCCCTTAATGTTTTCTTATGCTAATTGCAAGTGATATGAAGTTCATGTCACCTAGCTATAGGATGAAATCTCTCAACAAAAGCCTGTGTGATAAAGCCAAGTATTCATTCTGGTAAATACAAAACCAGGTACTAATCTGTAAGAAAGTCAGCTGTATGTAGCACAGAGTTGCATTCTGCATTCCCAGAAATTCAATAGATCAGAAGATGCTGAAGAAAATCATCAACAAAAAAATCTCAGGACGTGGTTCTCATTGACAACAAAAGCACCTTTAAACTTACATTACTGTAAGAGAATATTGAGTAGGACATAAACATAATATAATATTCTATTCCTCCAAGCCCCATCGCCGTCTGCACTGGTATAAAGGTGCCTGGGCAATCAAATCTGTTTCCTTATAACATTATGTCATGTTATATTTCATTTCAAAATCATGTTTAAACATAACATAACCGATTTGCCCTGAACTTTTAATTTGTTGCCCATTGTCCTTGTCCTCCAAGAGCGACAATGAAAAAACGCTGTCAGCATCCCACTCCTGGATTCAATATAATGCTGTTAGGAAAGTGGAGAAGTCAATGACAGTCTGACCCACAACATGCACTTGCCTGAGAGGTGACTTCTCTTGCCTCCATGTATGAACAGGGATCAGCCTCATGGGTGCTGGATGAGGAATGTGAACTCATCGGCATCTCCTGCCCGCACGGCTTTATTTCAATGATAAAAATAAATTTCTTTTTGAGCTATGACCAAGTCAATCCACAGTTAGGATTGCATTCTCAGCTGGTGTGTATCCCTGGAGTGGCAGGGTTCATCCCAGCCCAGTCTCCACTGTCTGAGCTCTCAGAGACGTTGCTCTCTTTGTGGTGTCTGGAGGGCCTTGCGCAGAGTGCCAGAAAAAAATGCAAAAGCTTGGGAAAGCACGTATCCTTCTAATAAATGATCCCTTTTCACTGCAAATCCCACAAAGGCTTGTTTATCTTTATAGTCTGTCATCCCAGAATGACACTTCTCCTGGCTGCTGTGTCAGTCTGCCAAATGCTCTACATTTCATGAATGAAACCTCCATTTGTGCACAGGCCACCATCCCACTGATGGCTTTTAGAAGGAACAAGGCATCTTCTGAAAACAGTTTTTAACACCCCAGGCTTTTCTACAGTAAATCAGATTAACAGGACCAAGTACCTTTGTTTTTTGATAAGCATATTTCATCAAGGTATCATACATAGATACAAGTAGTTGTAAATGGAAATTCCAGTATTTACATAAATTTGGAAATTACTTTGGGGAGGGGGTGTCAACATGTTATTTTTTGAGCTAGCACTATTTCCCAGTCTCACCTTCTGCCCTGATGATCTCACAGCCAAGTTTCATACACAGAGATGATGTGATGATTTTCTTCAGCAGCAGCAAAGAGAATTACAGTGCTACCTACACATACTCACCAACTGAAGAATCAAGTGCCTGACAAAACTAGTGGGGAGCTCCAGTGCCTCATCCTACAGGAATATGAGAATTTCTAACACCTCACAAATTATCCCACCTCTCCCCTCCCCAGAGGTTACTCCACTGTATTTGCATCAGCAGAAGCAAGTAGTGACTTTCTAGGGACTAAGTAACAAAATTAGTAACTTGCTATACTGGTCTTTACAAAAGTGCAAATAAATACGTTATGTTTTAGGCACTCTCACTTGTACAACTTGATAGAGCTTCACAGGAATATTTTTGGGCCATCAAAATTAATTAATCTCCATTAAAATTGGTGCAAGGCACTGAAATCAATACTTCCAACTCTACAAACTGAACCACTAAATCTTCAACAGCACAAAGAACAAGTAATTCTTTCTTTTGTGTTTCAGTGAAAACACAGCCAACAGTGACAGCCTGACAATGGAGATTTTGTCCTGTCCTTTTCAGAGGCCATTTCTCCTAATCCAGGCTGGGCTGTTGAACAAGACCCCCTGAACATGAGCAGCACCTCTGGTGAGACACGAGCCTTCCTGGCAGGCCTTGTTCAACTCTCCATCACACAAAGGTACTTTTACTACATTGGAGACTCTCCATCACACTCTGATTTTTTACTGCTTCAGATACCACAGCAATGTTAAGCAATATTAATGGTGTTTATGCAACCTCTGCTGCAATTCAGTTCCATAGAACATCATGTGTCATTTGATCCTGTAATTTTGCAGCCTCTCCAGACTTAATCTGACCTTAACTGGTTTAACACAACTGACTCAGAACTAAACCAAAATATTGAACTTGAGGTTGAATGTGTGGTTGAAGGAGCTTTTTTTCCCCCCCTAAACTGAGGCTAGAATTAAACCAGAGATATTCAGTTATAAGGTCACCCTGAATGAAAGAACTGAGATGGAGATTTTCTTCTTTCATTCTGATCTATTAAATGGAGATGGAAACATTCTTGAAATGTTTTGGCTTTGGCAGTACATATGATCTGTCCTCAGATGAGCCTACATGCATAATTGAAGCAATTCTGCTACTGAGGCTCATATGATCCTTACCTTCGAGATGGTCTGCAATAACAGGACTGACAGCATGAATTTGGCATAGAGAACTATACAGACTGAGCTATATACCTGAAAACTACCATCATATGAGCATGTTTACTCACTGATATTTGATATTGAGAACACTGTTATGTTTTGAAGTGATTTATCCAAACCCCTACTCTCCTGGATGTTAATGGAGAAGTGTCTCATGGACCTTCTCCTTGCATCTCCATCTGGACAACATTGTGCAAACACAGCAAAAGTTCCATCAACTTTGGTAACATCAATACATCACCCTTGACTCACATATTGAGTGTGATGTTCATTAAAGTTCATTCCAATTTATTAAAAGGGTATCTGAATAGGAGAATGTGCAGTTGACTTCAGCCAGGCCTGAACCAGACACCACAATTTCTGAATTACTTTATTACCCACAGTCAACTAAATCAATAATATCTGGATCAAAACCATCTCTCTTTCAGCCTCATAATTACAGAATGAGATTCTTCATTGTACTGTTGTTGAGGATTAAATTGATTCCACATACTTCTAAAGAATGGTATTTTCAAGGGCCCCATCTGTTCCGTTTTCCTTGTCACGTTCTCCTGTCAGCTAAATTGTCAACCTTTAACTCCTTACTTGGGCATCTTCTGAAAATGTGGAATCATCAATTCAAGTGCAAAACCAAGGTGGATGCTGCCCATTGTAACTTAAATGGCCACAACTCATCAGTAGCACAACAATATCAAGAGGAGATTTTGGTAAAGGAAAAGGTCAGACGAAAAAGCAATACACTTCTTGTGACTCATGATCTAATATATTTGTTTTTATTCAAAAAATTTTAAAAACCCTCTGAAAGAAAAGAAAAAAAAAACAAGAAAGAAAAGAAAAATGATAACTGCACATGTTGATGATGCCCCAGGATATTTTAACTTGCTTGCCAAGATATGCTTGGGTTTGTGAAGCTATTGTGCTTATTCTTGTTGTTCAATAAAAAATAATTAGTTGCCATGGTAACTGCCACATCATGTCATGCTTATGTTGTTTCTGGGATAAAGGGCACCTTCCTCAAAAAAGTCATCACTTTGTGGTAAAACGTCTTTGCTTTTTGTCATATCTATGAGAAACAGTTTCTCTCTATTTTAAACTCTCTGTGTGGAGATGACGCCATATGGTCAGATAATTTTCTTTTCCCTTTCTGTAGTGGAATAAGCCATTTTTATCTTCATTAAGGAATTAAGCAATGGTTGTGAGAATAATGGATGCAAAAATATTTCCATCCTTTTTAGATAGTCCAGGTGCAGCTTTTTAATGCAAACAAAACAATAAAATAATTGCCTTCATGCACACCTTGGCAACCCATTTCATAGAATAAAGTGGATATTGATTGAACTTGCATTGGGTGATATGAAAGAGGAAGTATCAGGTTCTGAAGGAAGCAGGAACAGGTTGTGCACAGATTTATGGCTGTTCCAGAACAAGCAAAAGCTTCCTTAGCAGTGCAGGTGAAAATGAGCAGGGGCTGTAAAACCTGACTCTGGCTGGTCCAGCACGCAGTAAAACACAGCCCTGCTGCATCTCCTCCATCTCTCCTCTCCCCAGGCCAGGACAGGCTGATGCCTTCCAAGCTCATCTAACACTCTGCAATGCCTCAGGGTCAGTGGCTTGGAGTAAAGCAGATCATGTCTCAGCTTTCCCAGGAGTCACCACATTCCTTAATACTTTTTCTTCCCATGAAGTCAATGGCATTCATTTAAGAATAGCAGAGCCAAAAAAATGACCCCTTCTAAAAGCCTACCACTTTGCATGACTACCCCACCACCCCACTTTTCTTATACTTGTTATCTCAAGCAGATTGTTAGTAAGGTTTTGACTTTACTTTTCATAATGACTTTTAAAAAGCCTTCCTAAGAAATAAATACAAAATTAGTTACTTCAAAGACATTAAGAACTAATCCAATTTTGGACACTATTATCAAAAAACAGGGTAATACTTGTGAAATATTTTATCATTCAAAGCCCAGAATTCAGAATGAGGGATCTGTGTGTACCCCCTCAGCACAAGGATGGTTTGTGCATACAAGTTTAGGGTGTGCAGTAACCCAGACATTGACAGACAAACAGAGGAGCTGGATGGCACCATATCTAAGTGGTTCTGGTCGCCTTTCAAAATGCTCATATAATGTGTGCTCACAAAGAATGAGCTTAACAAATTCTATTTTTGCCATTTGACTTGTAAAAGCCCATAAAAAGAAAGGTTTTCTTCTTCTATAAAAGAAAATCTGGTGTTCTTTGAATAACTAACCAAATTTTACAAACAGCTGGACTCACATCAGTGCTGCCTAAAAGTGACCCTCAGGCCATTACAGATTAGGACAGAAGAGAGAAAACTGGGAAAATTCTTACTCAGGCAGAACACAATCAATAGCATGTGTCTTTCCAAACTTGTAATGAATTAATCTGTTTTACACATCAAGAGTAATTTGACTCGAGGTACAGTGAGACACACCTTACCTCAGTGCAATCTTCATTCCACCACTGTGCTCCACATCCCCATTTCTAGAAGTGACAAGTACAGAGCCACTAAATACAACAAATATCAAAGTCTTCAGCACCTGGGAGATGAACATAAGCCACAAGCTTATTTGCATGCATACAAAAAGCTACATTAAAATAATGCTAGTTCTGTTCTATTTCAGACTTTCCAAATGTCACATTTACAGCTGCACATGCAATCTTAATTTGTCTCCCTTGTGCATCCAGCCTGTGTGTTGTGGCAGGCAGACTGTCAGGGAAAAAAATGTAACCATGTAGTCCAAGATCATAATACCTACATGCATGGAAATGCACAATCAACCATAATTCTGAAATTCTCCAAGCTTCTGTGTGGATTCTCTACCATCTCACATGTATTAATTATGATATTGAATTTTTAAACACTCAGACTAAAGAAAAACATTGACATGCATACAACTTCTACCATGCTCTCTGTGTTGTGACTCAATACCAAGAGGAGAATTGATTTCTTGCTGCTCAAAGGAGGTTCCCATCACTGGAGAACAAAGCAAAACAGGCAGCACCTGACAAGAGGAGAAGCCTACAACCTTCAAAGGATTGCACTGCACTCTTGGCATCATGTGCTGGGTTCATACAGTGCCCCAAAGGTGGGGTTACAAAGAAACAAGACCAGATCTAAGAGGTGGGGAGATGGTGTCACCTTGATGTCCCCAGGCATCCCCAGCACACTGCTCTGAGCCTGCTCCTGCTCTGCAGCGTTCAGTGAGGGCAGCAGACTGGATTTCCCCAAGGATGTCCTGGGAGAGAAGGGAAATGATGATTTTTAACATCTCACAGCTGGTTACGCTTAAAAGGAGTGGCACTGCACCAGTAATGGTCAGTCTGTACCCCTGGAGCCTTGGTTTTATTTTAGTTCTTGGGTCGGTTTTCCTTGCTAAGTGTATAAAGATTGCTGTAATCTGTGGGGTGATAATGCTTCCCAAAGAAACAATCAGGCTTTTTATACTGGATAACCTGAGCGTAAGAGCTTGGTTTCCCCTCTTTGAAATTACAGATGGTTTAAGTACACTAAAGTAAGACCTGAATATTTCTGGGATCTTTTTCTTGCAGCAAGAGATTTGATAAAAATTCTATCAAAGGAATGAAACAACATCTAAAAAGGAAAAAAAAATTGCTGTTACTGTAATTTGAGAGGAGGATTTTCACAAATGTTGCTTTTTTGTATTAAAATGTATTAACAGAATTTGCACCTTTTTTTTTTGTTTAGATGGTTAAATATTTAATTAAATTTAAGTATGTTAAGATTTTGATCATGCTCATGAGAAAGTTTGGAAATTATTAATAAGCAATGACTCCAAAAAAAAAAAAAACCACCAAAAAATCTACAATAAAAAAATGGAGCTGTTCCAAACACCTTGGAATGAAAATAATCTGGAAACTATAAGAATATTTCCATGTGTCTGCACTTTTTCAGTCATTAGACTTAAGTGGTTGTTTTATTAGCCCTACATTGAATTTCTTTTAAAAATCCATTTTAAGTCTTCTTTATAAACAGATGAGATTCAGTTATACCATGCTTTTCTTCTTTATAAACACATGAGATTCAGTTATACTATGACTTTATAATCCATATTTTGAAGCCATTTGCCATTAATTGCATTCCAGCCATAAAGTTAAGCAAACAAAGCCTGTATTTTCCTTTCCATGCTGCACACTCACTGCGTCACACGGAGCTGCACAGGGTTTGCAGCCTTGCAGGATGCCACTCCCTTTTCCCAACCAGAAAACATGAGTCAGACTATTTAGCAAGAAGCAAGAGTTTGCAGGAGAAGCATTTTTTGGTAGCATGTTGTAAACTGGCAGGCAGGAGGGGGCAGAGTTCCAGTCTGAATTGTATTTATAGATTCATTTAAAGGGTATGACTAATGGTCAGCATAAATTTCAGATGAAGTCCAAAGTAAAAGTGAAACCCTATTGTTTCATGGAAGGGAAAAAAAAAAAAATAAAAGTACATATAAATTATCCAGAGCAGAACAGAGTTTAGAGCTTGTCACACAGCTATGATCCAAGTCCACAGCTTGGAATTACAGACAGAAGCCAGTGGCTGCCTCTGCAGTGTCCTCAGCAGCAGCATAAGGACACACATGCCCCATGGCAAGCTCTGTTTATGTCTACATTTTAAAGGCTCATATCTGCTTTGAAACTTATCCTTAACCTAATTGAATTCTTTATAGGTTTGCCTGCTCCTATACAGAGGTAACCATGCAGTCCCTCCTGAAGGGGGGCAGTGGACCTGCCCCAGCCTCCTGGGGTCATGGGGCAGAAGTGTGGGGGCAACTACAGGATAAACCCAGAGATGTGATGGAATATTAAAATTCTTTAACAGGGGAATAATAAAAAACTAGGATATATGATCTTATATAAGCATCAATAATAACACTGGCAGAGAGGGACATCTGTGCAAAGCAAACACAGCACAGACCTGCCCTGTGCTGCACTGAGAGCAGGTTTTTTAGGGTTTTTTCCAGGTTTCTTTGCATTAACTAGGTCCCACCAGCAAGAAGGGCTGCAATGCAGGATGCTAGGCTGTTAGGACAGCCCTTACCCAGCATCTCAGAGAGATTCTGCAGCCCACACTGAGGCCTTTCCAGCTCCAGCCTGGG